>NC_089876.1:27799464-28109285 GCF_040182565.1 Anser cygnoides | reverse complement strand
CAGACGGCTTCATTGGGCAAGCTGCATTGCCCTGTCAGTAAACACCAGGAACACACAGCGGGCCTAGCGCTGCGTAACGCCAACAGTTCATACTCACATCTCATTAGTGCTGCGATCAGTCCCCTTAATTCTGACTTCTTGTTTCTTTTCACCCTTCTTCCAGGTACTTGTGCTCTCCACGGCACTCCTGACACCGCTCGATGCTGTCGAGCTGTTGTTCACCACAGACCATCCCCAGCCTGACACCGATATCTGACGGGGGAGGATTTGTGGAGAAGAGGAGCGACTGCCTTGGCTGGAAGCATCAAATCCCTGGTCTGTCACTGTTCCCAATAGCCTTCCAAAAAATGACATGGCCCCTGATGCAGTATCTGGCTGCAAGGGAACCTGTGCAGCTCCCAGGGGGCTCTTAAAAATAGTCCATTTGTCCAGTGAGTAACTCTCCACTCCTTAAGGATCACACAGTGTGGTGCTGAATCATCCCCCACCACTCTGCCCAGGCGAGGATGATTGCTTGTAATAATTCCCTAGAAAAGGAGCAGCTGAGGACCAGGTGGGGCTGGATGTGCCCTGCCTGAACAGTACTTTTCCCTGCAAGTAATCCTGATGGTTTCGTGGGGGTTGCTTCTGGTGGCAAGTGCTGCTGAGGGAGGAAAAGGCCAGTAAATCCACCTCTCTGTCATGCTGCCTTGCAAAAGATGTGTGCCTTACACAGCATGAACAGCCTCTGCTCTTGTTTCGTCCAGAGAGAGGCCATGGAGCGCAGCCCCAGTTTAGCCAGCAGAGCAGCTCCCAGTCAGGTGATGCTCTCCCAGCCAAACTGGTGGAAACAGAGCAAGAGAGCAGCAGAACAGAGGGATGAGTTACACAGCTGCTTCCCTCGCAGATTCCCATTTCCTGCTCTAGTTTACCCACCCACAGTCCCAGGAGAAAAGACTGGTTCTGATGGCACACTGCTCTGTAGTTTGACACAGGAGGACATATGGGCTGTGACGGGTTGATGTTAACCCTGGAAGAATCTTCCTCTCACATTCATTTAAAAAATAAATTTAAAAAAGTGTGTTCCCATTTTCAGGAGGCCACAGTGACAGATTCTTGAGCTGGATTTCTGAACAGCGTGATTAGAGAACAGCTTTTATTTTTCATTTATGATCATGAAAGAGCTGCTATCAAATTCAGTTATGTAATTTTTCTTCACGAAAATTTGATACAAACTAGGATTAAAAAAGCATCAGCCAGTAGAGATGGTGATTGTGTATAGCACAAGGACTTCCAAGTTGCGACACAAAATGGTGGAGCTACGAAGCCACATCCTCTTGGTTCATCTGAGGGACACTAAGGCTACAGCTTGCACTAAGAATGAGAATGTAAAATCCTATGTGAAGTTCACTCTAACACTGCATTCTTTCTGATGCCAAAAGAGTAGATTAAATAGGAAGTAGCTTTTTAACCTTTGTTCAGTAGCTAGCTTAAGTTCTCTAAAATGTTTATAATGATCTTCAGAAAAGGCTGCATTTTGACTTACGTTCACTTTTGAGTGACTAGAAGAAAACAAAGGACCAATTATAAAGCATGGACAATGTTGCCTCTATGAAAGAAATTTATAAGAATGGCTATAGAATGGAACTTTGTGCTATAAAAAATTAGAAATATTGTGCGGTTGTAATGTTAAAAGCTCAAGACATTTTGAGCAGAGCAACTCAAAAGCAAACAGCCTGTCTCTGTTTCTTTTCTCTTTCCTTCTATACCATTTAATCTTAGAAGACAGATGTTTTGTAAATTATGTAATCAATAAAGCAATGCTCTTACAGTGCATAAGCTCATTCCTCATCTCTTTCCCTCCTAGAACACAAGGCTATGCATGCTAGGACTGCATATTCATGCAACTCCTTTTTTTTTCTGCACTATTTGATTGCCCCCAAGAACCAAAACCTTCTGCCTTTGGAGGTGTCCTGAAGAGCCTTCCATACTCTGGCGAGTTTGGGCACTCGCACCTCTGAGCTGCTGCTGCTTTCCTGAGATAATGGAGGCTGGCATTTGTGGTCTTCTCTGCCTCACTGGTCTTTCACAAGATGCTTTCAGGTCTCTGACTTGGCCACCAGGAAATGCTCTATCAGGTAATGGGAGGCTGAGTTTAAGCAGACTGTGGTGCTCTTGCACATCCTATGGGTCAAGCAGCTCCTCTGGCTGAGGCAGTGAATGGTTTTCCCTTTGGAGGGATCTTCTCAGCCAGTGGAGCCACAGCCGTGGCGATGGATGCTGGGACCCAGCCACCATCTCGCACTCAGTAGCTGAGAGCTGAAAGCAGATGGTCACAAAAAGCCTGCTCTTCTTCTAGACCTCTGGAGTGGGGTCTTTTCAGTGGCCCCTGTGTGATAATTAGCTCCTTATTTGTAGAAAACAGCAGTGGTAGCTATACACAGCACATGCTGGGGAAGAGGCCAGGGTGATGAGTGGCCTCCTACCAGCCACACGTGAGCGGGAGCAGCACAGAAGAGACTTTGCTTGGGCAGGTGCAAGCCCACAGCAAGGAGTGCCTAAACCCTCTGCATGTGACACTGAGCTGTGTTCATCAGCTATGGAGCAGCGAAAACACAAGGCCACCCTTGGCACACGGGACTCCTACACGAATAAGCAAAACAGTATTTGTTTATAAGCTCAGACCGGCTGGGCAAGCTGTTGTGTTCGCAATTCGAGTCTTAGGTTACTTAAGGGTGGTAGCTCATGTCAAAAGGCTCACCACCAGCAGGACCTCACCAGTGTTTTCTTACACCAATTATTACAGCTGTGTGCTAACCATGGGGGAGCCGGTGTGGCAGCCATGCTAGTCACAGCACAAAAATCCTCCTCCAGGAGGGCTCACCGTAAAACCACTTTAAACATAAAAAAAGGTTGAAGGCTTACAGTAATTTGATTAAATTCTTCATTGTCATACTAACCTCTATACAATGCTGTTGTTGTATGTTTTTGTTTGTTTTAAAGAAACTGGAAGTTCCTTAAAACACTGTTTAGCCAGATGCTGACCTACCTCGCATCATTATTTTCTCACCAGTTTTTTTTCCACAAGGTGATATGAAGGATCCTATTTTAATTTGAAAAGTCTCCACCTTTTTTCAGTTCCTCTCCTGAAAGAATATCGTAAAAGGAAGTTGTAAAATAGTTGGGAGGGCTCCCCCCTGCAGATTATGCTAATAAAGCAACAGTGTAGGCAGCAAAGGCCTTCTTACAGTTTCTGCAACTTATGTTAACTACCCTGAGAAAACAATTACCACACCTCAACGCTTCACTGACTACTATTAACTGTTTCTCACACACAGGAAGAACGCACAAGAAAACATGCAATTCAAAAATTTAATGTTGAAACAGGCAGTAAGAATGAGAAGTCCACTCCCTATGAGGAGTAACTGTACACAAAATAAATAAGTTACAGTTTAAACAAAAGCACAACTGGCTTTTTAAAGTGCATGTGTGTAAGGCCTTTAGCCTGTGAACTCCATTGGCTCAACGTAAGGAAAAAAAAGTCAGCCACGTGTGTTTAAGGATGAACAGGGACTGGCTCAGCTCTGAGCACACTACCAGCTTTCATTGCCTCAGGCCAGCCGTGTTTCACATGGAGCCCAATCACAGCCGGGTTCTTTCTCTGCCTCGCATACACCAGACAGAGAGAGAAGAGAAGTGTCTGACACTGGCACCTATAGCGGACTATCACTCCAACTCCAGGCTCATTCCTCAAAAGCTCTGTGTCGGATCATTTAGTCTGGACAGTATTTTTCTGGACAGCAAAAAAACACAAGTTATTGTTATTCGGTATGTTTACACCCTGCGCACAATAGTTTTGCATACAAAGTCTGGTCAAGTTGTCAGCAATAACATAACTAGTAAAAAATAGAAAGGACCCTTGTTTACAGTCTTGATACCTAGTCATGTCCACTTATTTTACACTTATTTTTACAGAACAGTTTTATGCTTGCTTGTTTTGAAATACAAGGAAAATAAACAGATCTACTGTGCAATAAAATTAAACAGATACATCATGCTGTCCTTCATCCAAGTGAAAACACAATAAGACTCGAGTGGTTACTTCTGAACAGTGAACTGCAGTTCAGGGTGTTGCCCTGCTCAAGTACAAGTTGAGAGTTACAGCTAAAAGGTTGTCTCTGCACAAACATTAAGCCAGATCTGTCCCATTGGAGAAAAGGCAAGCTGAAAGCTTGTTTCATATGCCGGAGAGTTCCATTTCCAAATGAAAATACTTGTTCTACAAGTCACATCCTAGAACCGTTGGAAGAGGGTTTATTGGATTTTTTTTGGTCGTTACTCTTTCCCAATCTGCCACTGTTCATTTCAGCAACTCTTTGCAGAATGCCACCTGACCCATCCTTCTCTCACAATGCCTTGGACCCTAGACGTGCCAGCATTAAACACCCCAGGTCTCAAACTCGGGAGCAGCACTGGGGAGACCAACGCCACCGCTTGGCTCTGCTGTCACACAGAAGTGACAGTCCTCACTTTGGCAGACAGAGCTTGCTTAAACCTTCTCTTCAGATCTTGCATGTTGGGCGATTTTGGCCGTGGAATAAGAGAGGTTCTCCTTCTCTCGGGAGTGCTGGTGGTTTGCTGCTTGCTGACTTCTCTGCAGAGGACATGGAAGGCATTGAAGACATCGTTGTAGTTTTCACTGACAGATACTTCGTAGAAAGTACAGCCCAGCATGTTGGCCAGCTGAAGTCCATGCTGAGGCTCCACCTCTTTAACATGCAGGAGATCAGCTTTGTTTGCTACGATGACAACGGGGACAGTGTTCCCTGGGTGCAGCTGTCGAACATGATGGTAAAGGTGACTGAGTAGTTCATAGCTCTTATAATCTGTGATGGAGAAGACGATCACCAGGGCATCTGCCCAGCGAATGCATCGGTTCAACTGCTCGTTACAATCCAGACTGTGCTCGTGGATCTGAAAAATGAGTGGTCTCAAATTAGAGAGTTGAAGTAGCAAAAGACTAAAGGAACCTGTCTTTAAGAGTCTGTAAAGCTAAACAGCATTTTACAGTTTCAGACACACATATCTGCATTTCACATTGTAAGTACAAACTTAATCTGAGCGTGGCAAATAAATACATATGTTGATTCAGCTGTAAAAAGCTGGAATTTAACACTGGAGTTTGCTACACTCAAATGGAAAATTGACCTGAGTAGTTCTGCATGCAGAGAAAGACTTTGTAGTTCCACAGAATGGGAAATTAACTGGCTAGACAGTAAGTCTGGGGAAGCGAAGATATGAGCTGGAAGCATTTAGACCTGGAGTGTTGCCCAGTTCAGAAAGGCAAGAATCCAGCATTACTCAGGTCTATACATTCAAAACTTCAACTTGTAACATCCTAATGAGTACAGCCCCAACATAACTGACTTAAATTTCTATCATACAGATTTATGAATATCGTTGGGCAGTAGTCATGACTTTTTTTTTCTACATATGTACCATAATTTTTCCGTCTAATGTTCCTAATATACAGAAACAAGACACTTAAGTAATTCAGCCACTCCAAAGTAATGGGCCTCCAATGTACAAATGATTCACTGAAACAGCAAGCTGTTTTTTGCTACCAGTATACTACAGGCACCAACACATCTGGCTTGGCCAGTTAAAAGCCAAGTTGCCAGCTCTCCCTCCCACACTGACATGGACAGCAAAGTATTTTCCAGGAAGACCAAACAAGATGCTGCACACAGAGGGATGCGTGCCCACAGACAGCTGCTCCGGTGACCCGCGTGGCTGTGCCTAACTCACCTGAACTCCTGGGGTGTCCTGCACTTGAATCGCCAACATCTCTCCATCTATCTGGATGTGCCTGCTGTAGAGATTACCTGGCAAGAACACCAACAGGTTCACAAAGACAGTCACAAACACAACAGGCAAGTGCTGCTTTTGCCGCCCATTAGTCACACAGGGAGGGATGGAGCCCTGTTTATGAAGTGAGGGACCAACGTCAGGACTTCCCCCCCCCCCCCCCCCCCCCCCCCCCATTGTAATTATGTTACTAGGAGCCTGGGGTTCGTGATTATTTATGGTATTACTAGCAGCCTGGGATTTAACCCATCCTCATTTTGAAGCGTGGCATTTAGCATTGCGCAACTTGCAGCTTAGTCACCCCTCATGGGCTGCCTTAACTTCCTAAAGGTAAAGGCTCACAGAAAGCTGCGTGCTCTCCGCACTGCTGCCCTTCTGAGACTTCTCCTGAGGGTTACTTACAGCTTTCCCAGCTGGGCAGATTTGGGGGGTTTCTCGGGCTTATCTGTCCAAGCATGTCCCCCCGGGTGACCTCCCCAGCTCCCACATCACGCTGCCACAAGCCCAGCATCCCCCCCATGCACCCGGCGCCGCACAAAGCGGATCGAGCGGCAGCTCAGCACCACATTTCCGACACAAGGACCCGGCAGCGGGGCACCCACCTGCGTTCCTCTCGTAGTCCCCGATGAAGCGCCGCGTCAGGAACCGCACCACGAGCGCTGCGGGCGGGCACAGACAGGCGTTAGCCGCGCTCCCCCTCCTTCCTTCCTTCCCTCCCCCCCCTTCCTCCTCCTCCTCTTTCCCCCCTCACCTGTCTTGCCCACGCCGCTGCCCCCCACCACGGCGATCTTGACGAGGCGAGGCCGTGCGGCGGGGCCGTCCCCGCCGGGCGCGGCGCACTCGGCGATGGTGCACATGCCCTGCGTCAGGCGCATCGCGCACCCCGCGCAGTCCCCGCGCAGCGCAGCCCCGCGCCCCGCCGCCGGCCCCGCTTTTCCCGGCCCACGCCGGCCCCGCCCCGGCCCGGCCCCGGCCCCTCGCTGCCGGCGGCCACTCACAGGGAACCGCCGGCCCCCCCGGAGCCGTCCCTCCTTCTCCTGGGCACGCCCCTCGCTGTGAGGAGGGAGGCTGGGGAGGGAGGCTCCGAGGGTGCCCGCCGCCACCGGCAGCCGCCCGACAAGTGTTTCTGAGGGGCTCAGCCTCGCCGTCCTCCCGGGCTGACATAAAATGGCGACGTCTCGGGCTCCTTTCGGGTTTTCTCCCTGTCGGGGTGTGTAAAGCCCCCTGCCCCACAGGGTGAAATACCACCCCGGCAGGAGCGGGCAGGCACCAGCTGGGGCGGCTGCTGGGAGATGAGGCCTCCAGGCAGAGCACTTCAGCGGGGCCAGCTCAGTTCAGCTGCAAGACGCAGAAATAGTGGGGGAGAAAAGCAATTAAAGCGTGTATATGGCAGTGGTTAAAGAAACAACAGAAGATGATAGTGAAGATGGAAAAATATAAGTGAGAGGTGGATGGGAAACAGGACGGTGCCAGCCTGGAAGCGGGGAGTGGTTGACTACCTGAAATACTGGCCTTAGAGAGGGTCCAGAGCAACAAAATGGAGGAATAAAACCTGTCCACGTGTGAAGCAAAGCGTGCCCAGAGGGAGGACAAAATCACAGTCTGTATTGAGGAAAGACGGACCTCATAGTAAAGGTCACCAGATAACAGCACTAATTTTGCAAAAAGAAGGAAGAGACCCAACATGCTTGGGTCAAAACCACAGCAGGGAAAGTGTTAAAAGAGAGTCGGGGTGTAACTGGGACTCTGCTGGTGGCATTGGCCAAAGCCAGTCAACTTCACAGCAAACCGGCATTGATGCAGAGCTTTCAATGAGCTGCAAAGTTACATTTGCATATGGGAAAAGATATCTCAAACATAATGAAGCAAATTGCTGCTCCCTTGGTAGCTGCTTTCACAGATATAAATGTTCGAGCAGACACTATGAATAACAGCTTGGCTGGATGCGGGGCTGGACGCAGTAGAGGGATGGATCTCCTTGCCAGCCACCAGAACAAGAAGAGATGATGGTGTTTTAGGTTTGTAACCAGCAGCAAGGCCACTAAGGTCACAGAAAAAATAAAAATGCTTGATAGATTTCAAAGAGATGCAGTTTAAAATAAATGGATGGGTAAAAAATAGGTCTAAAAAAAGGCATTCTAAATCAAACGGGAAAAGAGTCAGAGAAGAAGTCATTAGAAAAAAAAAATTAAAAGGGCTGATGGACTCAAAGACCTGAATATAAAGGAAGCACTGGACTTCTTCACACCAGAGCAGCAGAAATGATGTGGACGTTGTACCTTATGCAAAGGGGAAGGGTTTCACAGAAGATCTCTTGACAGCTTGATAACTAAGGTCACTGGAAGGCCTACAGGTAGTTGTGAGGAAGATCGCTCACCTAAGAAAGTTTTGTCTTCAAGATGGGGAAATACAGAAGGTAAGCAATGACAGATCAAAGCAGTTATTTCAACACAGGAAAAAGAAACACGGTTGCCACGCAGTGAGAAGGAAAGAATACTGAAAGATATGGGAATAAATGGGATAAAATGAAACATGGGATTACATGAAATGTTGCTTCAGAACAATATCTTCCCATGATACAACTTTGCTTCCCTTTTCTTTAAAGAAAGGAAATGTGTTAGAACTATTCCATTTGGGTTCAATAGTACCTGATGGTGTCCAGACAGGAAACGGTTGTTTAAACAGAAGAATGTGGGATCAGGAGACAATGACAGAGGGGTGTTTTGTATGGGAAGTGGCAGACTGGAGGAAAGCTGCTCTGTGGGATTCATCAAGACCTCTGTCTTCCTCCATATTTTCATTATAATGGTGTCCTCCAGAACATGAATGCGCTAATGAAGCCTACAGTGGGCAGAGCTGGGGGTCATCATCAGTTCAAACAAGGGTGGGAATAATACATTGGAGAAATTGGATGCCTCTTAGAACTAGATTAATGAAAATATAATTAAATTTGATAACATTCATAGCTTGCAGAGATTAATCACAAAAATTTCTTCCATCAACTATGAGATCAGCGCTTGGAAAAGAAAAACTAGTTAATCACAAGATGAGTAGGAGCCATGTAAACAGGCAAATATAAACCCAGTTATGTCAAATAAGTTCTTTCAGAAAATATCTGAAATCCGAGGTGTGGTTTTGTCACCCAGTCTCAAGTGTATTCAGTTTTGCAAGACAAGGAAAGTGGGGCTTGGAAAAAGAGGACTCAGGAAAGCCTACTTAAGACCAAGGGCCAACGTCACCATGAGAACAAGTGAGTAGAAACTCATTTCGGCAGTCAGAGTAGCAAAACACTGCACCAGCCCTCTAGCAAGAGTGGCAAGAGCAAAATCAAACCTAATCTCTTTTAAATGGGGACAGAGTTTATGTAAGGGATTATAAAACGTGGTTGACTGCGGTGGCAATGAGATTGGGTGGTCAAGAGGTCCCTTCCTGGGGCCTACAGAGAATACCCTAATGCCACTCCATAAATAAATATTTGGGCCTACACATAACCATGTGTGCAGCAGTGGTGTCTCAAATGCATAAAGAGGTATGGTAGAAGGGGAAATCAGAAAGGGTGATGAAAATGAGACGACGCCTTGATAAACTGTGAGCATGTCAACACTATGCTCCATTTTATGAATGAGATGATTAATTAGAGACAAGCTGAAAGTGCCAAAGTAAGCAGAGAATGGGATCTTCCCCCTCTGTCTCAGAACAACAAAAAGCAAAACAAGTCAGTGAGACTGAGAGGCAAAACTTCTGGAAAAGCTGGGATACAAAACATATTTTTGTAAAATATGTAATTGAACTCTGAATTAATTGTTATGGGAAGGTACTGGGATAAAAATAAGATTAGCAATATACCAAGAAGTATATTTATAGATTATGAGAAAATGCAGTTTTACAATTTTTTATGCTAGCATAAAATCCGTAAGCAGCAGTAAATTACTTTCCTCAAGTTTTGAACCAGTTTCTTTAGTACTGGGGACCTGATGGAGCTCTAGCACAGCACGGACACACTTCCTCATCCATCAGTTTTTTAAATTCAATTCAATTCTTATTAAATTCAATTAATTACTACAATTTGATTCTTTAATGCAGTTTAATTCTTACGTCTTCCTCGAAGCTATGCAAAGTGACTGCTGTCAGAGGCAAGGTCTTGTAGCCTGGGTGGTGACAGGTCAGAGCTGGAGTGACGGCACACTTCCACAAGTTAGGGATGCATTTCTGTAAATTGTTTTGTGCCATTGTTCAGTGAGTAAGTTTACGTGCAGCTCACATGTTTCAGAAAGACATGAAGAAACTTATTTCATTATCTAATTGGTAATTAAATTCTAACACGTCTTTAAAGAAACAAGTGGCCTGGACAAAATGTTCCGAAACACATGGCTGCTCGTTCCAGATAAGTATTTACTTTCCAAAGCGCCGTGGATTCTTTGGTTTTACAGGAGTGAATACAAGAAATATCCCCGTGCACGGCACAGTGCGTGTGTGCCAGGCTCACAAAACGCAGAGTGAAGTCGACCAAGCCCTGTGGAAAGCCCAGAAGAGCAGGGCTTACCCACTGCACAGGCACAGCACTCTATCACATCACCTTCCACGAGCAGAACAAAAGAGGGAGGGAGCAGAGATATTAAAAGAAACTGCATAAACAGGAAAACGACTTCTCGCTGCACTGGGAAAGATCATCTGGCCGAGAGGGAGATAGGATCTTCATTCCAGGGCAGAGAAAGTGGGGGAAGGGAGGGACACCCGCCGTGCACGCTCACCTACCCACATACCCCACGCCGTCTCTATAGCAGCACAAGAGCAGACATTTTTCTCTTTCCACAAGAAAGCCTGACTAATGTTCTGCAATTATATTAGTCTGCATTTTAATCAGATTTTATCTTCTCTTGAGCTTGCATTTCTTTTTTCCTCATTTCCTCCTTATGTAACGTTCCCAAACTCTCATCCAAGAGCTGAAAAGCTAAGGGTTTTCTTCTCCATTTGGGGCTGCCCATCTGCTGCCAGTATTATTTTTTTGCGTGTGCTGGTTTGTGCCCCCACAGTACGAGCAGCCGATCTGCACACAGAGTGCTGGTTTGATCTGAAAAGGGAGCGAAAAAGCCCCGCTGACGGAATCTCTTGAATTAATCCAAGCCCTAATGCTTCATTCAAAAATATGTATGAGAACGCTTAGCAGAATTATTGTTGGCCATTTTAGGAATGCCTTGGGGTCTATATTAAGCCATCTAAAAACCTGTGACAGCCTAGAAACCTGTGACACCATCTGCAAGCCCATCCTTTAGCTTCGTGGACTCATCCAGCAGAAGTCGCATCCCTAAAGCTGTGGAGAGGGAAGGCAGCGCTCCAGGAGCCACCTCTCCAGATCTCGGTTGTCACCTTCAGGCTGGGAGCAACTGGCCCTGAGCATCAGACATGGACTGGGCTGGCCTCCTTCTGCAGAAGAAGATAGGAAATCATCTGGAAAGATACCGAAAGCTTTACATTTGTAATACAATGTCTTTAGCAAGAAGGCATGTTCAAGTCATGCCTACGGTCTACAGCAGAGTTAAGATGAGCGAATGTGTAGGTTGCAAAGTCAAAGGCAGAAAATATAGGAGACGCCGGAAATAAGATTGCCCGGGCAACCTTAACTCATCCTCCCACATGCATATGCATTTTGTTACAGCCTTAATTGCACAACGTCGGACCGTTGCACAGTCTCCTGTCATACTGGCGGCCTGCCTCCTGTTTGCCCATGGGAACGGAGCACCTAAATATACTTGAAATCTGGTTGTTATTCAGCATCTCTTTTAAATCCTAGGTTCATCAGCCTGTGGCGCAACGTGTGAAGTATTCCCTTAATACAGGAATTACAAACTCCTTCCTAGGCTTGTCGTGGTGTATAGCAAAGTTCGGAGAGAGAAGCTCAAGCTTTAAGGGGACTAGGCTGCGTAAGTCATATATGCCAGTTAGAACCCTGACAGTTGCTGCCTCCTCTTGAGATACCTAAATGCTCTATGGCCTAAATTTCCATATTCTGTTTCGCCGGAGGCCAGAGCCCACGGGTGATGCTTTGTGAGGGATGTGTTTTAAGGTAATTGAATGAGCAAGCGCTGCTGCCTATGAGGCGGCCTTAAATCGTTTTTATCCATCAAAGTTTCAGAAGAGTCATTAGCATCCAGACAGTTATCACGCAGGCAGTTGACTGCAGATAGGCAGCCAAACGTTGTCAAAGAAATGGCATTCATTTTTATTAGCGAAAAAAAAAAAAAAAGAGAGAGACTTTGGAGCTACTGCAACACCCGGCATTTTAGTAACAATCCATTTTTCAACAATGCACTGCCAGGATGGCTAAACATGCATGAGGATTAAACACAGGAAGCTTAAGAGCAGACTCTGTCAGCTCTGTTTGTTTTCTATAAATCCCTTTGTGATTATGATGAACTGCACCATAACAGCGAAGGGTAATTTAGTGTTATTGTATAGATGACTCATGTAGTCTCTACGGCTTGACAAGAGCAGGGCTTTTTTTTCTAAATAAAGCAGTCAGTCCAAAAATAGAAGTAACACTCAGAAGAATGCAGCTCCTGGAGGAATTACAAATTCCAACCACCAAAAGCACAGAGGTTGGTATGCTGGGGCATCTCTGCTGAGGATATTGTGTGAAAGCCATTAGTGCTTCATCTGGAATGTAAATCTGGGCCGTCCAAATGGGATTTAAGTATTTCAAGGTAGGACTTCAGCTCCTGGCCGGAGCCAGTTTTAACCGGTTGTGCAATTTTCATGGTCATTTTTATATTTGCTTTCCTGCTCAGAGCCCAGGGTTATTTGCCCTGCGCTACCTGCAGCGCTACGGCGTGGTATGGCTGGAATGGGTCCTGAGGCTAGGAAGGAAATGGGGCTCTTGTCCCACACACCGGCCAGCTCTCCTCCTCTCCTTACCCCTGGTAGGGCCTCTCTGGCCAGCGGGCTTTGGGGTAATTGCTCTGCTTGCAGACCCGAAGGTGACACGGCCACTGCAGTGGATTCAACTGAACATTTTAGGGCTTAACGCCACCTTTTTAATAGGAAGAAAAGCACAGATTCCAGGCAGAAGGAAAGCAGTTTCACTTGTTTCTTATGCTATGCCAGATCACTTTGTTTCCCAGCTTTTCTTTGCTCCCCAAAATATCCAGGGACTTTGAAATGAAGTGCATTCGTTTGCCTGAAATATCCTGGAGATGGGTTTCTGTGCCTGAACTGCAACTTACCTTTCCCACAGTACGCCAATCCATTAGTCATGGTTTTGGTTTTTACAGTGAACAAATTAGAGAAATCTCCACCGAATGAAAAAGAAAAAACCTAACAGAGAACCACTTATTTTTCAGCTTCTAGCATATTTAAAAACCAATAGAGCACAAGAATGAGGAAGAGGTGAGCTGGGAGCTGTAAATGTAGGCGTCCAGGATGGGCTGTGCCAGAAAGCCCAGTGCACTGACACACTGTAGGAGTTTTATCCAGCTGCCTAGAATCACTTGTAAATCAAGCCAGATTGAAACTACACCGTACAAAAGAGACCCCACATGTGATGGATCGAGTCAGCTGGATGATGGCAGAGAAACTTCCGATCTAGTTCTGAGAGTCACACTGCTACAGAACTGCTAACTAACCAACCAACCCAAAACAGCAGCCAGAAATCTGGGGGAAAGGTATGCTTCTTTACAGTTGATTTTGGAGAACAGACAAAAAGATTTTGTTTATTTGAGAAAGAATTCTGATCAAGACTGACTTGTAACTCAAGATATTTCAGATTGCTGAAATGAATACTAAGAATCAGCAGCATTGTTCTTGGCATAAAAGAAAAGCTTGCTGAGAGCATGTCGAAGACTCTGTGTACTAAGTCAGGTTCAAGAGCAATTCCAACTACAATCAACCGCTGAAAAAAAATGTCAGTGTTGCAATTTAATACATATTGTGCTTTTTTTTACTGAGTACCAGGAAAAGAATAGCTGTATCTGAAAGTCTAAGTACAAGGAGTAGTAATTCTCCCCAGTAGTTATTGTCAGCATCTCTCCTGAATTACCATGGTCATCAAGGTGAAGCTTTTGCGCAACAATGAGTAGGAGATCCAGTCAAATGAGATGTACCTGCATGCCACCTAGCTATAGATGTGGACACCAGCTGACCCTGCTTAGATTCACACATTCTCTCACTTCTTGGCCTCTAAAACAGCTGAAACGTCGCAAACTGATAACAGGAATTCTAAATGAGAAGTAGAAGAATTTTGCATTAATATTACATGCAGTCATGAATAAAACATTAACACGTAACCCGAATGTTTTCCACTTGTATTTGAGCAGTAACTGCAATCTCAGCTGTTTCAAAATATGTATTCCTTCAAAATACCAGAAGGCAGTCAGTCGTACATAAAAGATTCGTTCTCTTTTGGTGTATGAATCAGCCATGAAAGAACTGAAGTTGCAATTCATTCTCCTGTCTGCTCAGCAAGCAGCAGAATTACATTAGTAGTGATCTGGGACAGATGATAATGTTATAATTAACCTTGAGATAAAAACTCATGGAAAAAAATATATAAATCGGTGCTCAGTAAAAATTTTCTGGAAAAAAAGAAAAAAAGCAACTGACTGAGACTACAATAGAGCATAATTTTCTCAAACTCTACTCATGCAGTATTTTCTAAACCAACATGTACATTTATTAACGAATGTCCCACTTTCTTTGACTAGCAAATCATTTGACTGCCGCAGTAGAAGCCTTTGTTCAGAGTTATAATAATCAAGTGCATTTACAGAAAGTTAACATTTTTTTTCAAGACTCTCTGGAAGCTGTATCTATGACAATTGAGCTTAGGATTTTTTCCTAACACTAGGACAGACTGTCCTTTAGCTGGCAAAGAAACAAAACAAAAAGCAAGGATATTTTATTTATCATTTCTTATTCTTTTAAATAAAATACAGAGGCAAACTATGTGAGTCTTGCTTTGTGTTTCAGGCTTGTAGTTTCACTTGCACTTGAGAAATGCCCAATATTTTGGGGGCAAAAACTTCAAAAATACGAAAAGATGACTGCAACGAGTAGAAAATGGAAAACCAGTTCTGTAAAGGAAACAAATCGCAGCTGGCACTTGGGATGGGAAGACAGAAAGACACCGTGAGGAGGCAGGTTAAAAACCTCATGGAAGGACTCCAGAAAGTGTATGGGCAGCTGGAGGTGGAACAGGAGACCAAAAGAGGTGATAAACCTTTCCCTTTTGCTCACTTCAGCCCAGTCTCAGTGCATGTCCACATCCACAGCTTACCGAAATCACCAGGGCTCAGTGGCTTTGGCTCAGGACTTCCAGGAGGCAAGTGTCCCCCTAGATCTGGGGTGCCCAAAGTTAGCTCGTTTGAGTGCCCAAAGTGCAGCTCCCACGTCGGCAGCATCCCTCAGGCTTCGGGGCCTGTTTGTGGAATGTCCGCTCTTACCAGGGTTGTCATTTTTTCCCCTCTAAATGTCTTTTCATGGATTTTCCCCTGGCTAATTACCTGTGAGTCTGTCATCTTGCAAGCCTGGCATCTTGCTGGTGGCTCGTAGGTGAAACCTGGGTCTTCAAGCGTGGCCTTGCTGGGGGCTGTGTAAGAAAACGGAAGCATTGCGGGTGCACGGGGCTGTTGAAACTCCCAAGGGGAGGCTGCCGGGGGGGCGACGAGGCTGGATACAGAATACGTCCAATTTGCATTTCATCACCTATTACTGGAGGTCATGTACTTCATCTCTAGAAAATGAAGCTGTTATTACAAGATGAAAACCCATACGCTGCCAGGCTTGGTTTTGGCCGCGATGCAAGGCTGTTCTCTCAGGAGCCGAGTTGCTGTGAAGCAGCGAGGGACACGCTCTGAGTCACTGCGATCCAGCAAGTGCTTCTCAACTGGGTAGCAGTTGTTTTTCTTAGAGTCTCCACATGGCTTTTGTTCGCCTGCCAAATTCAGCTGACTTGTCCTGCCTTGCAGCCCTTTGGGAAGACAGAGCAGGCCTAGCTGGCAGAGTCACAGCTCAGGCAAGCTCCTGTCAGCTCACGCGTACTTCAGCCCAACGGAGAGGATACGCTGCAGGTAAAGCTATGCGATATCTTTCAAGGAGACAAGTGGAAATGATATGTGCCCTGTCATTAAGTACTAGTGGGCTACGTTTCACACTGGTTCTTAAGAGATCCAGAGTAAGATTAGTGGGGCAATGCCAAGAAAGGCCAAACGAGACCTCTGATGCAAGAGCCATATGAACGCTTGGGCCAGGCCCACTGCTCTGGGAGGTTCCTTAGGCCTGCTGCTGACGTCTTTCTGCACACTTTCTACATATTCCTGTATTCAGCCAGCTTTACCAAGAGGAAACAAAAATAATATATGTAAAAAAAAAAAGTATAGCTGATTTCCTAATTGCAGAAAAATCAAGAAACCACTATATGCACAGTCCCAGAAGCTTATTTCCCTTTTCCCTTCCCCTCTCCTCTCCTTTCCCGTCCACCAAATCTGCTGCTAGGCACTGAGGTGTGTATGAATTGTGGACAGTGTGCATTTCCAAAATATGCTCTGCTGCTCACCTAGTTATAAAGTATGTAATTAGCCCTTTATAATGGACCACAAATAGTGAAGCATTCGCATAGTCGCTTGCTGTAATGCTTGCTGTAATTTTCTCTGTAGAGGGCAGTGGTGGAAGTGCTGCCCATGACTACCTAGGTGTTTCAGTGCTCATCCAGAAAGCAGCAGACCTACCTTCAGTGCTGAGCTGATTCAAATCCCTATCTTGACCCCTCTAGGAATCTCCTCCAGCCACTGGACTGCATACTTCCATGGAGACATGGCACTCCCTGCCTCTTCCCGCAGAGCAGAGTCTTGGAGAAGAAGAGAAACAAGCTTCAGAGGGCCAGAGAGAGAGAGAACAAGCAAGAAGACACCTCTGTAAGTAATCCACAGCGCTAAATATTTGGGTGGGGGAGTAGCAATCTGTACTTGTTTTTTATAAAATAAAGAGGTCTTTGGTCTAAATTTACCCGACAACTATTGGCATTTGCTACCTCTTCACTGTAAGAGGAGTTTAAGCGATGTATACTCCCACCACAGCTGCGAGAATAAATACCACGAACAGACCCCCTCTTGAAAAATAAAAGGTTCCTCAAGTAAACTGGTCCAATGGCTCTTGCTGGAATGCCATATCCCACCTGAGCAGAGACAAACTAATGACTCACTAATACTTGTAGTTGGAAAGGTACAAGCTGTTTTCCTGTTGATGAAAGCAACCTCCCCTCTCTCACTGTAGCACAAACTAGAAGTAAGCCCGAGTCAACTTTTATTGTTATAATGAGTCATGCACACTGTGGCAACTCACTCTTCAGACCTCCCAGTCACGTCTCGAGCCCTCTTGTGCTGGGTGAAAAAAGGGACAGTCAGAAAACCAGGGAGCTTCCCAGGTCAATCCTGTTCTCTGACTCTTACAGTCACAGGTTAGCCCAGCAGTGCTCTAAGCTGGGGCTCTAAAACTGCCAGCTCAGCAGCCTAAAAATAACCAGCTTGGGGGTGAATTTACTAAGGTCATGGCCAAGTGCATGCATTTCGTGGCATTCATTTTCTACCCCCTGCTGGCTCTGCTTCTGAGAGCAGCAGGGGATAGAGAGTCACAGTGGTCCAGACCTCTGAGAGGGGAGTGAAGGTCAAGTTCAATGACCCCTTAATTGATAAGCGTGGAGCCAACAGCTAGGATATGAAGACAGGGCAACATGCCTGTGTGTGTCCTTCACCCCAGGCTTGCTGCTAATGCTGGCCTGCCTGCTAGACATGTCTAATGCTGTAGGCTGATGCTTTGTCCTTCATTCTCATGTTTCTCCATCAGATTTTTCTCTTTAATCCATTTTTTCTGGGTATCTGGGGTTGTCTTTAGACATTAACCAAGACACTCAAACCCTAGTTTTCCTTGTACCTAAAACCTGAGAAGTTACATCTGAAAGATCACTCGGTTAAACAAATTAAAGTTATACAGAATAAAAAGTGTTTGCATGTCTTTCCAAACATCAGTGCCTACTCAGCACCTTAGAACCCAGCATACAGAATAAGGTTTATGTCAGATCTTAAATGGAAATAAAAATGTTTTTAAAATCTGTATTCAGCAGAAAGAAATATTGCTCTCCAGTAAAACTAAAAGTAAACATTTTCCTTTCTATCTAGCTTTACAAGGACAGGCAACAATAAGGTGGGTGATCTTTTAGAACTAACCTTTTGTCCTCGAAGATATACAGTGTGGTGTCATGGGAATACAGAGGCAATGAAAGGCATAGAATAAATGAAAATTTTATCACTGAGCAGTTGCTGAGTTGCACATTTTGAAAGTTTCTTCAAAAAGATTGCTTAATCAAAAACAATAAGGTAGGTTAAAAATCCCCGCAAAGTCTCTAAACCATGTTACAGGAACTAATGCGTTAACCTTGGAAGCCTGTTGAGGTTGAACTTGCAGGGCATGAAGTAGCCACGCAATCCTTTCAGTTCACCATCTTTGTAGGTTAGGCCCATTATTGGTAATAATTCCTACTGTGTTTACAAGTTGGTTAATCACTACAAGACAGAATTTGGTTAATCACTACAAGACAGCTTGAATGCAACGGAGAACTGGGAGCTGGGGGAACTTGTAGGACAAATTCCTGGCTGACAGTTAACAGATTTCAAAATGAACAAGCAGCAAAAGTAGGGAACGAGGTCAGGCTGCCCGGTCCAACTACCCTACTGACTTGCTGGGACGGGGAGAGGAACAAACATGCAGCACATAGGATACTGGGGCTGGTAAAGATAAGAAATACTCGTAACTTGCTATTAAAGTGTTTGGTAGCTGTTCTACCAACTTTGATGTCATACCGAAGTTTTAAAGCATATAAAGAAGGACTTTTTAGAGAAATGTGATCCCAAAGCCTCTGAAACTGCTCCCACATAAAAGAGAGAGGTAAAATAACATAGTAATGCTCCAGTTACAAAATGCTAGGAGGAAAATTACAGGCAATTTCAGTCCCGTTGCTATTTTCTTTACTGCTTTAAAGGAATGCAGTAGATTACCTGCATTAGACAGGCAGGCTTAGAAAATGGTTCTCTTTTACAGGCTGCTGTAGTCTCAAAGACTTTAAAGCCTTTGGAAATGTCTACACAGCAAAATAAAGGACATGAGATAGAATGGCAAACCTCAACAAGCTTTTATCTTGCTATTACAGATAACAAAAGCAGCAAAAGCATAGCAGGTAGGAAGGGCTTTCCACACCAGCATGCGTCTGTAACATCTGTGCAGAGCCCCAGGGGGGTTGTGTTTGGGTTGCTAGTTTGCGCTCCAGTCTGTGTCAGTCCATCCCGTGTTGTGTAGGCATGTTTTCTGTCTTACAGGCAGAACACACGTGTAGACACCAATGGTAACAATGCCTAATTCGTGGAGCTCCCCCTCACCCAAATGAAAACTGAACAGGCTGGGGTCAAAACCATCTTCATGCAACAGCCAACGGCGTCACAGACAGTCGGCAGAGACTTGGCTTTGCATAGCAGGTTCATTTCAACTGCTACCCAGAAAACGGGACCTGCTAAGAAATATCTGCGGGGAAGAAACTTTCAGAATGGTTCAGCCTATTGCCTAATTTATTTCTAAACCTTCCCATCGACATTATTAGCACTATTACTTGCACCATGGCAGGTGCTGCACAAATAAGGCAAAGCAATAGGGGAGCAGTTCCCTTGTGTGTGGGAAGGATTGAGGTGGATGCCACTAATTTGGGTTACTGGTCACCCGTAAGGACTCTGAACAAGAAAGCAGAGCATAAAACGGCACATCAGTAAAACCAGAAGTGGCAGCTTGCTGTGTCCATGCTTTGCCAGCCCAGTGGCTACCATATTAATTGGATTGGATTGGATTGGATTTTTTTTTTCTCCACTGAAAAGTAAACTGCTTCTGTCAGAAATCAAACCTACACACCTTTCTTCCATTTCTGACATACAACTTGTCCAAAGAAAAATCAAAAAACCTTGAGGCAAACATTGAAGACACTGATTTCTTTCCACTTTGTTTAGCTGAAAATGATCTGACCAGGAAAAAAGACTGCTAATCTGATCTTGATTGGTCTTGATCTTCCTTCTCTGACCTGCTAGTAAGACCATGGATGCATTGATTAGTGTTACTAGCTCAATGTGCAAATTTCCAGTGGAGCTCAGGAACACGGGAGAGAAGAGGCTTACCTGGTTCCACTTTACCAGCTGTTTGCCATTGCGATGGCATGTTCAGCCTGTGGCCATTTCAATGAAGAGAAATCATACCAGGTTAACGTGGATAGTAGAGATGTGTATCCCTACCCCAAAGCTCTGGGAGGGTTAGTTTCGCCAGGAGATAAGGTGCGTGTTCATGACCATGACGGACACACCTTTAAGTCACGTCTGTGTAAGTCAGTCCCGTTACATGGATGCAACACGTACACATGAATGGCTTTCCATCAATAACCTCACTGGTGGACATTTTCCTAAAGCAGGTAATGAAAAAACACGCAGCCTTCACAGCTGAGAAATACCCTCATCTTTTCCTATTACAGAACAATAGCAGTAAAAGGGACCCAGACAGGTCACACAGCCCACCCTGCACCTCGCACCCCCGGCAGGAACAACTAAATTTAAACCATCTATCACAGGAACTGCTTACTATACTTCTCTTGTCTGCTCACACATTCTTTTTAAGCCAACCGTAACCTTTCTCTTTCAATTAAAAGAGGATGGATGATAACTTTTTTTCTCAATAGACTTCCTGCTGTTTCTCTCTTTTTATGCACTGTTTTTGGCCGGATATTTTTCAAAGTCAAATGCCCTCACTAGAAGTCCGGGCACCTTGTTTTTGGAGCTGTGAATGCTGTTGGAGATCGCTGCTGACTAACGGGTGGAGACTGGGATTAATGTCGTTTTTACAAGAAAAGCATACGCTTGCAGGAAGTTATGGGGAATATATGTATTACAGTGGGCTTTGAGACAGGCATTATGTAGATGGTACGTTTTCTTATTTAATAATTTCCTTCATTTTCTGGGACAGATTCTCAGCTTGTGTAAACAGTTTCACATACAAGTGGCCCATGCTGGCTTACCCTAAGCAATAAGATGGCTCTCAGCGTTGACTGATAGCATGCTTGAGCAACCTTAAGTGAGAATTCACAGTATTTCTCTCTGGCTTCAGCTGCTCTGTACACCACGGTGTTCACCAAGAGGCGATATAAACCTGTGGGAATACACAGGTTTGTTTTTAATATGCAAGGCTGAGAAAACAGCAAAGATCCCCTTGCCATTGATGAAAGAGAGATTTTACATACAAGATGCTCTGACTCAAAGGCATATTTTGGCCAAAGTGCTACGCTCTGATGGAACACAGAAAAGTACAGACCACAAGAAATCAGCTTTGATGAGCAAATGGAACATAAACACAGTTATCACGTAATTACATCCCTGTCATTCTGTGCTGCAAAGTCCTGGAAAACCCTTGAAGAATGAGAGCATGAACACAAAATAGCCATTTTCTTATATTTCAAATGATGCAGAAAGAAGTAACAGCCTATCCATTTCCACTGTGCAGTTTTTTAGTGTTTCTGAGCAGTGCTCGGATGGTAAACACTTAATAAAGGGGAGGGGGGGAGAGGAAGTCTCCTGCCCGTTTTCTCCTCGTATGTATAAAACTAATTACTCTGCCTTAACAAGGGGAACTTTGTTCTCATATTTTCCAAGTTTCATTCCAACCCCTGCAGCTAATCATGACCACGGTCGCTGATAATGAGTAGTAAGTTGTTGGAGTCCTCCGAGCCTGATAGGTGCATTCCAGCCTGCATGGTGTAGCTGTGCTTCTCTATACGTTATTGTTCACAGATGGTAGCTGTCAAACCCTGTCAGCTTCATATACACATTCAGAGAGTCACATCCGCATTCCTGGAATTTATGACTGCACAGCCCTCACCTTCTAAGGCCCTTAATTCAATAACATGTCACGTCCCTTCAGTCTCACCCTGCTCTAAAATACTTTCACCCACTTACAGGCCTTCCATTTAGGAAAAAAACCTACTGAGTTATTACAATGTAAATATTTTAATAGAATGGGGGGGAAAGCCTATCAGGCTTTAAACAGCCCCATTATTACATTAAGATTGATGATCAGGAGCTAATGGAGCATTTGCTTTAAAAGTTTATTTAACTACAGGGAAAGTGGATCTAGATATGTATGTATGCTGAGTGCCACATCGCTGAGTCGTTGGGTAACAGCACATAACACGGAGAGATGTGTGCAGGAGCTTCATCTTCCAAAGGGTTATTGCTTAGTTCAACTTTGGCTAATATCTAAACCCCGTGCAAAATGAAAATATGCATTAATGATTTCAATTTCATCTTAAAAGCATTTATTTTAGATGAATTAATATTGCACTTTGAAGACGGAACTCAGAGCACCCTGCCAATAATAGCGTGAATGAAAAAGGAGAAACTTCTTCCTTTGTCCAGAATGAGTAGTGCAAATAAGTAAACAGAGCAAATAAGGCATAAATAGTAAATAAAAGGCAGATTTCTTTTTCCTTTTTTTTTTTTCTTCTTCAAAGATGTTTCTAGTAACACAGACAGAGAACATGCGTGCTGAATGTGCCCCCCCTTCCCTGCTGGAGTCCTCCGGCCAAGCTGCAGCTGGCTTAGGGAAGGCAATCTGCAGAGGCACCTTTCCAGAGTTTTTGCTTTTCCAGCTCAGCTCCCAGTGTGAATCAGCGCAGCCTCGCCCTCAGACTGTGATCATCAGTACTTGTACCCGGTCACCTCTTGGTTGTGACCCTGTCCTCTGCAGAAAGAGCATTTATGCTGAAGTGACCAGGGACAAAAGCCAACCTAAAGCTGCGGTAGACAGGCAGCCCACGGGCAGCAGCAAGCCACCGGGCAAACACCCACCTGGCGGTGAACGTGCACTAAAAGGTGAAGTGGAAACACTTCTTAAACAGAGAAAACTCAAACTGCCCACAGAGCAGAGATCAAAAAATAAAATTATATGTACATAACTCTTCCCATCCCACTGTGTTCTTAAAGACAGGCCCTTACTGGAAGGCTTTTTTTCCCTCCAGTTTCATCTCTTCCACAAACCAGGAGCACCCAGGCATTGCCCTGCTGCCACCCGTGTAAGTGACTTGGCAGGGGCTCACTGTGTGTCACCAGTAACTCAGCAGAAACTCGAGCTGTGTTGAAAATTGAGGTCATCTCGTGCCATGTACTGACTGGAGCAAGTTTTCCTCCTACACGTCTTTCAGGCTAAAGTCACCCAGTTTGCTGCCATGAATAATGCGGTAGGACAGAGCTGGTCTTGGAGAAACACTTCAGTCACACCCCACACCCCAGTAAGAGGAGAGCTCTGAGTAATCTGATAGGGGTCACTCTGAAGGCGAGAGGCGATGCTGGAGTCTCCCCTCCCTCGTTAACCTTTTTGAAATAACCCCGAGACTCTTCTCAGTGCCCCTGGTGGGAACTGGTGCCACCACTGAGGACATGCAGCACACCCGCTATGTCACTTTTACGGCCAGCTCCTCTGCTACGAGCATCACCGTGAACCCATTGTTGTGGCAGTGATGTATACGCCAGACGAAAGGTTTGTGAGACCATAACTCATCCAGAGCTCGATGTTCTGGGACCGCCACAGCGGTGACCTTGAGATCATCTCACAGTGGGGCTCCTTTAAAGGCTCCCCCACACGAGAGCGCGTCCTGCCAAGGTGAAGGTGCAGCATGGGTCAGAGGCTGGCTCTTGAGAAATCTTGGGAATAACATTCCGAGAACGTCATGTTCTGTTGTCTTCCTTTGCCTCCTGTAAAAGGGTAGCAGTTAAATCACTGCACAACGTATGAAATGATACTTTGGTGCTAGCAGCAAGCAAGCAAAGAGTGGCGCCAGGGATTTAACTCAAGCTGTGATTTTAAATCAATACATTCTAAAAGAAAGAGTGATAAACGAAAGACACCTGGGAATGTTAAGAAAAAAAAAAAAAAGGAACAAAAATGCAACTACCCCATTAGTAAAACATTAACAAGGTGAAGAATGTTTTCTAGGAGTAGCTAGGCTGTGATTTCCGAGGTTCCCTCTGTGCCACAGGTCTTCTCTGTAACTGGGCAAGTTGTGCGCAGCCTGCCTGTATCTCAGGAGAGACTAATACATTCAAGACTCCAAAACTATTCAGATATCACGGCAAAAGTGGCTGCAAAGAGGGCTGCGTTATCACAGGTCTGGACTCGAGTCAGGAAAACCTCTTCAGTCAGGAAAGCACTTCAGGTCACCAGGAGATACGGTCCACTCACGGTGACACTTCCCCCGTGCTCTGCTGTTTGTCTCTCCAGAGGGCAGAGGCAGAAGGTTGTGTGAAAGCTATTCAGTAGCAGTTTATCTGCTTTTAAATTATTGGAAGGGGAAGAAAGCAATGTATAGGCTCTGTTTTTTTTAAAAAAGGTCTTATGTATAGGTTTTTTCTGTGCCAAGACAGCACTTCAGTCTGCTCTGCATAGTCGAGTGCTGCAGGGCATACAAGGGAGGAGAGTTACACACAACTTGCTAACAGAGCCATTTCACATCGCTAGATGTGAAATCTGGCAGCCAGGCCAGTTCTGGCTCCTTACTGATTTCCTGATAACCGTTCAGCTCGAGCTATACGGGACGTCTGAGAAAAATCACCTCAAGGAATGATCTAGTCTTCCTAAGAAGATCTGTCTGCATCAGTCAGCCATCTGAGCGGAGGCAGCCACGGATATCAGCTTCCCTTTCAGGTGTGTTGGTCTGTCGCCAGGGGCATCTGATGAGGAAGCGCGGCGTAATCAGGAGAGTGAGGAGCAGCAGTTAGTGCTGGTAGCGCTTCACTCCCACCGCCGTGCTCAGGCCAAACTGCTGGTCGGCGTGGTGCTGGGGTAGGAAAGGCACTTCTCTCAGTGTGTTTTCTTTAAATATCTCACCAAAAGGCAGACTGCCTGGCCACAGCAAGCACGTACAGAACACAGGGAATGTGGCTCGGACCTTAGCTGATAGCTTAAGTGTTAATATATGATGAGTAATTACAACCCATGCCCAGAAGAAAGTGACAGGAAAAAAAAGACTTTTGAAAGGCTGGCTATATATTTTTCCTGAATTTTCAAAGAGGAAGGCTATTACTGCAGTCATGAGAAGAAAAAAGTCATCCTCTGTGACTCTTGCTTTGGATGAAGGATGGGAACTTTTCCCCCCCTCTTCATCCCAATCAGCCTCTGTGGCAGGAGGAGGAAGCTCACGCTGTACTAGTGCTGGGAACAAAAGGAACAGTTCTTGTCTCTAGTGCTGACGACCTAATACCATTCACAAGTACTGCCAATTTCAATCAGGAACATGAAAAAGGTACAAAGAAGTGTAGGCAGTTTGACTGAGTTGATAAGCCTACTGAAAAGGGCCTCTGGTACCCTGAGTTTGCACGCAGCCAGCCAAGACAGCAGATCACCAGGGACACAAAGGCAGAGCAGGCATCCTTCATTCAATTAAGCAAGCAAGACTTTTGCCTTCCGCCTAGGCGTTACAGCAACAAGCGTACCTAGGTATTATTTTTAAATACAAGTGTAATTCGAACATTGCCAAGCCAATTAGATGGTTACCAGAAAGGTCACAAGCATCCTCAAGAATAGTGCAAATTGACCCATTTTCTAGTAACAAAAAGCCTGAGAGGTATGACTTTTTGGCATTTTGCATTCATTTATTTTCATCTCTCAGTGTTTTGCTATCAGCTGAAAATCATCTCAAGTGTTAGTTACAGTGTGGTGGTGGTAAGTACCTTGCTCTCAGGCTGGAACAAGAAGGAAAGCTTGATGATGTTCTTCCCATTTACTTGCTAAAAGTTGAATATGTAGAAAAAAAAGAAGTAAGAGGGTAGGCCAGTACAGTCTTGAATACAGGTGGTGAAAGATTAAAGCCTAATGGTTTCAAAACCCCTTTAAAAATCGTTCTGAGAACAAAACGTACTTGCTTTCCTCAGTATGCTGAGAGATTAAATGAGTACAAAACAGTGCCTAGGCTGCCTGTCTCCATAATAAAAGAGTCACCAGGCTCTGGCATAGATCTGCAGTAATTCTAAAACGAGATTGATATGGTTATTATTAACAACCATTTAGCAAACGTCTCAGCTATCAGGGTGGGTTTTTCCTTTTGTTTTTGAGTTACAAAATAAAGGCAAAGAGGAAAAAGCCACTGCTCCTCTCTCCAATCCCACCTGAACAACTTCACATTCCTTCAGTGCTGGCTGTTAACCCTTTTCTGGCTTTAGTGGTGGGTTCAGATCCTACAAGGGCTCACGGAGACCTTGCTGCAACCCTTTGGATAATTTTCTTCCATTGTCCTTTTGCTTTGTGTAAGGTTGAGGTTTTCAAAACTGAAATACATGAAGCTTAGTTTTCAAAAAGAACTTTTATAATAACTTAGTGTATTTTTCCCTTAGTTGATGGTACAATGCAGTGTTTTGTTTTTCAGTAGCATATGCTTTTCAGCATTTCACCCCTTGTCACCTGCTTTTCACCTGCTTTTTTTTTCTCCTTTCAAGCCAGTCCATGATTTCACGTGAACAAGGCAAGTGATTGGATTATACCCTGTATCCTGGTTTTGATATGCTAATAATGTTTCCTTCACAAGACGAAAAGCCTTTTTGTTGTGATTAATTAGGTTTCAGAAACTTATATAAGACATTTTGCTTGAATCTTATCATTCCTGGGACTAAAGGAAGTTCCTTTTCATGTTGCTTTGAATCAGGCTAAACCTACGATAAGCTCTCACTTGGTAAAAAGCAGCTCTGTTACTCTATGCAGAGAATCTAAGAAAATGCTCTTCATAAATGGGACACGAGTACATCTGGAAACAAAATGGCACTTTTGTCTTTGGGTGTCTAAGGTGTTTGGCTGTTGTACAGTGGGTACCATGAGGCAATGGATAACACAGGGAATAATTCATTTTCTCAATGCAGTAAAATCCATTATTTATAGAAGTATGATAATAAGGAGATGTATTTGATTCTAATTCCAGCTACTTAAAACAGTCACAGAAGATTGTAATTATCGCTGTAATAAAGTCATTAATGCCAGAAATCCCGCACTGCTGCTGGATGCCCAGTACTATGGAAAATCAAGTCCCATAGGACATACCCAGGCTCCTATAGCATAATACCCCCCACAAAATTAGGTCTAACCAGATTGGCTTGCTTACTGCAAGAAGTGTAAATGCAATTTTACCATGTTCCCTGTGGGCTTATTTTCTATGTTTCTCTGTGCTACACCAACAAGGGCTGATTCTATACAAATTACAGTCGACTTTTTTTTTTTTTACATTAATAATCACATCCCTTTAGGCTCATTTGTAGCTCCAGAAGAGAACAGAAAGCAAACTCCTGAATGAGGGCACTGTGCCCTATTTTGCCATGCAGCTGGCTGTGTGCAAACCTCCACTAGTATGTGAAGTGCAGGGAAGCCCCATCCATTTCCATTACCTCCCTCTTCACCCCCAGCTCTTTCCTGAAGCCATAATGCCCCACAGAAGCTGAGCTGGCTGGGACCTCCAAGAGAGGTCCATATTACCCTTGTTTTTTGTTTTGCTTTCAGCTAAATTAACAGCAAGTACCTAAATGAACAACTCCTTTTCTGGACAAGCTGCCTGCAAACAAATTTAGAGAGGAAAGATTACCCAAGGTTAAAAAATCAGATGAGCTTTTAAAGCAACATTACTGAGTTGCTATGTAACATACTTAATCATATGCCTTGTGTTTCGCACACATTTTTAGCAGGTTGATTATGAACAAAGTATGTCAGCCTCCTAGGCTATCCATCTACAGACACTGATAACCAATGACTGGTATTGAACATCCCACCTCTTGCTATGTTATAGATCAGAAATGTGAAGTGTGTGAAATGCTTATGATTTTGATATATATATACTATCAAACAAGAAGAAAGACTAGCTTAGCTTCAATGCTGATGAGGCATACTGAGATTTACAAAATGCCTGCACTTTGTTCTGTCTTTGACAATTTCATATCTGCTCTGGATAAATTTTGATCACAACTAATTCTCACATTGACTTTGATTTTGTGACTTCTCATATGTCAGTGCTTTCTTGGTGGAAGAGGCTGCTGAGATTATGATGCCACGAACAATATTTAACATTTCTCAACCATGGGGCTTTGAACTTTTTTTTTCCTTTTTAATGCATTTATGGGACTGAAGAAATGAAGTTTTCAACAGCAGGTAGCATTCATTTTGTGGTAGTTTTATTGAACCATTTCAAACCAGAGAAACCAAACCTAGCTCTCCAGGCTCCTGAACAAGATGTAAAACACAAAGCACTAACTTCACTTTCTGCTTTCATTCTTCAGAAACATTCATATAACCATACCGATGCCTGTCGTCAATCCACTCCAAAAAAAAAAACTTAAATTTGCAGTGGCTTTCCAGTTGCAAAATAACGTTCGAATTACAACACCCCGTATGTTTTTTCCCCTCAAATCTAGCTCCTGTCTATTAAAATAGTTCATATTTGCATGAGTGCTTGCATCTTGTGATGCCTCTATTTCATGACACAAAGGGCACAAACCAAGCCTTCTCAACAGTCTACAACTACATTTGTGTATTTTGTATTTCTTTCAATGCCTACAGGAAAATAAGCTTTTTTCCTCTTGGCTTCATGATATTAGTATGGTATCACACTATCAACATTTTCACTGTGGCAAATCAAAATTATTTTGCTGAACTAAAATTGCCCTGCCACCTGAAGCTATTAAGGAACACCAGTTATTTTGACTTTAGTAACTAGCTTTTCAATAGTATTAAGCACTGGACAAACTTTGCTCTATCAATGCCAACAATGAAACTCTAATTTCAAAACGACTGGAAAGAATCCGATTCTGGATACTTCTGAAACACCCTACCCTAAAAATCCTTACTTTAAATCACTTCAAAACATGCAATTTATAGAATCTACCATGAGAAATTCTGCCAGAGTGGATCTGAAATGCAGCTGAGGATACAAGCAAACAGATGATCCATTTCATATTCTTACTTGGATCTTTGAAAGCTGGCAACTAAAAAGAATTTACTTGGAAGGAAAAAAAATCCTCTCCATCCCCTTGTCAATACATGAAATATTCACCTCTAATTTATTTTTCCTTGAGAAAATGGCAACAGCATTTTGCAGGTTGAATTCTGTGCAAAATCTTCTCAAGCAGTCCAGCTTGTACTCAGATGTCAAGGCAGTAAAAACAAACTACAGAAGTCCAACAGAATAAAAAACAGAACAAAGGTGTTTAAAACACAGGTAACTACTTTAAAGATGCTGATTACAAGGGACTTTTTCTCTCTGTTCCCAAAATATTGGGAAGATGTAAAATGACTTTCTTAAGGCAGACTCAGTAACAGCACAATTACCTTAAGTAAAACCAAGAAGTGATGAAATGGCAATAATTCACTGATATTCAGAATTCAACTGCAGAAACCATGGTGGAAGAACAGATCACTTTTATGGAAGAATAATCATGATTCTTAAAGAGAAAACCAAAGGTAAACTGTATGAGTCAAGCTGGAAGCTTATGACACCCTGCTGAACAAGATCAGAAATGAGTTCAGGTTAGCAGCATGAGGATGAAGTGAGAAACGGTATAAATAACCTGACTTTATGTAACCCACACCCTTCAAGGCCATGCCAGGACAGCTGGTAGCCCAGCACAAAGCAGGGCTGGTGAGGTGCTGAGACAACACAGAAGCACAGCTGAGGACAGGACCTCAGATCATGTTAGACATCAGTCTCGAAGCCACTTAGATCTGTCTGAAGCCCTCATTGATAGGTCTCTAGTCAGAGAATGCTGAGAGCAGCTCCTCCATCACACTGTGGTTTACCTGGATGACATCTTCTAAGAAAAATGAAACAATTGTAAGTTTTCATTAAAAATTCAACAATGGTAGTACCCTCTTTCCACATAAAATAGGGTTACATGGCAACTGTTATTCACTAATAACAAATGCGGTATCTGCTTACAGTTTGTTGAGAGCAGCACTGTAATTCATAGCATTGTGAAGCAGTGTGAGATGTGTGGGATATTTAGGAGGGTATATCTTCCCTGTTTTTCTTCACCCTTTTATTTCATATCTAGAATATACCAATAACACCCAGAGAGCACTGGTCTGATAACTGAAGCTGCAAACAATTAGTAGTCATAATTCAAGTCAAGAAGCAAAACCATCAGCCCCTCTCTAAATGCTATAAATAAAAACACTTGAGTTCTCAGTGTTTTGTGATGGATTCTTGGTATGCTTTCTTTTTTAGCAATTTCAAAAGAAAGTGAGAAAATAGTTCAAGGAAAGAGTTTATAAGAATATTGGACTACAGATTATATAGTGCGTAAGCCAGGTGGTGCTGAATTCATTACAGAATTACAACAGCAGCAATCATGTTTTCTCTTCCTGCTCACCTCAAAAACATGCATCCTCTCAGGCACGAGAAGAAAAAATGATGCTTTCGGTGATTTGAAAAATCAGTTTAATGCTGTTGGAAATTGTAAGTGTAATCAGAGTTGCCTGGATAGCTACAAGGCAGAGCTGATATTTTCCCCTATCTTGAACTTAGATCTGTTTTGTTTAGCCCTTCTAATTTTGTATCTTTAGCATTTATTAAAATCTGTTGCTTCGCCATATTCTCAGTCAATTCAAGGTAGTTTTTTGTTTGCCACTTCTGAGAAATGGTAACAACAAACCTCTGATACTATGGTAAGTCTATTGAGTGTTCCTAAATTGGTTGAAGGAAGGAAGCTCCATGGTGAGCAAAAATTGTGGCTCCTGCAGAGGAAAATTGCAGCCTGAGGAGCCTGGGAAGAACGAGAGACTCGGTGTAGAGCTTAATAGGACCAATCTGTAGGAGTACCTATAGTTCTGCCTCCTGCTTTGACTCACAGTACCTCGACATACTGCAGAGTCTTGGCTCAAGTCAGGTGAGAAGGCATGAAATACTTACCGTGAGTCAAAACAGATACATCAGTAAAACATTAATTTGGAAGAAAAAGCATAGGTAACCATAAAATACATCACCCTGTTGCTTATATGTATGATTAGGAGAGCAGTTTCCTTTAACCACAAGATGTAGTAAATGGAACATCATTCTTCCAGTCAGACCAAGAGCACAGACTGGACCTTCCTCCATCAGGGAGACTTCTCAGCCTCAACGAGATGCAGGGGGGAACCAGACCACATCTGCACCACTAAGAAGACAGCACCTACAGTTAAGGTACCTGAAACAGGGGTGCTCTCCCTACAGCAAGTAGTGACGTAGCAGCATCTTTTTGCATACAGCCAAGTGCGATTTATGCCTTGCCATCAATTACGGACAAACAAGGAGTGCTGTAGAGTCAAGTAAAAGGATTCCATAAAGCCTTTTTCTAACTGGCTGATACTCAGCTCTAATAAATATATTCATTATGCAGTATGAGAAGCAGCAATGACTTGAATCCAGGACACATTTAATCTCTTCTTATAGTTCTTAAGGTTGCCTTTTAATCATTTTCACATTACTATTATTGTAGAGACACATGATAGTTAAAACATTTCTATTACATATATGAGATCTGTCATTGTACTTTTTGCCCCCCCTTTCTAGCTTTTCTTGATAGCAGGTGTGCATCTAGATTGAAGACCAGATTTCTTGTAGTGCAGCAGCACAGATCCTGGTTTGTTTCTTTTTAATTTTATTTTCTGTTTCTTCTTATCTTTTTTTCTTTTATACCACACAAGAAAGGGCAGAGGCCATAACCAACCTGTAAACTGAAATGGTGACAGTACAGTCTAAAACAGCAGTTTTGAGGAAAACCATGGGTAACTGGGAAAAAAAACATAATATACCGCAGCATAAAAGCAACCCTAGAAAGCTTGTGCCATACTGGACCTGAAATCAGCATCTTGAGTCTGGGTACGTAGGAGATAGCACATTATTTCTGGAAACAAACTTCATCCTTCTGTATAGTTTACCTGGCTTTGTTCCCTTCTGCTTACTTTCCTAACAAAGTATGTTTATGCATTTTAAGTTTACACTTTGGAAAAAAGAATGAAGCAATTAATCTAATAGGATTCAGTACTAAAATCCTGGGGACATTACTGTTAGCAAACTTTTCAAGTAGTGTGCAGATAGATTGCAGATAATTTTTTTTATAGAACTATTTTCTTCCACTTTCTGAACTGCATGAGATAATTTTCTATTTTTAAGGGACAGATCATGATATAACCAAACAGAAGCTGGGATTCATCCTCCTACATCAGCTGTAATAAGGCTCAATGGCAGAAGCACTAATAAAATCTAAACCAAATTCCTTTATACAACTTCAAGTTCACCTTCACTTCTCAGAAGGAGGACAGAAAAACACTGACTCATAGGCCACATACCACCTCTGCTTTGGTGTGCAATACATCGCTGAGAAGGAAATAACAAGCAAATAACAAGTGACCTCACCTGCTACCACATGAGACAAACTAGGGACCTGCATCTCCTGTTGCCTCCAAACCCTAGAAGTGCTAGAACTCCCAACATTTTTTCATCCTCTGGTCTTGTGCACACTGCTCTTCCTAGGACTCTGCTTATTTCCAATTACTCCTTCTCAGGAGTTTAATTTAAAATGTATGTTGTGGGTTAAGTTAACTTATTGCCTTAGAGTACATACATCCAATAAAATCTGAAGATAAGTCATTGTTCTCAGCTTCTACACTTTACTCTGAAAGAGTATGAATTTTCAGTATTATAGTGTTCAGTATTCATGCATTGAGTCCATAGAACTTAAGTATCAAAGCATGTGAAGAAATCTCTGATCTTTACATCAAAGTCCACTGAACAGAAGAGACCCTCTTTGCAGCAGCGAATGTCAGTGAAGGTCGTGCAGCTTTCACCTTTACATAGATAAACAAAAGTATTGATGTGTTGAAGAACCCAATGCCAGTTGCTTCTGAAGCCAGATGTTGAAAGTTTTAAGAAAATGTGTTCTGTACGTATCTGATATCTCATGAATACAAAAAGAAACTCTAGTTTTGTAGGAAATGCCCGCTTGCATGGATCCAAACCAGAATGCATGGGATACACACTCATTGTTTCTTAGGCACAAGTGCATTCAGCTTAGATCCTCACCCTACGGCTATTTTGCTGTTTTTCACTTAAAAGAAGTGTCAGGATTAACCAGAATCTAGGTTTTCCAGCTGCAGAATCACAAACTTACTCTCACTGGTCTAACAAATATATCTTCCTAAATTTAAAATAAAGGTTAAATAGCTTTACCAAGAGATACTAATGAGCTAAAATATGAAGTTAAAGCTCCCCCAGAAAGAATGAAAATCCTTATTAAAATCTCTTTCCAAATCAGGCCTAACAAACTTTTGAACTAGCTGCTCACATTCCAAGCAAATCCTCTAAATGCTTAAAAAAAGATGAAAAAACCCACCATTAACCAAAAACAACCCTATTACTAAATGAGTACAGATGTGTATTTCCAGGAAAAGACTTACCTTCCATTCTCGTATAAGACCAGAATCTTTCCTCATCTCTTCTGAATGAGGTTCTCCACTGTTTCCTCTGTAGTCTTGTTCTTGTCCCCTCTTCTTCCTCCTATTTAATAAAAAGAACCTCCCCAGCCAAGATCCTTTCAGACTCCCTTTAAAAGTTATGTATGACTGTTGTGCTGCTATGCATGAGGCTACACCCTAAGCACATTGCATACTTCATCTTTATCTGCACTTCCTTTGATCACCGAGTCTCAAAAGCGGTTGTAACAACTTACTAAAAGGAACTGACATAGGAAATATGCTTTCAGCTGTCTGCTAAAACACTAAATACAGGCAAAAACCTCCCTTCTCCTGCCTGACCAGGCTATCTTCAGTCTTGCTGAACAAACTTAACATTCCTGCAGATTTAGTCAACAAAAAGCCAAAGCAGCATTCTTAAATTTGCAAACAATAGTCAGAGTAAGCAGAAATGTACAGATTAAAAGCTATGTAGTAGCTCTCATCCATCCTTATTCCCTCCCCAGCTTCTCTTACAATCCCTAATGTGCAAACCATACATACAGAAGTTTATATAATGACAGAATCTGTCTTGATGCCAATTAGCCAGAAACAAGGCTAGCTAATACTGATCTGTGATGGTATAAACCAAGCTGTTGACTATTCTCCAACAAACCTGGCTTTTTTTCCCCCCATTAGTCTTCACTTTTCCAATGACTAAAGAAAAATTCTAGTATTACAACCTTGCTTAAAGGATAGCATTCACACAGATCAGCTCTCTTCAGTGAACTGCATAGCCTCAGGCATACAGCCCCACAGAGTGGTGGACAGGACAAATGAGCTGATTTAATCATTATCGATTTTTAAACTTTATTTGTACAGTAATCCTAAACCCTTTGGTTGCTTCACTGCTTTAACATGTAAGATACCAACAAGAACTTTCCTGAAATTTATTAGAACAAATTTGTGAATAAGGACCAAGTCATTAGGATTCAATGGTACTCACCAAGAATAAGACATGCAAATTATCACCAAATGCACACTGAAATTGAAAAATGTCTCAAAAACAAGTCTCTGAAGGAGTTAGTAAGCACAAAGCCTAACTCCAAAGACACTGCTTTAAGCCTTCAAATAGGTCCTCCAAGGGCCCTACAACTACTACGAAAGGACCTTTAGAGTGCACAAGTCCTTAATACCGAAAGGAGAGAAATGGCTAGTTTTCAGAAGTGAAAACATTTCAGAGCTGTTTCAGCATTGATGTTAAAAATCAAGTCAACACTAACAAACTGCAGATACTCTAGAAGATCTTGATTCTGTTGAGAACCTTGCGGACAGAACAACAGATGGAATTTAATGCCAGTGTTCACATGACTGGTTAATCTGTGAAGGAAAACTCCAACCCTAAGCACAATGGGGTACTTCTACTTTCTTCAGAAAGATCTGGAAGTGTAGACAACTCACTGAAGTCACCAACCCAAGCTATCAAACAAACAAGATTAATTATTAAGGAAAACAGAACACATTTAGTAACCTATTTACAGTGTTCAAGTACAGAAGAGAATCGAGAGCTAGAAAATCTGTACGAGGCAGAATGGATCCAGAGCATGAAAGCACATTCACAAAAAGACTGACTAGACTAAGATTTAGTTCTTGATCATGACTGGAGAAGACAGAGGTCTATAAGATGTTTGACAGCTTGTAGGAAAATAGCCTTTCCTCAGAACAGGAATTAAGACAATTGTCAGCTTAAAATATTTAAAAAATACTTTTGATGTACTTGAAATTTAGTTTTCTTTCATTAGTACAGTAGTCCGGATGAAATTAAAACATTTCAGGTAAGCCTGACAAGCTGTGAAAAATGGATCACTAAATAATCACCCCAATTAAGATATTTAAGCAAAGAATCACTAGAAATTTTTAAGAATAACTAGAAATATACTTCCTGCTAGACAGAGTTCTAATCTATCCAAGCATATTTAAGAAAGTTTGGCCCTTAACCTGCACTAATTCACTGACCTGCATGTCAAAAGAAATTATTTCTGTCTTAAATTCTTTCTTGTACATTCTACAGAAGCATTGGCTAGTAGTAGAATGCATAGAAATTACTACTTCAAATGTCATGTTGAAGTCATAATTTTTGGCCCAGGCAATACAAGCTTCCAATTACTCAACAATATTGATCCTGCTCTTCACAGATCTTCAGACTAGTTGTTCTTTACAAGGAACATTGCAGCAGACGTTTTCTTTTGTGAATTTAAAATAGGCAGGTAATGGGGTTCCTGAAGAGAACACATCTTCAGCAAGTTTGATACAGTCTATTGACTAGTTGAACAACAGGCAAATTACATACAGCCTAAGGAAATAATTCAGAAGTTGGCCAATTCATCTAGATTGTGCATTTTCAATTTTAGAAAACCATGATCAGACATTCAGAAGTAAGCCTTTTTCAATGAATTTGCAAGTTAAGCCTTTAAACAGGAAGCACCTAGATGAGAAAACTTCAGAACACAAGCTTCTGGTAGCATCTTTGTTTTATTTCAATTAATCCACACAGACAGAAATAAGTTACAGAACTTTAAGAAACTTCAGTTTCAACCAATAGCTAGATTCCTGTTTAAACAGTCATTGAGGATGTGTAGCTGTAGCCATTGCTTATCTCAATTCCACCTTCAAGACAACACATTACAGAAGACAACTGGAGTAATCTTGGGTGAAGTCAGCAGTCATCCACTCAACAAATCATAAGCTGATGTTTACTATCAATTCTAATCCCTTGCACATGCTGGCTTTCTCTCTATGAAAGAAAAGTTTAATTTGTAATCACCATCATACACACAAAAGGACATATGTATATAGTATTACATTTTAGGATTCAACTGTACAACCATGCTATGTGAAACTAACTTTTTAACCTTTAAGTCAAAGGCATTTCTCAATGCAAATCATGTCATTTGTACAGGACAGGATTTTCCATGCCCATACAATTAGTACACATCCCAGTCCATAGGGCCAGCTTGATATGAAAAAATGGATCCAATTTCCTCAGATGCTTTCCAATTTAGATTGGCTAGTCTAAAGTCAGTTTTAAAAATTCTGGATTTCCACACAGCTTTCTAGTAGTCCAAGTTTTTTGTGGTTTTTTTGTTTTGTTTTTTTTAAACACTTTCAGGCAGGGAATAATGTAAGCTTTTGTAGGTATGGAATTATGGTAAGCTTTTTTTTTACACTACATACCTGGAGACCAATCAATTTAGAAGGAACTCTTGACTCAAGTTGTTTATCACACAAGCTCATGAAGTGCATTCTAGGCAGTCAAGCAGTACCATCACACTTGAAAACTCTGGAAATATGTGATTAACATGTAACTGTTAGATAACATTATCATCAGATGACAGTTCAAGTCCTACAAGCCACTTTGAATGCACTAGAGTTGATTCAGTAACTTTCCTAAGTTCAGTGGTTTCACGTGTTCCTCTCAACATGATCCAAAGAAGAGTTTCAACCTCACCTCCGGGTTTGAGAGAGAACTTTTATACCCCTCTGTGTTGGCCACTTAAGACACTGCCAGACTTAAGAGGGCAAAGCTAAAAAGGGGCGTAAATTACAATACCATTTTTTCTTAATAACTAAGATGACCTGAATTTACCATTTACTCAAAAGAGATTATAACTTACTTTAAGCTTGTCAATCATCAAAAAGTATGATTTAAAATGGTCAGTAACTATCTTTACATTAGAGTGCACTTACCTTCTTAGCAGAAGGTATTATTCGTTCCTAAGTAGTCCTGAGCACTGCCTCCAATTTAGGTGTGATCATCCATATCTAGACCATTTCAAACATGAAATTTCTAAGTATCTCCTAAATAGCACAAAAAGACAAAAATTATTCTAGTATAATTTATACAACATGCCTAACTAGACCTTCTTAAAGCCATATTCCAGATCTCAGAGTCACTTATTTGAAGTCATCAAATAATACTGAGAGCAAAACAAATGGTTTAATCTGAGATGTTTTTCTTTTCAGATCATTTAAACTAACATAACTATTTTTAAACATGCTGCTCTTTACAGAAAGAGTTTTTAAAGCCTAAATTGCTTTTAGTGTTGACACTTCTCTGCAGTATTTCTACATTTTAGAGAGATCACTACCTGCTAACTTGTTGCTACTTTGTACATACTTGCATATACCTTATAACAAGTCATAGGCAGAGCTCACCAGGGATGTCAAAAGCTACTGTTACAACACTGTAGAAGCTGGAACCAAAAACCTAAGCAAGTTCTGAGTTCTGCTCATTTGAAAAGCCATTTTATTGAGTCAAGTCATTTATAATACCTACTGCATCAACCAAACACTGCAGGATATCAGAAAAAAATGTCATTTTCTTGATGAAGCTTATAAAACACACTATATTGAATCAGATTAAAAGTCTGTGGAGCTCTACTTAGTAAGGAACAGAAGGGGACAAACATACGCTAACATTCTTTGATTCTGGGGCGGTCTTGTGCAGACCCAGGAGCTGGATTTGACCTTGTGGGTCCTTTCCAAGGTGGGCCATCAGATGCCCCTTCACCAGTGCATCCTCCTTACCTATGGGTGTTCAAAGGGGAGACTCCAGACCCCAGCACTCGAGGCCCATGGCGCTCGGCCTCCTGCCCACACAGAGCAGAGAGCAGCCTCCAGGGGCTCCCCAAAGCCCCAGCGACACCTCGGGACGCTTTCTGTCGCCATCCTCCCCACGGCCCAGCACTACAGAGGGAGAAAGAGAGAGAAAGGGGTGAGCGCGGGGGGTGAGAGGAGCCGGTGAGGCGGAGGGAGGGGTGGCTTGTGCCTCACGACAGGATGCAGGGCGGAGAGGGCGGCTCCGCACTGGGTTTCTGTGAGGGAAAGGCGCTCTATCCCCCTGCGTTGACTCCCCGGAGCACGACCACGCTCCGAGAGGGCATATGTGAAGGGAAGATATATACGAATGGAAGACGCGAGGCGGCCCCACCCCGCCCGCCCCAGCCTCCCCCTCCCAAGATGGCGGCGGGCGGGCACCCACATTACCGCCTCTGCGTCTGGCAGGCAAAGAGGGCGAGCGGCCCTTCCCCGGCCCTTAAATACCGCCCGCCTCTCCCGCGAGACCCCTGTGCTGCTGCCTATTGGTCGATCCGGCACACGTGACTCGCACCGCCCCTCGAAAAGGCGGCGGGGGAGCGGTGGCTGTTGGCTGGCCCCTCGGGGCGGCCGTTAGAGGGGGAGGGTGTTGCCGGGTCTCCTCGCCTCCCACTGGGATAATTGGCGGTGGGCTGCTTCCCTTGCCTCGCCGCTGCCTGGGACGCTAATGGTCAGCTCTGCACAAATTAAAGATCTGCGGGTCTCTAATATGCCCAAATAAAGGCGTCTTTGGTGTGAGATAGCAGCTGCACAGCGGTTTTCAGAGGCTAAATGCGGCTGATCTGTGTATAACCCCCATAAACCCTGCCTTAGGAGGCTTAGGATTTGTCTGCAAGGATAGTGAGGTAAGCCTCAAGCCCACGCTAATACCCACGCTGGTGTTCCAGCACACCACTAATGCCCTCACTGGTATCCTCTCTGGCACGTGCAGGTCCCCAGAGCATGGCTGGAGTTCACCGAGCGGTGTGGGGGCACCAGGCCTGCTGCCCTGCGAGCCAGCACACGCCATGTCCTGGCTGGATGCAGACTGCAGCTGTGCCGCCTCAGCCAAGGTGTACGGCCAGACTGGCACTGCTAAGAGGTTTTATGGTGAGTACAAGCAGGTTAGCACGAACCATGTGTTAGTAATTGGTAGCAGAGGTAGGAGATGGGAACCATGGCATCTTGGTTCCCACAGAGTTCTGAATTCATCAGGAATTCCTGCTTTGCACACAGTGGGTACGCTGCTGATATTTCATAGCTTCCTGTCTCAATGACAAATGGCACCTCTTGTCTCATGCTGAGTTGCCACCTGAACAGCACCTACCTGTCAGTGTGTGGAAGGAAAATTACAGTTTGGCCCACCATCTCTGAGAGTTTTCTGATCCCAGAATTTAAATTATAATCAGCAAATCTGAGTTAGTTGGTTTGATTCAGCCTGAAACTGACCACAAGCAGTCACATAGTTGCAACTGAGGGATAGTTCTAGATATTTTCTTGTCACTTTTAGTTACCTTTTCTGTCTATATCTTGATAGTTGCTTCAAGACACTGTTGCAAATATAAACCTTCTGTGAATACCTATATTGTCAGTACCTCAGGATTCAAAAGAAGTCTTCATGACTGTAGGTAAGACATTCATTCCCTGGGTATGAGTATTTGGAGTCGCCTAGCTTCAGGTTGTTTTATGTGGAGTTCTCTGTGATGACTTTTTCTACAAAGAGATAAATCAGATCAGTCTTCCCTTGTAATGTAGTCAACAGGATGGAGTGGCATCCAGCCTTTACGTTTTTACCATCCATGCCAGTTATCATGGGAGACTGACCAGCAAACACAGAAGTATTTTTGGGGACAAGGATAGTCATGAACATTTGTTACAAGAACAGTACTTAAGATTCAGGTACCTATGTGCTACCTTTGTCCCCCTCAGGTCACCTCTTGATGAAGTTGAGCCATTGCTTTTTGCTAGTGTGAGGGGTTAGCAGGTTCTGCATGTGCCCAGGAAAAACTATCAAGCACCTGGTCAACCATGTCAGCAGACTGTTAGGTCTGATTACAGGACCTAGGCACCTCTGATGTAGGCAGTCATTGAGAAGAGTATTTGGAGTGTTGCATTTTGAACTTTAAGTGACAGCTATGGGCCTGTGTTATTTAGTGGATTTAAAGCTGATTTTTTTTTAAAGTTTCTCCGGTGATCTAAATCCAGCTGCTCAGACCTTGAAGATTGCTGCTCTAATCATCAGTCTCTTTATGAGATGCATGAATTTAATCTCAAGGTCATTGATACTTTGATATTTGATACTTTTCTAAGCTGTCAGAATTTCATTTGTTCAAAAACATCACACCAAGCTCCTTAAAAGGCACAATTATTACAAATGTTTCATTTCAATTTCACTGTTTCTGTTCACACTGATATGAAGGAAAACCAAGGAAAATCTTGGATGTGATCATCGGTCTTTGCTGATGGATGTCAGTAGCTATCCACATGGTAGATTTGGGACCTGACCAAGCAGCTTTTTTTATTTCTTTATTTTTTATTTCTTAATTTTTTAACCTATGTATCCAATGCAATAAGACTGTGCCTGAAAAACAAAAACAAAATCTGTGGGATGCAATTTAATAGAAGTGTAATTTGATTAATTTATGCCACAATTTACATAAAATGAAAGGGCTATTTTAAATTCATGCTCAAAATAGACTAAGTGCCACTTTCAGCCTGTCTACTGTCAAAATATCCTTTGTGGTTTGTTCTCAGTGTGTATGTTAGTTAAAATTAGAGCCTGTAGAATAGAACAAAAATAATAAATAAAGTCTTTGGAGAAGAGGAGGGCAAGCCAGACTTGTTATTTCCTTTCCAGAAGCAGAAATAACAATGCATTTCTGTTAGAAATGTTTTCTGTTATTTTTCCTCAGTGAGTCTTTTCTTGTTTGGTAAATTACCTCCATGGCTAGAAGATTTGGTCATCTTTTTCTAGGCAGCACTTAATGATTAAGACTCAAACAGTGTTTTTCCAACTTGAAAGCACATTTTGTGTAGGTAAGAAAAATGCCAGTAAATTTCACTGGTGAACTTGCTGAAGTACCTTATAAAGAGGCCATTCTACAGGCACCTACCATATGGAAATACATGGGGAATATTTTAAATTGAGTAATGTGTAAGGGAAGATTAACATTTGGTAAATCAGTAAACCAGTAGCCTAGTATATAGAAGTTCTCTTATTGTTGCTGTTCAAAGCTCCTAATCCATTTTTTTGAAATGTAATTTAGCAGAAGAAAAAAGCAAGAGTAAGATATTATGAGATAATCACACCTCTAGGCCATTATCGAGCAACAAACTGACTGTAAAGGCCTCAACTGCCTGCTTGTAAATTAAATTGTTTAATGGTTATGACCGTAGAACTGTGAACTATTAGCTCCTTTTGTCTACTCAGTAGGCTTCTGGTGTATTTGCATCTATCTTTTGCTGTCTTTGGACCTTTGAATCTGATATTTAATGGCAAAAAAAAAGAAATGGAGTCAGATGCTGTAAATGCGTTTTTTCTTCCGTAAAACAGGACTTTTTGAGAAAAAGGAAGGGATAGTACTCCCTCTCTGCCAGCTGGTATAATGTTTATATTAGCAAAGGTAGGCTAGATTCACAGGTGAATTTAATGTAAACTTCTATCTTCTATGCTTTATATTTGGTAGGTAACAATATGACTTGCTAAGATTCTATAGATAATGATTACCATGTTTTAAATTAAAAAAAAAAAAAAACAAACTCAGATAATTTGAAGAAATTGATAGAAGCAGCTGTAAAGCTGCTTCTTAAAAGTCTTTAAGAAGAAAGTTGGGGCTTTATTGGGCTAAGGGCCACTCCAGACCCCCTTGCCCTCACACACACACACACATTTTCCTTGGACAGCCCTGTTTTTTTTTGTGGGACTACAACCTGCTCTTATCATTAGAACTTCAGAAGTAAATAGAGTGGCTTCTGTTGACCTGCTGTGAAGCATGCACCATAGCCTCAGTCCATGGGCTGCAAGCTGGCATTTGGCACTGTACTGAAGTTCCCAATCTGTTCTGCAACGGGGGCCAAGCTTCATGGAAAATTTCCGTTTGTAACATTAGGAAGGGATTGTCATGAGATTTACTGCTGTCTTCTCTCTTTTTTTGCTTTTTCTATAGGAAAGCACAATTGTTTAACTTTTAAGTGGTTCCTACTTGTATGAATTCCTGTTACTTTGACAGAGTCCCAAGAGCTGCTCTTTCCCACTGAAGTTAATGCTGAACTATACTAAAAGCTGATGGCCTTATGTAGCCCAAATAAGGTCAAAATGATCTGACCTAATATTTATACAATGTATAATTGACTGTCTTACCTTGCAGAAAAATAGGAGAATGCCAGATGTTTTTGTGTTTTCAAAGAATAAAAATTCTATACTATAAGAACAAGTGGCACTGAAGTTTCTTTTTCTCAGCTGAAATCAACTTAAAAATTGTGGTCTCTGTATTCTGAAGGGTTTGTAATATCTGTCCTCATTTGTCCACATTTGGATAAATCACTGAATTTTTGCTGCCTATTTTCTTTGTAAATTAAGCTAATATTAACTTGCCACCCAGTAATTTGACAAGTCTGAGTGAATGTTTGCAGAGTAGTCTGAGACCTTCAGATGGAAAGTGTTAGGAAAGTCCAAGCCTCAGCTAGCCAAAAGAGGATATTTACAGTAGGTACTTATTTTATATAGTAAAATAAAAAGTTGAAGTGTATAACCAGTTGAGACAAAGACTGATCTAAAAGTAAATGCAGAAGGCATTTTTTGACCTTTCAACAAATTATATAAGCGCTCCCAGGTTATAAATAGCCCTTTGTTTTCCCTCTCTTTGTTTAACACTACGAAGAAACAGGGGGTTGGTTGTTTGTTATGAAGAGAGAGGGCAATGCTGTAGAGTGGAAACAATTGTTCACTGTTCTTTATTTATACAGTTCCTATAGTGTTTGCAACTAGCATTTGTTGCTTTACTTAGCACTTTTTTATCTTCAAAAAACTACAGAAATAAACTTTCTAGTCCTGAAAGTGACAACACCAGCAGAATACCAAAGCACTCACCCCCATTGCAAGTGAGAAAGTTTCTTCTTTCCTGGTTGGATCTGTGGCTGAAGAGCAAAAAAATGGTGCTAAACAATCATTAAACTGGCACATTTCCTACTTTTATTATGAATCCTCTAAAACTGGATGATGTTATGATGTTCTGGAGTGATGAATTGGAAAGTGCAGCCAAGCACAAGTGTGCCATGCTGCCAGGGGCTGTTAGGAGCAGAGGTGCTTATACAGAAGTTAGCAGCTCGCGCTCTGAATGATTTCCTCAGCACAGGGCAGGAACAATGTACAGGCTTTAAGTTTCTGCCAAAAACATCAATATTTCCAGGGAAAAGAGGAATTCTAAAAGGAGGCAGTGTCTTAGGTGAGCTCCATACTCACCTCTCCAAATTGGCCATGTGGCCACAAGTTAGATAACTAACATCCTCTCACCTATTATCGCAAGTGTAGGTTTAATACGCTCATGCTTTTTAATACACACAAAGCTTGGAGAACAGCATGGGCCTTTACTTATTGGAGTGGAGATGAACCGAGACATGAACAGCGTTGTGTAAATGCCGTGAGCTGTAAACTCTCATTGAGCACTTCAGCAGCGACACGCATCCCGGTACGGACACGGTCCCTGCACAGCTTCTGTGCCGGGGCCTGCCGGCTGCAGGAAGGCACCAAGCTGTGCCGCTGCGGAGTCTGCAGGCTCCTGGGCTCCCCCGTCCCTCCGGCTGGGCGCGGACAGCAGGTCCCGGAGCCTCGCGGTGCTGTCACTGCCACGGCCGTGCCGTCCCGCCCCGACTCTGCCTTCGCTCCCTCGCACCGCTGCCTGCCACTGAGCCTTCCCTTCCCCTCCCTCCCAGCGGGCGATGGAGCGCCGGGCGAGGAGGAGGAGGAGGAGGAGGAGGAGGAGGAGGAGGAGGAAGGGCGAGCTCGGCGCAGAGGCGCGGCAGAGGCGGGAGGAGCGGGGATGCGGCTGCCGGCGCCGCGCTGCTGAAGCCGCCGGCCCGGGGAGGCAGGCAGGGGGCAGGCAGGCAGGGGGCAGGCAGGTCCTTCCCCCCCCGGGGGCACACGGGGTGCCCGGGCCGTCCGTCCCCTCCTCTCGCCTTTCTCCCGGAGCCGCCGCCGCCGCCGCCCCCTCTGCCTCCGCGCGCTCTCGCCACCATGAGCGGGGCCGTTTTCACCTCGTAAAGATGGCGGTGCGGGATCGCTGCGACCTTTAGCCCGATGACTGTCAGAAACATCGCCTCCATCTGTAATATGGTGAGTGCGGCGGGCGGGGGGCAGGCCCCGCTGCGGCCGGACGAGGGGGGGTGTGTGTCCCCCCCCCCCCCCAAACCAGAGGGGGCGCCGGCCGAAGGAGGGAGGCGATCGCATCCCTGCCCCCGGTGGCGGGGGGGCCGGGCAGGCTGCCCCGGGACCTGCCCGGGGTGAGGGGGGCCCGAGCGCGGCCGTGTCCCGGGCACCGTGCCCCGGGAGGGCCGGAGGTGCCGAGCCGCTGCGGGGCTGCCCCCCCCGACACGCGTTGGAGAGGGAGCCGCAGCCTGCCCTTCCCCTTCCGGCCCTAATAACGCTGCTGGGGAGCCCCCCGTCCGGCTCCCAGCCCCCCACAGCTCTGTCACCCCTTTTAATTCTCTCGGGCAGGCGCCCCGTGGTCTCCTGCGGCCAGGAGGACGCAGAAAATGGGGATGGTTAGGTGCCCCATAGCAGGCTGTGGGTCCGGATGCATCAAGCCCGGTTAGGAAGCCTTGGCTTTTGAGCTGACATCAGGGCTTTTCTCGTGCTGCAAGAGGCACTTATCTTTCTCCAAATCGGCCCAGGTAATCAGGAGGGAATATGGAAACATTCATAGTCTGGTTTGTTTTGTTCAGACTTTGTCACTTTCACCCCCAGGAAGAGCTGACAGGACAACTCCCTCGCAGTGCCTCTGTCCGATTTCAGTCCCGGCTCTACAGCCTTGGAGCATCTGATTGGTTTTAGATTTTCAAAACTTTTTGGCGGCGGGACAGCGTAAAGTTTGTCAGTCAAATGTTTACCAGCACTGTGAGACTGTAGTAAACTTTCCAAAGACGTGGGTGAGCGCTAAGCTCACCAATGCGAGCAGAACATAGGCCAATTTCTGCACGTTTTGTTGTTTTAGTCTGTATTTTTCCCCCTTATTTCCAGGTTCTTCAAGAGCAGCTCCACGCAGTTGCCAGCTTCCCTCCATGTGGTGCCCCAGCATGCCCTGTGCTGGCGATGCCACACGTAGCATTCGCCTGCCCTGGAGAACGGAGCCTACCTCTAGGGTAAGGCGACGGGCACAGCCCCAGAGGGGTCAGCAGCAGTGGTCTGGGGGAGGGAGTGCAGATCGTCAGCCCGCTCCCTTTCCGTATCGATGTCAATTTTTCATTGTTCTTAACAACCTCCAGTCCTGTGGGCCAGCGATACTGCAAAGAAAGGTTTAGGAAACCGCAGTACCGAGGAGACAACCTGAGCTCGCTCGCCTTCCTTCCGGGGCAGGCTCCAGTTCTATTGCTGATGAACGGTGGCTGGGACGCCCTGCAGACCATGTAAGAGAGCACCGCATGAAGGGCAGCTGGAGACCGTTAGATGGTCATAAGCCTTTAGCATTGGCATAAAGTACTAGGAACTCCATGATTTCCCTCTCGGGCTTCAGGCGTGCCCCTGGATACACTTAGCTTCTCGCAGAGCCTGAACAGACAGAGCGAAACTGATGGGGTTGTTCTAATGGTGTGCTGCTCAGCTGTCACTGCCACCATATCCCGCAACAGTGACATCTGAGAAATGGGGAGACCAAAAGGAAGAATTAGAGTCTCAGGCAAAAAATGCACACAAGAGCTCATAGTTAAGACCATTCTGGCTCGTGGCACTGGTACTGTGACAGAGGGTGAAGTTGGTTTAACAGCAATGATGCTCTGAAGTTGCGTGTTCCTTGGGTTCTGCGCACTTAGCTTTTAGAGATGTTGTGTTATGCTGGTCACATTTAGTCTTTTCTGCATAATCCATGGGGTTATAAAGTTCTTTTAGGATAGAAAAGCTGAGATTTTCAGGAAGTTACAGGAATTTGGGGCTTGAAGGTAAACATAAACTGTTGGAAGTATTGGCAACATTGCACTATGGCTCCTCTGAAGATGAGCCCACTTAGATGAAGTGGTGGATTTCAATCCAAAGGACTATAGGAGGAGGTGTAACAACCCCCCATAAGAATGAGATTTTGGAAGGTCAGGGTTATGTAAGCAAACCTTTTGTTTGTATAAAACCATATTTTTGCAGTGTTAGTTTGATTTAAGGCATCTGCTGAAGTCTACCAGACAAAGATGTTAATTTCCAGATCTTGTTCCTGTAGTATAGCATGGTGCTTGAAGAACTGAGCTACTTACAATCTGTGGCCTAAGAAATAGGCAGCATATTAGGTTGCATTTACCATTTAACTGACTGCCTGAAGTCTAGTATCTCAGATCGTAATTTTGGTCTCCTGAAGATGGCAGAGATTCAGTCTTGCAAGAAGGGTCAAAACAAGTGTAGTAAAAGGAAGTTTTTAACTTCCAAGGACAGTTTTTAACTTGCTTGCAAAGGAGATGTAGTACTATATATTCACTGGAATATACTCAGCTCCCATATGTTGAGGCAGACACAGTAGGAGCTAACCAGTAAGAAAAACAGGTTTATACTTTCCACTTGGCACAGGTATTTGTAGTGTATATTCAAACATACAACTTCCAGACTTAAACAAGATTACTTTGTTGTCTTTCCCCAGTTTTGTCCCCCCAGTTATAATTACAATAGAGTTACTGACTTGGTTAACAAGACCAAAGAGCTAAAATTTGCTCTGCTGGGGTGGAAGGCTCCCTGCCTGAAGGAATTGGAGGCACTCACATGTGGGCTCAGTGGCCACCCTCACTGAAAATGGGGATCTAGTTCCCGAGATGCTCCCCTTGCCTTGCAGACACTTGGAGTGTCCATCCACTGGGACTGCCCACTAGGCTGGCCGCAGCACGAGGCTTGCAGCAGGCAACCAGCGGCTTTTAGGTAGGACAGGCGCAGCAGATGTGAAGAAGCATAAGATACATTGAAGAAACCCTGTTAGAAGGAATATCAATACCCAGTGCCATGTAGCCCTTGTAGGCTCCAGGCATAAACTAGGGATGTGGTTTTAGTCCCTATTACGTTGTAATCCTCTTTGGTATTGTTTTTGTGAGATAACCCAGAAAACTCAAGTACAGAATGCTGGTTCAGAACTAGAGAGGCATGCTGTCATTTTAAGATTGCTGCTTACCGAAATCCCCTGCAGTATGCTTCTCTGTTTATGAGCTTCTGATACAGCCTGGAGTTCTGAGTTAAGCTCGTGTGGCAGCTGTGGCCTGGGGAACATTACTGTTACAGGCAGTGAACAGCATCTAACCATTTCATAAGGTACTGACATATTTTTACAGAGATGGCTAACAAGCCCCATGGACCATGTTTCTCCTAAATGCCTGTTAGTGTTCTGCTGAAAATAGATATTAATTTTCCCTTTTGTAATTTTGTAATAGTATTTCAAATAATCTTATCTGCATTTCAGAGTGCTCTGTCAATTTGATGAATGGTACGTTTTAAACCCACTCAGATCTCTGCTGCTTCAAAATATCATTTGAGATACAGTTGCTCCTGTTTTATAGACGTCCTTTGAAAGAAAATGCTGTAGTTTCTCACATCAGTTTTCTTCTTTATTAATTGGGCTTTCATGTCACCAGTTCTTCTCATAGTCTTTATGAGTTTCATAACAGTTGGTGCTTTTCTATAGGTTCTAGCACCAGGATTATGTGAATACCTGCAATTCTCAGCTTCCGTTTTTAAAAATAAAAAAAGTTTCTAACTATCCTAGAAATGAGCTGTAGAGAAAAACATAAAAACCCCAGAGTCTTTACATTCAGGAAACAAATAGAAATAACTCCTCTTGTTGTTGTTGTTTGTTTGTTTGTTTTAATGTCATGCCTTTAGAAATTCATTGCAGGATATGTTTGAATATGGGGCACTGGCAGAATGAGGTATCAAACTGCTGACAAAGATCTGGAAAATGCTTAATACCAAAAAAATAAGACAATACTTTAAAATAGATTCTGCTTCATACAATAATAGTGTTCTTGGATTACAGAATTGATCACTGTGGCTTTTAACTGGATTTATTCATTTGGACAACTCATGGCGTATATTTCTTCATGACTTTTAAAGCTGCTTCTCACTGAGATTAAGGCAGAATAATAACTGTCAAGACGGTAAAACAGCTATCTGAAGATGTATTAAGATTGATAAAGGAAAATGTTTTTTACATCTGAAAATATTAGTTACAGGCAGTTCGAGCAATGCCATTTTAGAAATAATCTCAAGAGAGCACAATTTCAGTATGACATACAGAAAGCATAGAAATGAAAGTATGAAAAATATAGGGAACGTGAAGTCTAATTATTGTAGTATCTTCATGAAGTAATGAAAAACTTGAGAATATGGCTGACAAATGGGTACTGGGCTGACAAGCAGAAAGCGTGCATTCCATCAAAGGGCAAACAAAAGTCCATGAAAGATACTTTTTGTATTAGACAGAGGAGCATATGTGAAGTGGGAAATATCCTAATATACTGTTTGCAATGTATAACCTGGACTAATGACAGAGGCTTACATGCATGCATACTTCTTTCATGGCAAAAATGGTCTTTGTGTTGTTCATACCAGTTATTTAGAAGATGATGAGCTCTCTGGGGCAATTAGTGAATACAATGTGTGTTTTACAGTGTTATTTTTTGTTTTGCTTGTTTGTTTTTCTGTGCATATAGTCTTTGGCTTCAAGTTACTGAGTATGCTCAGACTTTGCAGAGAAGGCTGCTGTTGATAGTTTCAAGGCAGCCATTGCTGGATATTGTATGCTGGGGTTATTTCACTATTAATGACCTAATAATAAACTCACCCAAACTGTCCTGGGACAATAAAGTTCCTGACTGTCCTTTGAAATTCCACCTGATATACCTGAGTTATTTCTGGCCTTTGTCTGTCTCATCTGAAGACTTCCAGCGATGGTGACTGCATCACCTCTATGGGCAGTCTATCGCAATGCTTCAATGCCCTTATGGCTAAAGTATTTCTTAACGTCTTACTTGAATTTACAATACCATAATATGAGCTTCCTACTTCTCATATTGTCCCCCCTTGAGGTCAAGAACAGACTAATTCATTTCTCTAACAAACTTTATGTACTTGAAAATGTTCTTATGCCCTGCCTCAGTCTTTTTTGTCTTGTGCAACACAACCCTGTTCAACACTTTTATACAGGTTCAGTTTTCTCTAGGGTTAAGTTCTCCATTTTTACTGCCTTTTTTTTCGGACTCTCTCCAATTATCTTTGTTGAAGCCTGGCACCCAAATCTGGACACAAGGTGATGTCTGAAGTCTTACCAGTGACAAGTTAAACAGGAAAGTTAATTCAAGTACTTTGAAGGCTCCTGTCTGTAAGAATTTCATAGTTATGTCTACATATTTTTTTTTATTTTTAAATAGCACAACGTGGTTGATGCTTTTCATTTACATGGTACACTACAGTCTCCAGACACTGCTGTTTGTTTATTTGCTTGTTTTCAAAAACTACTAGTTTAGCTGTTTCCCATTCTGTTCAGGTGATTCATCTCTTATGTGCAGAATCTGGTACTTGTCTTAGCTGAATTTCAACCATTTTCAGAGCATTTCTTTAATGTGTGAAAAATCATTTTGAATTCTAAGCCTGCCATCCAACATACCTGCAACCCTCAAAATTCATGTTATATTGAGATTTAATGAAGATACTCTGTCTTTTGTCCTCCAGGTTATCAAACAGGCTGGTGCAGCTGTGATGAAGTCTAGAAGGTGCCTTGCCTTTAAAATGCTCTGAGGCACCACATATGTCATCTGGGTGGCCCAGACAAAAGTGCTGTTGAAGAAATTATAGGCTGTATGAAAACCTCAGCCTCTTTTTCACTTGTGAGGCCATGTTGAGGTTTTGTGTTCTGAAGAAGGAAAATGGCCCAAAAAAAAAAAAAAAGTTTTTGCTACTCATTCCAGGAAAAGCCCAAGTGCCACTAATCCAAGAACAAATAATCTGGATATGGAGACAGACTCATGAGAGAATACTGAGTTGCAGTTTGGTAAATGTTGCCTAATTATGGAAACTTTAAAGGTCAATATTTAAAAAAAATCACGGATTTAAATATTGAACTTACAGCACTTCACTGGAAGCTCATATCCGATACTTGTTCTTTAAGGTATATAAGACTGAGTGCCTTAAAATCACTTAAATGTTAAATCACAAAATGTTTAAGTGATTTAGGATTTTGGGTCTCAATTTTTTTCTGTTTCTTGGTAACAACACAGTGAAAGAGCTGAAGTTATTTATGGTAGATGCAATATAAGCATCTGTGATTAGAGATGGTTCAATTTATTCAGCAAAAAATGAATTTGATGCCTCCTTTCATGCTCTTATTATTTGTCTTAATGAACTGAAAACTGTAAGGAAAAATGCACAAAGGCAATTTATTTAGGTACATTGTTTTAAAACACGTTTCTTTCAAAAATATGATCATACAGTGTTTTTTAAGTCAGTCAATATCCTTTTACTATTTACTATGATCCCCTCTCTTTTTCATAGAACCCTCTCTTTCCTCTTTTATCTCTTGGCAACAAAAACTCAAAATAGCTGTGCTGGAGGAACAATTAAACATTTCTTCAGGGGAAAAAAAAAACAACAGCCAATCTGGTTCAATTAAACTATTTTGTGCTACTTAAACTTAAAAAAAAATAATAATTAAAAATGTTTCAGGTTTGGCATTTAATATCTATGAATATGGAAGGAGGTGGGTTTTTCCAGTTATTCACATATATACTGCCTGGTGTGATCTCTCTCACTCTTCTTTTACTCTTTTTGTGTTGCTTCTGGGAGCCAAGTTTGGATTTTCTTTACTGTTGCTTCTTCTTTCCAGTTACCCATCCTTGCTATTTGTTGGTCAGGAGGCCTTCCACATCTTTCTTTCCCTTCCTTTTCCCTTCCTTCCATATGCTGTGCCTTCCAAAATTCTGAAACTCGGGCTGCCTGGACCTGAAGCCATTTCTATTTTTATTCTATTTTCTTTTCTACCAGTCCCAACATCACCCTTAGTTTGTTTTGAGACTTCAGCTTCTCCCTTTAGGAAACAACTCTGTTTCTAGCACTTTGCTCAAATACCAAGGAAAAGAATATCTGCTTCACAGCTGTGTATGATCTGAAGCCCCTTTTTGCCATCTTCTTTCATTGACCTCTTGTTCTTTATGTATTTGTTAAATATCTGTTTTCACCATTCAACGTTTATGTGTCTTTTCTTACATTTTTTAGATTTTCTTGTGAACTAGATATTTCCTGTTATTTCTTATTTGAATGTTCTTGTTTGATGGTCACGTATGTTTCTGTTTATTGGGTGAATACATATTTAATAGCTTTTCTACAGGTGATGAAGGAAACCTCCTAATTTTTTTACAGCATTCTTTTACTTTTAATTAAGCACATACAGCATTTCTAGAAAGTTAGTGCTGTATTTATAGCTCTATCACAATACGAAGTCTGATTTGCTGTCTTCTGGTAAGCAGTAGCTTTCATTTTGGCCCTATTCCATTTCTCATCCTCCATAGAATAATTGTATTTAGCTTATTTTGCTACATGTGATTAATGATCTAACCTGATGTGGTTTTTTGTTTGTTTGTTTTTGCCTCCTGCACTATTATTTTGTATACATGCTGACGTGCAAAGGAATGGGAGAGTTTTTTTACTTAATCTGCTTCACGTGATGCAAAGCACAAGTTAAACTCTTAGCATCCTTATCAGAAATTTCAGCTGAAATGAAAACTGGCAGACTTATCCCTAGGAAAGCCTACAGCAAAATAAGAAGAGGAGAATAAATAGGTCATATGGCCAGAATGTTTTTGGAATGATGCTATGGTAGAAATCTTGGTTTAGCCCAGACTGACCCGTGCTTGGCTATGTCTCCAGCTGTACGTCTTCACCATTGTATAAGGTCTAAATGGTGGTTGTTGAATTACGTGACAAAGCTGCAGAGAAATCAAGGATCACTAACACCACAGAACATGTAGTAGGAGTTTCTATGTTGACCTAGTTCTCATTCTCATAAGATCTGGCTACCACAGTCACTTTCTTGCATTCCCTTCATTCATGTATTATTTAAGAAGCAGTTATACCTCTCTGTTATCTCTATACCAAGATATGAATTTATTTAACAGTCCCAGGTCTTGGTTCATTGGCATATTTATGCGGGCTCTCTCTCTGTGGCTGCACTGCCACTCTTGCTATTTTTTATGAAATTACTGTAGATTCAGCAGTGGGAGGATATTTCTCCTACCTGAAGTACACAACTTTTTATAAAACCATAGAGAATGGATTGCATTAAAAATATTTGAGCAGGTATTCACTAACTGAATTGACCAGGATGACTTGCTGGGACTGGGAACAAAGACAGTCATGCTCAAAAGCCACGTTAAATAGTTATGATTGATTATTGCTATAGACTGACCACTACAGGCTAACATGTTTTTTACATTTGATGTGGTCAGTTTAGACTGAGTTCTGTATCACATTTAACACGTCTCTAATAACATTTTTTGCAGTTTAAACCTGGCTTGGGTGCATAGTTTCTGGTATACTTCAGTTGGAAAAGATGAATTGAATGCTAGAAAAGATTGGTTCAAACCATCTGGCATTCTCTGAAGTAAGAAACCTGGCTCTGAAGAAAAGTAAATGGGTAAAGTAAGAGCAACTGGTTAGCAGAGCAGTTGCATTCTGCTTGTCTAACAGCATACACTAACCTGCAATTTATAAAAGAGTAGGCAGTTACTTTTTAGAGGCATTATTCCCCACAATTTCTAGAGGAAGATTTATTTTTTTTTTCAGCGTGGAAAAATCTTCCTGCAAAACTGAAAAAAAACATCCATTTTATTCTTATTTTAGGACAGTTAATTTGAATGCTAAACATGTAATTGAAGAAAGCCTTTGCTTTGACTTGAATTTTCCAAAATGAGTATTAATATGACAATGGTTTTCTTCAGAAGTTGCATTAATATTCTGTATTCAGATTTTTCTTGTATCAGGCAAGATTTTGAGGGTATCAGCATCTGTTTGCTTCACTGTTAGTATCAGATAGGCAAATGTCTATCAGTTTCCTCCCTCTCAGGAAGTCAGATGCCTTGCTGAATCTGTGCATCTTTGGCAAGGCTGTCTCTCCAAGCAAAAAAAATTATCTTCATGCAGACCTTACATAATTATCACACTGTCATCACAGTTGAAAGTAGCCAACAGTTGCTTTGTGTGGATTCTTCCTTTTTCTGAGTTTCTCACTGAGGCTTAGTGGAGCCCAGTAAGGACATACAGCATATTCCTCAAGCTTTGCCTTCTTTTGATGGGTTGACATGAAATAATAATCTAATATAGCGAGCAGTGCTAAGCAGTGTTGATGGTAGGTATGGTAAGGAAATACAAATTAGACATAGGGAAGAAGATGGGGAAGAAACACCTCAATTACTGAATTTGTTTACCAGTAACTTTGAAAATTTTAATTTATGAGCTAGCTCTCTGATCCAATGTTATATTGAACAAACCTTAGGAACACAGGAAATTTCAGAGCACTAGGAAAAAAATGCTGTGTATGCATTTTTTGTGCATAAAAGAGTCAGAAGGGACCTATGTAAGTATAATTTGATCTCAGCCCCAGAGAAAACCATCAAAAAGCTGGTATGGGAGGCAGCTGGTAAAGAGCAAAATGATAATGATGTTTTACACGTTGGCATCTTTGCAGTGGCACTTTACTTGGTTTTATGAAAGTCAACCAGCTGTGCTGTTCTTGTGCGATAGAAATTACAAAGGCATGATATATTAATGCTTCACACTGCAGAGCGTGTTCAGTACGGAAATAATTGTATGATGTCAGTAAAGAAATTATCAGACAGATTGAAAATTGGCTAACTGATAGAACTTGAATAATTGTACATAGGGAATGCTTCTCCAAATACAGCATTTTTACTGAGGTCCTACAGGGATCTGTATGTTTATAGAAGGAAAGGGGTGATGACACTGGCATTGGCAGCAATCTGGCCTGCTTGGTAACCTAAACTTGTTAAAAATGGGCATTTTAATACAGCAAAGCTCCAGGTAACAGACACAAAATTAGTGATGGTACTTACAGACCCGTAGCTGTGAAAGCAGCTTTGCTGTTGGAATGGCAATACAGCCGAAGGTAATTTGGTACACCGAGACAGTGACCAGGAGGTGTAACGACGCTTATGCACCCTTCAGTGTTAGCTGGAACAAAATGGCACATAAATGATGCTTATTTTTAATATTTGTGGTGCTGTTACCAGAACTGGGTGCTGTCCTGGAGCGCAAGTTTTGTTAAAGGTTGCTGACAAATTAGAAGGGATTCAGAGGAGTCTCAGTAATGCTTAGAAAACCTGCTTTACATCTAAAAACTGGTTTATCCAAGATAACTTTAAGGGATTTGCTTAAGATCAACAAGTATCTTTATGAGACAAGAGGGTAATGGGATCCAGCTGCTCGAGGACAAAGTAAAAATAAGGGGGGAGGGGGAAACCGCTGGTATGGTGACCTGTTCACTTCAAATCAGCCATCACTAGAGTGTCCGGGTCAGGCCAGCTCCACTACCTAGAACAGCAAATATTTTTGTTGGCTTTGGTGACTGTCGTGCTTGGCCATTAGTAAGATAGGGTCAGCTTGGCTAATTGTAAGTGGAAGGAAAAAATGCATTTCTTGATGCTGTCCATGACTTTATTTTAGAATCTTAATATTCTACATTAATTCTTCCCTGTTTCTTTAGGGCACCAATGCCTCTGCTCTGGAAAAAGACATTGGCCCAGAGCAGTTTCCCATCAATGAACACTACTTTGGACTGGTCAATGTAAGTACTATTCTCAATAGACTAACCATATAGAGAACGATGGTTTTGATGTTGTTTGAACTTTGCTTTCTTTTTATTTGTTATTTTTTTTCCCTTCCCCAATCCTGCTCTAAGGCAGGACTGCCTTCTTTTGAAAGAGTGCTGTTCATGTTCCAATTTTAGGCAAAGTGGGTTTGCAAAATTGTTTCAGATGTTTTGAAGATATTTTCTCTGGGGGAGTATGAAGCTAGTTTGGTGTTCTATGAGTGTTTTCAGTGGTTAGCGCTTACACTTAATAAAGCTGAAAGTCTATTTCAGTTATAAAACACGTGGGACAGTCTCTTTCATTTTTGCTAGGAAGTGATGGAAGTATGTACAGGCTTAGATACCATGATCTGCATCAAGAACTCTCTTAGGAGGAGCTTTTTTTATCTGACTAAAGAGAGAGTGTGTGAGAAAGCCGTTTAATCACTTGTTTATTCCCATATAAATCAAACAGACATAGTAATTCTTTCAAGTGAAAATATTAGTCATTTTGCTACTAAGCAGCATGATGTAGCCCAGCCAGAATGTATTAATATATGGAAACAAGTTTAAGGGAATCTACTACAATAAAATGTATTTCTTGCAAGTGGAAGAAATTTTATATCCTAGTTAATTTAGAACACCATAGTGGTTTTTGGTTGGTTGGTTGTTTGGTTTTCTCTGTCCAGTGTCAGATGAGGGTGTGGAAATACATTCCTACAGCAGCTGCATGGCAAAATGGCTGGTATGTGGCAGGGACACAGAAGCCAGAAGTTGAAGTAGCAACTAGTTGAAGTTGAATGTAGTAATTAGTTTTTTTTGATGTGCAGAGATCAAGATTGTTTTTACTTTTACATGGCAGTTCGGGAACACCTGCTACTGTAACTCCGTGCTGCAGGCATTGTACTTTTGCCGGCCGTTTCGGGAAAATGTGTTATCATACAAGGCCCAACAGAAAAAGAAGGAAAATCTCTTGACTTGCCTGGCAGACCTTTTCCACAGTATTGCTACTCAGAAGAAGAAAGTTGGAGTTATTCCACCAAAGAAGTTCATATCGAGGTTACGAAAAGAGAATGGTAAGTGTGAAACTGGAATACTCTTAGACATTTGTAGGTTGATCGGGAAAATTTAATTAATGGGCTATGTGGTCATATTAGTCAGATGTTCAGGTTAAATTTGTAAATTGCTTTTAGTGCTTTGTTTTTGATATTAATATTTTAGTATCTCTGTATATAATAATATGCTTGAAATAGCCATACCAGCTTTCCTGAGTTCCCAGAGGTTTAATGCTGCTTTCACAACATGGTGGTGGGACAGACCACACTGGACAGTGAGCTAGGGCTGGCAATAGGGTGGCATTCTGCTGCAGGTCTTTTTATTAATTTTAATGAGAAATATTGTGGGCAGTTGGCATTGTGACCTGGGAGGGCTACAGGCATACCAAGTCCAAAACACAGTGGAGGACAGGTGACAGATGTGTATGGGGGTTGCATGTCAGCCACTGCTCTTGTTCTTAAAAGCAGTGGGCACATCACTTTGTGATGCATCGGGCCCTTTCTGAGCATGAAGTTGGCAGCAGCATATGCCTAATTTTGTAGTGTTACTTCCTTAAGGGATGTGGGGAATAGCTTGGAATAAGGAAGCCTGCCACACAGTTCCATTTTGGCCTGGATTCATATCAGTGTGGGTGGCATACTTAGAAACAAGGGAGCTTTGAATCTCAGATAAAATACGAGTCGAACACCTGGAAGAAATTGCTCACCGGTGACAGGTTATAAATGGGCCGACTGTCCATTGCAAAGCAGGCATTTGGAAGTGTGACAAAGTTAGCTCTGAGTCAGCTAGTGATCAGTGCCTCCACACTGCTGGGGGTCACTTCTGGGGACTGGATCTTGTGTTTTCAGCTTTTCTGAATCAGGGCCAGCCTCGGTGTACATTAACCTGCTCATGTGTCCAGGCTAGACACTGCAAAGTCAAAGGCTCTGTGCAATATTTTTTGAGGAAATCCACGTGGGCTTTTTCAGGAGCAGGGGGATAAAAACACACATTTCTTGGGAACAGAAATTATTTTTTCTTCAACTTGGTGGGCAAATTAAATTAAGCCTTCACTAGAGAAGTCTGTTCTACATCACCACGGAGATATTCTCTCCTCCTCCTACAAGCATTTTGTATGGAATATGATAAGTCCATGCTCATCAGACTTGTGTGTGAAAAATAAGCTTTGTTAGATGGTGTTATTATTACTGTTCTGTGTCAGCATCAAATGTCTTTGTTTTCCCCAGCCAAGTGTCTTACTGTCCAAACTCAGTGATGTTCCTTAGTGTCTGAGTGATGTGGAATATATGGGTGGGAGTCAGTGCTGCCTAATACTAAGCATCTAGTCTAAGGAATTATTGTCGGTCCCCTCTGTAGTCATCCAATTTCTCACACCCTTCTGAGGCACTGAGAGTTAGTTGAGTTGAGTCATCATCTTGCTTTCTTCATTGACTGTAGTGAGAGCCTACACAACTAACTAACAAAGATGAGCCTAACCTTATAGACAGCTGAAGTTAGGTTAGAAATGAAGCCTTCCCTCAAAGTAGCCTCACTGAAGGCAACGTGACTGCAAAATTGCTTTTTCTTTGTCATGATTCTGAGTAATTTGCTTAGCAAGGACCAATGCATGTATTTGGAAAGAAGTAATGAATTTAGTTTGCTTTTTTGAAGGAACAGACATATTCAGCTTTGGAAATCTTGACTCTGTTCTGCAGATCTCTTTGACAACTACATGCAGCAGGATGCACATGAGTTTTTAAATTACTTGCTGAATACCATCGCCGACATTTTGCAGGAGGAGAAGAAACAGGAAAAGCAAAATGGGAAACTGAAAAATGGCAACATGAATGAAGCTGAAGAGAATAATAAACAAGAACTCACCTGGGTGCATGAGATTTTTCAGGGAACACTGACTAACGAAACTAGATGTTTGAACTGTGAAACCGTAAGCATTGGGATAGATTTTTTTTTGGTTGTTGCCCATTAATAGATAGATACAATTTATATATATAAATATGTGAATCTTTTCAGACATCTGAGAATTGTGGATTTTCCTGTAGACTTTACTTCTTGAAGTGAGTATATTCTTTTCTAAAAATTTTTTTTCTAGGCGTTACTTGGCTGACCTATGCCAAGTGTTGCTGTCATAATACCTATCTCTACAGCTAAAATCCTTGCTAGGTAATCGGTATACTTCTTTATTACTGTAATTTCAGGAGAAGATATTTGCATCATTATTCCAAGAACCAGTGAAAAGTTAAATGGATTTGTGTTAATTCGTTCCTAAGAATGTGACTGACATACAGAGGGTTTGTTATTAACAAACCGTATGTTTTCTTGTATCTTCCTAATATTTTTAAAAGGATGCTGTCAGCTTGAAGTTTCTTATGTTTGAAGTACCAGTAAAAAGTAGTTTTTGTTAGTAAATCTGATCGCAAGTCCCCTGTAAATTTCTGTGGTTTCCAATCAGGCATTCCTACTTAAACAAGGGGGAAAAAAGAAAAAAAGGAAAGAAAAAATTCTCAGTGGGGCTGCTATGTGACAGACCAACATAGACAGTAGCAACCTGATTTGGGGGTTGAGTAGTGAAACTGGCTTTCCAAAAGGATGGAATTAGCCTTATCTAACCTTTGCTATTTAAAAGGTAGCTGTCGAGGATGAACTGTTTTTCTCAGCTCCTTCTGTGATGATAGAGATTACAAAAGAACTCCTTCAGGAAGTTCTCTCCATCTGTCTCTAGGCTGTTTCATGAGATAAAGGTTTGAGCAGTATCAGGTATTCTATCTACTCTTGCTTGTTGTAGAGCTGTTGTGCAGCTTGCTTGTTCTCATTCCATGGTGCTGAGCTGTTGCAATTGTTTCTGCAGCAATGCTTTAAATTGATCAACAAATTGATCTTGCCTAAGAATGATGTGTTTTTAACTCAGGCCAATATTGCTACCGTGGACTTTGTCTAAAGAAAACACAGCTTTTTTGTTGTGATTACCTGCCTGAAGATAGAAAGAGGTGCCCCGAGAAGGCATCTTCCAACAGCAGGCTGAGGTTAAGTGTCTAACTTCAGACAGCCCAAGTTAGGTGACGTAAATCCTACCCAGGTCATAACAGATATCTAAGAGAACATATTCTGATATTCTTTAATCATAAAGAATAGCACTGTTCTCCAAGAAAATACAACTTCTCATGAGATTTGGTTCAGTGACAAGGAAGAGTGATAAAGTGGTAGTCAACATGAGAAAAGTGGTTGTTGGACCAAGTCTGGAAAAAGATTGTTTAAGTGAATACATGAGAGAGAGAGATCAAAAATCAATTATTTAATCTGTTTCAATTATGAAAACTCAAGTAATAATAGCAAGTTAAGTGGAAGGGTAGAACTATTTTTTTTAACTGACAAGCTTCTCTAAACAGTTGTGGCCTAATTCTAAATTAATATCCAGTGTTTACACGAGACAAATTGTGCTAAGTCAGGATGTGTCCTTGGGTAACAGCAAAACTGCACAATACCCTATCTGTAATTCCAAGTGACCAAGCTTTACAGAAAAAATAGCGCTAAGTACTGCTGCTGTAGGAAGGCTTGTCCGCAGCTTCCTGTGATTGCAGAAATACTGTTTACTACTCAGTATACTTTTCTAGTTCATTTTATATATATATATATATTTTATTACTGTATCTTGAAATCTTTGGAAAACAGTAAAATGAGTTAAGAGATACCCCTTTGCTAAAATACAAATATATTGTGCATGAAGAATCATTCAGATTCCAACAGTTCTTATTCTCACAAAGAGTGCAGTTTGAATCCGATTTTCTAGATACCTTTAGTTATGGTCTGTATTATTCTGTAATTAGTCTGTAAACATTTTATGTGCTGAAATCAGCAACAAAATTCCTAACTTCCTTGTGGTGTTCAGATGAAACACTGTATTTGCCAAAGCCTTTTCCAAGTATTTAACCTCCTTGATGTGCGGCGTGGCTGTCAGAACTTCAGTTCCAGCAGCAGAGACACAATGTTCTCTGAAGTTTTGTTGCTCTATCTTTTGAGTTCTAGCTATGTGTTTATACTGCAGTTGATTGCTGCCAGTTTTGTGGTTTCCTGTGCTGTCTGGGTAGAATCATGTCTCAGAGAGGATTTTTGTTTGAAGAACTGCTGTTCGTTTTATTTGGATGCACTTTATGCCTCTGTACATCCATAGTAATATCAAAATTAATCCTGCTAAAGGTGTTCCTCTGGATTCAGGACTGATACAGGCCGCATTCACTATGTTTATAGGATCCCTGATATAATGCAAAGATGAGCTCAGAGCAGTGTATAACTTCCACATACATAGGCTTGCATTGATCTGAGCATGAGTGACCTGGGTCAGAACAACAGATTCAACCCCTCACTGAAGTTCTTGATTTGAACTTCGCTATCCTGCGTGGTTTGGTTATTCTAAGGAAATGCAGATACAGGAACAGAACTATGGAGTGTTCATGCAACATTTCATAAACAAAATTGGTTGTTACAAATAAGACTAAATTCATGCGAAGTAAGTAATTTTGCTACAGTCTTAGTTTCTGTGATCTGAAAAAGACACGATGGCTTTTCTGGATTTTCAAGGCCTTAAAACCCTTGTAATGGATGAAGAGAAAATCTCTGCCTCTTGAATTTCAATTGATAACCTGTTCTACTTCATTCTTTAATCTGCAAAAATATTTGTTTAGATAATGACGAAGTTTTAGTATTCTCTAAGATTTGAGATGACCCAAAATGGGATCTTTTACTTGCAGCATGTTTCCAGATCTGTTTATATCTGCCATTCCCGAAATATTCCTAGTTAATGTTTTTGAAAACACCCTTTATCAGATTTTTTTCTCCTTTTGTTCCATGTAAAAAAAACATTGTCAAAATCATAATTACTTTGCAAAATATTAACACTTTGCTGCTTTTACCTGTAACCTCTTATTCAACCTGGTCAAAATTATTGATCAGGAGCAACATTCAATGGGGAAATGCGGGTCTGTCAACAAGAAACACAGTAACAGGCTTTTAACTACTGACTGTAGAGAAAACATAAAGTGGTTGAATGACACTTCTCAATGAATGCCAACATGGAAAGTATCTTCACTACGTCCATAATAGCGGATATACTTATGTAGGGCATAAAGTGAGATTATGTAATGTAGTATGTTATACACAGATAAATAAAACTCCAGTGTAGTAAGGAGCTGGGCTGCGTTGCATAACCAGAGAACATATGTAACAGCGCAGTTACAGCTACCATAAGGGATGGTGCTCTCCCTTTAATAGACATAAAACTGCAGCCACTGATCCACGGTCAGTGGGTTTGGCTAAGTGGAACAGATGGAAGTTAAATGATATGAAAGCTGGATTGGTCAGGTTGCTAACCTGACAGAATGAATACAGTCATGCTGAACTAGAGAAAAAATTAAGTTATTGAAATAAATTGTGTAATTTATTTTGAGAATTCGGTCCATCTTCAGCACTTGCACATAGGCATAAACAGCATTTGGATGTATGATTTTTACTAAATCTGTTTTACATGTATATTCTTTGCCACAGGTTAGTAGCAAAGATGAAGATTTTCTTGACCTTTCTGTTGATGTGGAGCAGAACACATCAATTACACACTGTCTAAGGTAAATGAATGCATCTCTTTGAAAGATACGTCTATCTGACTTTGTTAAATTTTCCAAGTCTAGTAAATACAGAATAGAAAAGTAGAATAACATTGGTTTTTGAGATTTTCCTAAGCAGAAGAAAACTACTGCAAACTGGATGTTTCCTCTAATGACAAAATACACATTAATGGATTTTGTTTTACTCTCACTTTCAGTGCCTGTGTTTGGAAGAGAAAAAAGATTCCTCTCTCGGGGAAAATAATTTATTGCCTTGTCATCTGGAAGAATTGCTGCAGAATAATAATGGCTTCAAAGAGATTTGTGTGTGCTTATCTTTAAGCTTTTAGTCAAGTGCTTTGTTGATTAGGACTTATGTGCATATTAAAAGTCAAGTGTATGCTTTATAGAATGAGTGCTAGAGTCCCTAGAGGGCAAAAGATTCCAAAAGCCTACTTTTCTGCCATGTAAGTTTCTTGATTTTGTGTCTCAACCTAAAAATACAATGAGAAGTCTTTTATTCTAAGTCTCAGTTCTGCTCTTAGTACATGCTTAACTGTTAAATACTTCCGAGATCAAAATAAATTTCAGGTTTACATGGATGATTATCCTGAGAGATTTAAAATATATGGAGTTCTGACATTGATACAAAAAAACGATATCTAGGTTTAAGACAATGTATTGCTGATCAGAGGTAATGATTATCAATTGGCCAAATTACTCTTTCAAGCTCTTTCATTGGCTAACAATTTTGAACTTGCATTTAGTTTTAGCAGTTGTTCTGGAACACCTAGGAGATGTTGCCTGACATCTCACACCAAACTGAGATTTACAGAGAGAGAAAGCATATGAGGTACTAACCACTTCCTGAGTTAGAAAGCACTGATTTCTCTGTAGATAAAACTGTACTAAGAAACAATTGTTACATTTTAAAGTGCTAGATGCAGTAAGTTCATTCCTTCTCAGTTTCAGTTCAGTCTCCTGTAGGATACTGTAGAAGTCCTTAGCCCTCAAGTAGGGATGCTTGTCCCTTCTGTTCCAAAAGATCTTTTATCAGTAGTATCTCCATTGCATACCTCCTGTATACTCTGGGCATTAAAAAAGGGTTGCTCCTCTTCCTCTTAGCAGCAGTGGTTTATATACAGAATGTCATCACTCTTCCTAGAATTGTGGGTTTATTTTTTATTTTTTATTTTTTATTTTATTTTTTTTCTTCAAGTTAAACAACCTAAGGTCGTTCAAGCATTCTTTCACAGATCATCTTCTCTAGGTCTCTGCTCATGTTCGTTACTCTTCTGCATTCTCTCCAGTTGAACCTCTCTCTTGAATTCCCCTTCCTGAAGTGCAGTTGCCTAAAACTATGCACAATATTCCAGCAGAGATCTACACAGTCCTGAAATGTATGGATACCCAAAAGTTGTTTATACACAGCAGTACAGCATCTGCCTTACTCCAGCAACATGCCATGCTATTTGAAATCTATCCATTGTTTCTTCTAGAAATAAATGGAATAAATAGTTTCTTCTAGAAATAAATGAATTATCACCTGTCATCTCTTCTGATTGTCTTTCACACTAGAAGCAGGTCTACCTCTGTTTAGAAAAGATATATTCAGTGAGACTATGGATTTCCTCTCACTGCTCTACTGCATTATTCATTATTAAACAGGGTGTAAGTGCTTTTGTGGTTACTGTTAATAGGCATGACCAAGTTACCATTATTGTTGTAAAATTCAGTATATCTTTTTTAAGATAACTGCTCTGCTGTGACTTTAAAGCTTTAAATATTACTGCACTGAAAAGGAAAATTAAAGAAAATCTGTGCAATATAACATTTCAGTAAAACGAATTTCTTTGCCACTATGGATGAAGGTTCTTTTCAGTTACTTCCGTAGCTATTCAGATCGAAAAGGTCCAAAGAATACTAGCCTCTGGCATAGTCTAACTCCACAGGGTAGACAACTGGGCCTGAAGCAACAAATGTTTAATAACATACATAGTACATTTCCATTATTTTTATTTCCACTAGGAGTTGCAAAATTTACCAGTCCATTTGATCCTGAATGTTAACTAGTCTGCCTGTGCTTTTTTTTATTCCACTAAGAATTCTGTCATCTCTTAAAATAGAAAATTTATACTATTTATGCATATAAACAACTGAAAGCATCTTCTGCACTGTAACACTGAGCTTGTAGAATGACTAGAAGTGTGGGAGCATATAGGGTCAATGTTGAATTAGTATGTCTTGAGCAGGTATAGTTAAAAATTCCCTTTTCCTGTTAAAGTACCATATAAACAGAATGAAGATTGGCCCATTCCTGGAACAGGAGATAGCTGGAAATGTCTTGAAACTAGTTCTGCAGTTGTAGAGAAAGGTTCCTCAAGCCTGTAGTTCTTGTACATGCAGACTGCCTGAACTCCAATGATCAGCTGTTTTTAACTGTGAAATATCTAATGCCGAAAATTCCTGATCGATGAAACAACTACCAAAGCTGCAGTTGTAAAGGGCAACAAAAACATCTAATTTTCACCTGCATACCTCCCTTCCCCCAAAGGAAACAGAGCATGAGAGATCTTACTATAACTATCAATCATAAAGAACTTAAACTTGAAAATGGAAAATTCCCACAAGTTGTGGAAGTAACCTAATACCCATGCCCTGGCAATCCATACAGTTTTCTCTCCCATCTCTCTCTCCCATCTGCCCCTGTGGTGATGATGCCAGGTAAAAATAATCGTGAGGAATCCTCCCCTTGCCTTTCTAAGAGGAGTCTGGAGCTGCCTGCTGTGAGGGGAGGCTAACCTTGCAGGCAGCGTGGCTTCAGCCTCTGTGCACATGGGCTGCGATGGCAGAACGAAGCTTATTGCTGGGACTGAATTTGTCTGGAATTCAGAACTCTGTCAGGTACAACAATGCAGGTGCAATCAACAGGACAGTTCTGTTCTTCAGAAACATCTGAATCTTTAAGGCCTGGTTGGACAGGTCCTTGGGCAACCTGATCTAGTCAGAGGTGTCCCTGGCATGGTAGGGAAGTTGGACTAGATGAACTTTAAAGGTGCCTTCCAACCCAAACCATCTTGTGATTCAGATACATCTATTTAAAGCTCAGAGTCACAAGAAAACCTGTGTGTCTGAAGTGGAAGATAGGTGTTTATGTCTGTATTTACAGTTCTCAAAACACCTGCTCAGCTGCAATGTAACACTTGAGGTGACAAAAAAATCACTGCCACTTTTTTCCAGTTAAGTATTTTAGATACCTAAAATTGTGTTCCCAAGAATATTAGCATTGTGACTATAGCAAATCTTTCCTGTGAACAGAGCAGCATTATCAAGCCAGGTCTTCCTCTGCTTCTCTCAGTTCAGAAGCTCAGTCCAGAAACATTTCTAAGCATATTTACTTAATAGGTATTTAGGAAAACTGCTATAGTAGCTGTCACTTTCCTTTTTAGACAACAAGAAAGTATAATCACATAACTTCTGGATAATGGTTCAGAGGTTAGAGGATACAGAAGACTGAATTCAGTTTATTTCTTCTGCATAAGAGGATTCAAGCCTATCTTAGAGAAGAACACCATAAAATGTGATCTATTTGTGAATGACTGAAGTGCATTTGAAGATAGTCCATTCTGCAAATAATTTTAAAAGGCACTGGATGGATTGAGCAACTACATTGCACTCTAGGCAGCCCCTTGACATGTAAGAGATGAGGATGTAGATCTCAGTTAGAGACACCTGACCTTTCCCCTGTATAGTATGTAGGGCCTCAGCACAAAACACAGGGCTGTCACAGCAGGCAGATACCCCTAGTCCCTTTGCAAATCCCAGTATTGTTGATTTAGGTGCTATAGAAAAGCGGATGTCAGAGGAAACTAGATTTCTTCATGTGTGTCTTTTTAGGGTTCCAGTTCCACAGACCAAGTGTGGTACTGGGGCAAAAGTATTAAGAACCTTTAAGAACTGATGACTGTATTTATTTACAGAGACTTCAGCAACACAGAGACATTATGTAGTGAACAGAAATACTACTGTGAAACTTGCTGCAGTAAACAAGAGGCACAGAAAAGGTAAGCAAAGAGTAGGGTATTTCACTATGTCCCTCCTGGGCTTTGACAAGCCTCCTCCTTGAAATTCGTTGTGTTTAGATTGCTTGCACCCCAAAGGCACACTCTCTGGGGGCCAGAGGACCTACAGACAGATTCAAAACTAGCACAAGTTTTACTGTAGATGCTACTGCTAGTAGACTAGTGTTACTTACAAGGTGCTTTTTTAATGCAAACATTTACTCATCAAGGAAAGAGTGGCTTTGAACTGGGCAGGTCTTTATCATGTGCACTCTAATGGTTTCACAGGATGCGAGTAAAAAAGCTGCCAATGATTCTTGCCTTACACCTCAAGAGATTCAAGTATATGGAACAATTGCACAGGTATACTAAGCTGTCATATCGTGTAGTATTTCCTCTGGAGTTACGTCTCTTCAACACGTCTGGTGATGCTGTCAACTTAGATCGGATGTATGACTTGGTAGCTGTTGTTGTTCACTGTGGAAGGTAAGACACTTTCATGTCTATCTCAAGCTATTGCTTTTTTCAAGCTATTGCCAGTTCCAGGCGTTTGTCAAGGGCAGAGGCATGCCTGACAAAATGGAGGGAGAGTGGGAGGGGGGACATACACCATGCTGCTGCACCAGCTTGCATGTATCTTGGCCTGAATCTCTTAAAATATTTGCCTTAGCTGATGTCTGCTATGAGCAAATTGTTAAGTACTCTGTAGGTTAATTTGCAAATGGTCATAGAACAGATGAGAACAACACATTTAGCTTTTAGCTGATTAAGTCACTGCAACAAGGCAAAAAGGGAAAAGAGAACATTTCCACTGTACCACCACAGGTGGGTTTACTATGTTCTTCTTAACATGTATTTATAATTCAGTCTGCTTTAATATAGACATGTGATTTATCAAAATGGAACCAATAGTACCTTCTAAAGTTATTACAGGTTTTATGATTTTTATTTTTATTTCTTGTTTTGCTTTTTAGTGGACCAAATCGTGGGCATTATATTACTATTGTGAAAAGTCATGGATTTTGGCTCTTGTTTGATGATGACATTGTAGAGGTCAGTATGCTGAAGGCCACAAGCATAACATTTGTTTATGTTCTCTTCTCAATTTGGAATTAAAATTCTGATCCAGATCTGGGTATAGATTACTACTCTGCGAAGTCACAGCTTGGTTGTAATGTGATATTTAGTTCAGCTCAGCTAGGAAGTAGGATTGCAAACAGAATGATTAATTGTGCAGTTTGTACCCTGTCAATGTCAAAGAGGGTTGTTTTATTTCAGAGCAACATCAAACATTTTTAATATCAGATTTTGAGAGTTTAATTTGGAATGTTCTCTCTATGTAATAAAATCAATTTAATTCGTTGCAGGAACTATTTTGCAATCTTTGGCAATATCACTAGGCAAAACTGGACTGGTTAAAGTTAGGTTTGCTGTAGGATTTTAATTCCTGAACAACTGGGAAGTTATAAGAAAGTCTGAACTCTGTAATCCATCTGGGATTGTCCGAATGTAAATTAGAGCAAGGTCTGGTCCACAACTATCACAGATTCTAAGCACAGAACAATTAATTCCCAAGCAAACCCTTTATGTCACTCTGGCACCTGACAAAACTGAGGTCTTGAGTCTTGTTTCCCAGGTTTAAATCCACTGGAGTAGAGTAAGCACTTTGGGACCACTGGGAATGGTGCATGTCTTGAAGAGGGTTTCTGTCACCTCTCAGAAAGATGAGGTCACGTGGTCACATTCATGCTTTTTGCCAGTGTTCACTACTGCATTCAAAAGAGTCTCTGTTACTAGAAAAAGCCTTAATTCAGTTAGGTTCTCTGAGACAAACATTTCTATTGACTTCATGAGTGCAATCAGTAGGATTTAGCCCCTAAACATTACCCTTTCAGAGCCTGAACTGCAAACAGAATTTGTTAATTGCTCCCCTGAAACATATAACTGAATTTGTCTTTTGTTTTTACAAAGCCATTTAATCCATGCTTGGTATTTCTTTAACCTAACTGTACATAAACAATTCTATTTATCTTGCAGAAAATAGATGCTCAAGCTATTGAAGAATTCTATGGACTGACCTCTGACATATCAAAAAATTCAGAGTCTGGTTATATTTTATTCTATCAATCAAGAGAGTGACTTGGCAAACTGTGACAGTTGCACACCACAATGCTGCACGCAAAGAAGGTGATGGCCCCCCTGAACCAACCTTTACAATGACCACATCTTGTATGGTTGAACAATGATAAGTCTGTCTCCTATTAAACGGTCCACGTGGTATTGACTATAGCTGTTCACTTTTGACATACAGAACTTTATTTTGGTGAGGGGGGTTAGTTTGTTGTTTTTAAGTCTGATTGAAAATTTAATTGCAGTCAGATTTTAGTGGAATTTATATGGACTAACATTTACAGATAATAAGATCTGGATGTCAACTGTTAAACCCAATCCAGCTAGAGTAGTATTTTATATGGAAGTGTTCATTGCATTTAGGGCAAAATTGTTTAAAGCTTTCTAAATGACTTTAGGGTGTGTTGATTTACAAAACATTCCTTTAAATACACTCTGACATATACTTACCCAATTTAAGTGTATGAAAAAAAAACCTGCTTCATAATGACTGGAATTGTGGTTGCATAGGGGATTTTTTTAATTTATTTTTTAACATGTTACTCTCCCCTGCAAAGATATTCTTCCAAAATCACTTAAGCTTTGGGTTTTTAAAAACTTTCAGTTTATAACTTCAGGCCTAACATTCACATAGAGGGAGTTAAATTGCAATGGAACAAAGTAATGCTGTATGTCCAGTCACTGTGCTAACCATGCGATAGTACAGCTAGGTGAGATTTCAGAACTTAGAGAGCACTGGATGACACATATGACACAGAGATAAGTAACATTTATAGAGACTGGGCTTATCTTTCTGTTGAAACAGTATAATAAAGTCCGTACTTAATTTAGTTTGCAGAGATACCAACACTGCTCATGTACAACATATCCACCAGGACTGAAATTACACAGTCCTGCTACATGCATGTTGTTGGTACAGTACATGAGACAGGGCTTGATCCTGTCATTTCTGAATATCTGTAGGTCCCATGTACACTTCTCAAGAAGGAGTCCATTTCTTAGCAACATAACAGCATACAACAACCATTAATTTACACAAGCTGCCATGTATATGCCATTGCTAGTGTTTTTAGCCATATTTGATAGCATTTGGATCACCACAAAGCCAGATAGGGCTCTTGAGGGTCTGATTTAAAAAATATCAAAAGGCTTAGTGCAACTGTTTCTGATTTTTCTGGGTGAATTTGGCTGGCAGTAGTCATGCACTGGTTAATAAAACTGCTGAACACACATACTAGAATTTGGCAAAAAAAGGATGTAGAAGAAGAAAGTATCAACAGGGTATGAGGAGAGATGGAAAGCAGGATGAGGCAGTGGTAACACCAGGTTAGCTTGCTTGGTTTGACACTCCTTTATGCAATGCTTAAACCCCAGTAGCCAAATACCTATTCCAATGAAGTCAACAGCAAAGAAACTCCTGCTGTCTTCAAGGGGACTGAAAATTGGTTCCAGTATTTACAAGGAAATTTTCTCATCTCACAAAATGTATTTCTGCTTGTTATATTTTATTCACTCGTTTGGTATTTATTAGACAATGTTGACTTTGGTACTTTTCTTTTAGAAGCCTGCCTACCACTTTATGGCAGACACTGTTTCAGAAAATGGCTTTAGAAGCACAGCTAAATGTTATATTTTAGTTTTCTGTAGGAAAGAGAAAAACATTTTTCATTGTAATCTACTGTGAATGTGGAATATCTTTTTGTTGAATAACAGTGAAAATGAAATACTAGCTTCTACTGTAACATCAGCTGAACAGCTGGATTTATCAATGCCCATTTTGTAAACAAAAGAAACATAGCACTTTACACTGAAGGAGAAACAAAAGTGGACTTTTCATATAACATTATATGTGGTTTATCGTGTTATACCAATACAAGAAAACACGTAGAATGTAACCTTAGAGTACTGAGGTAGGTGAGTAACAGTAGAGGTCTGCAGAGATCATTCACATGAATGAAGGTTGTTATGCAGGCTAAAGACAAGCATAATTGGGATGCAGTTGTTGTCCTTTTATTGATGATGGAATGAAATGTTCTGTCTGTAACACAAAAGACAGACATCATACAGGAGACTGGCTCTCACTGAGGCCCAGGAGATTTTTCCACTGAAAAGCTAAACCTGCATATCCTTCTTTAATGGATGTATTTATGAGCATTCAGAATTGCCACATTAAAGGTATAATAATCACTTGCCTTTTAAAACAGGAGTGTTTCCTGATTGTGAATGAAGACACTCCAGTTCAGCAGTCACCAGTATTGGTCCGAGAGTCTGTACTTTACAGTTTACTACTGAACATTCACAGGGCATTCTTCAGTTTTAAAGCAAGCAACAAAAAATACACTCTTAATGTATCAATTGAATGTTTGATGCTCGTGTTTGTATGTAAAGTATTTTTGCGTAAAAATAACTTTAAGATCAGTTCAATTTTAGGAAAAGTTTTTCATATTTGAATTAACTTATCTGAAAAATGATTTTTTAATGTTAATAAAAATGAAGTAATATATAAATGATCAAGTATAGGATACTAATCTTTGCTTTTCTCCAGCTGCAAGACAGCTCTAGGTTGTAAAACGTACAGATAACTGTTGTACATTACTGCTTTTCATAAAGTGTGAAAACTGTGTTAAAAATGAATTGCCCAACTTTTCTGTTACAAATGAGAAGAGATGCGTAAGATTTATGAGAAAATATTGTACAGGTACTTATAGCAGGAGTTCGAGATCACATCACTGGTATCTCACCAGTCAGTGGTTTGACATCAACTCTGAAAATCGTGGAACGTTCACTTTATGCTAATGCCAGCTAAAGTAAGGAGCATTTTCTTTTGATTCTAAATAAATAAATAAATCAATGTTCTTCAGTCAGGAGAAGTTCTGATCTATGTCAAATTAAGCACATTTTGCAGGATTAGGATTGTCACAGGAACAATATTAAGATGTAAAATAGTTTAGTTGATTAAAAAAAATGTAATCCTTTCTTTCTTAAGCTTATATATAGATTTCCAGTCTCTTATGAGAAAAAATGGTAAAATATTTAGGACAATCAAAGTTTTTCAGTCAGCCTTTAGAACATAAAAATATAGCACAGATGTCTATGAGTGTCCTGTACTTCCCTAAAATGACTGTTTTTATGGTTCTGAGTGTATTAGGCCTAATGACATCTGAAGTTCTCTACTTGTTTCATGTGCTGTTACCGAGAAGTTTATAAAACTTACTACCATGTTCTTACTTTGAAAAAGAACACTTTTGTCCTGTGCTGTTTTTCAGCTAAACCCGATGAAGCACTGCAGTGCTGATGAATCAGTTATCTTAGACGATGAGCTTAGACCTCAACTTCAGTGTTCCGCAGAACAGGCTGTCAGGATTTTATGTAATTTCTATTTCTGGGACACAGCAGAGGGAGGCAGAAGAGGGAGTGATGGAGGAACCATATCAGTGAAGCAGAACACCTTGTTGCAATTAAGTCCCCAAATTGCTTCTGTCAATTCAATTTTAATAATTTACAGTTACCACAGAGCAGCAGATAACATCTTAAAGATCTTGTTCCTTTAGCAGTTGTAGTAAAGGAAACAAAGCAGTAGGTGTTTCCTTCACGTTAGATTGAATAAAGGTATTAAAGACCTAAGCTGAAATTAAAATTCATGTTATGTGGTGGGTCCTAACGTGCTACCACACCTGTCTTTTATCTTCAGACATTACATTTAATTCTCCCATCTGTAACAACATCACCTACTTGGGACCGGAGCTGACAACTTGCAGCTGCCAGTGATTTGATGTCTCTCAGCAGCAGCCCCTTCTTGATTTATCACATTTTCGCTGCGTGTGGCTGGCGAGTTTGAGCAGTATCTTATAGCTAAATGTGTGCTAGTAATATTAAGAAGTTTTGGATTTATACCTGTTCCATGTTAGAACTTTTATCAAAGTCTGTTTTAATTTATTTCTCTTTTGTTTCTCTGTTAATGTATTTGTATAATAACTTACATAGTTAATATTATTAATTTTCTGTTTTAATTTTTACGTACTTTAAGTTTTTAAATGTAACCAACCTAAGCACTTTAAGCATCAGTGTCAATCTTGTGAAATTCCAATCAGCTTAACACTTTGCTGTTGTCTTTTTGCTTTTGCAACCTTCTGCTTGTGATGCAGCATCTCTAGTTACAACCCAATTTCCATTTCTATGTTTGTAGTCCTAGTTGGGCTGTAAATTTGGGAAGCACAAATTTGTTCATATGTATTTGTTCATATTGCTGTGGAAGGTGAGAGGACAAACACACTGTAAACACCGCAAGGATGACAAGGATGCAGTATTTATAGTGTGTCCTCTCACCTTCTGTAGCAATATGTACGTGATGAATTGCACTTACACCTCAGATTTCACGGCATTTTTTGCACTCTATCTGCAAGACTACAGATAAAGAATGGAATGGCTGCAATACTTCCTTCTGTTGGACAGTTATTAATGACCATAATTTAGAAAAGCTCCACTTCTCCCAAGAATATTCTCTTTTACCAAACACTTACCTGTCAATCAACTGGTAACGCACATAGTGCTCTATTTGCCATTTTACCTGTGCTCTGTGCAATCTCAAACATGAGTAATCTTAAGAGCTGCATTTATTCTTGGCTTTCGTGTGAGTACAAGCAATGAGAGCAATCTTTTTGTATCTTCCTTCTCTCCACTTGGGCTCATATAAAGGAAAGAAGTAGGATACATGCTAGTAAAAAGTAAAATAATAACACTCCATCTATCAAAGATGCTGAATATTTCTTGCAGAGCAGTGCTGATGGTAACTATATCAGAAAATCACTGACTTTGCTTTGTTAGTGCAAAACTAATTGCAAAAAGGTTGTTGTTAATTTATTTTAGACATTGTACTCTCTTCGATCAATGAAAAGACCAGGACTTTTTCCTGTTGCTGCAGTTCTGTTGGTGAGGTGTTTCTTATCCATTTAACATGGCACTGAATATTTAAACAGCCCTTGGCAAGCCTCAAAGACACCCTTTTAATTTCTTTCCAGCTAATGTGCATTACTTTGGGGAGATTGCTTGAACCCGTCCACAAGAATGATTTAGATTAGCATTTTTGCATACAAGGTCAAACAACACCTACCAGGTATGTGCCCACCTGATGGGACCAGCTGGGCTAAGCCCACACCTTTTTACACACTAATGATTCTTTACCCCCTAGGAGGTTTGCTTGCTGGCTTTGCCTGGAGGATTTAATATGAGGCTGCACATAGCTCCCTTTATTCACGGTCTCAGAGTTGCTATAATTCTTTAATAATTCTGCTTCACTGGGTTATCAGGGCTGGGACCATTGCACAATGTAAAATAAATTAACTTGTGTGTGCCATTACAATGGGCAATTTAACAGCTTAATGCTTCCGATGAAGGCTGTTACAGGTGGCAACTTTGTTGTATGAAAGACTCTTAAAGAGTGATTTTTTTGTGTTAGCATAGTAGTTTGTAGGAGGAGCTGGACGGCACACAGCATTTGACCCTCAGCTTACCCAGATGAAGTCAGCGCTCCATCCCCTAGATAATCCTAACCCTTCTCCTACGGGTTCCAAAGTGGCAGAAACAAACCCTCTGTGAAGACACCCTGTAGTTCACCACAGCCTGCCACAGTAGATAATTAAGAAATATTTGCAGCCCTTCTCCCCACAACCTCAAACTCTCATTAATAGGAATACGCTCCTCAAAGAAGCTGTGCTCAAACATCAGCTTTCTATTATCCATGGTGTTCATATCTGCAAGCATCCCATGACACTGTGTTCAGATACTGTATTATTTTCTAGTCGTTTTCTCAACTCTCATTCTAACCCTAAGAGCAACTTGAGGGCAGCTGTGTTACAGATTCAAGCGTTTATCCTGGAAAAAAATTCCAGCTTCAGTGACTTTCATTAAAGAGCACTAACAGGAGCTCTGTAACTTACCCGTGACTCTTCAGGAGTAAAGTCAGCATTATTGTACGAATATGAGTGTAGAGTAGTGGCGAAGAAGAAAAAAAAAAAAATGGAGGAGGAAGTATGGAAAGGGCTGTTTAGTCTGAGGCTTTGGATATGTATATGGGTTTGTAAATATGCAGTCCCTACCTACCTGGTCAAAAAGGTGCAATCATAGAAAAACTAAGTAAGTATTTTGTGCTAGTTTTTTGAATGGAGTAAGAGGTAGTAAAACTATTAGGCATACATCTGGGGACACATAAAATACTGAATTTCTTGTAAAGGGTACAATATGCCGTGTGTGTGTACAGTTGAGTATCTGCTCTTTTTAATCATGTACATGTAATTAAACCCTGCGCTATCTGCAGAACTGTAAGATAAACCTCATGTTGGATATTAAGGTTGTAACATAAGAAAACAGTATTTTCTCCTGTTAACATGTTTATATTTTACATAAAATAAACTCCCTAAACTGATCTTGTTTCCATTCAGCTTGCCTTGAATTCAGCTGGAGCCAGACTAAGGCTGAACATTGATGTTAGGTGTTGAACAAAATGCTTCTGAGTGCAAGGTGTCTGTAAACTTACTGATGGGGAGACTGTTGATGCTTGCTTGTTATTTCATGCGGTGGAGTGCCTCCATTTTGCCGCTGGGGCTAACTGCCTCTGAAGTGTGTCAAGGGAACGCGTTTTGCATGCAGGCCGTGAATTGTCTTGGTGGACTATACACACAGCTGCGTGACCGAGCTGCACCTAGTTAAAAACACCGCTGACCTTGCCAATGTTACTGAGAACAAGTAAAACTGAACAGAATAAAAAGCAGCAGGAGTTGAGCTACGTATTGCGTCAGGGAACAGCGAGAACCCCAAGGCCTTTAGTCTGGGGTTTTGCTGTGGCTACTGGAGCAGGAAAGGGTCTTGCTAAAGAGGTCTAAAGTTCTGTCAGAGGACTGAAAGATTCCTGCAGTCTGCTCATTTTTCTGAAGTTACTCATTAGCAAACACAATCTACTTTCTCAAAAGCGAGGAAAATAAAAGGCCGGAGTTTCTTGCCCTTGTCTAAACGGATTCCTGCTATTTCTTCAGAATCCTTTAGAGAACCAAAATCAAACATAGCTGTCAGGCTGTATGCTGAATTTATAGGTAACATGCCATAAGATTTATGGCACATCAGACTATCAAAGGACTAGGTTCAAAAACACTTCACATCTTACAACATAGATTTCCTCCCAGATAAAATCCTTGAAGCACCTTCACATTTATTCTTGGGTTATTAGAACATAAGCGTTAAACAAAAGGATGGGGAGACAAATTTAAAATGCAGGAGATGACAGAAATAAATCTCAAATCTACAATTTAAAAACATTTTATAATGTACATATAAATAAGCCAATAAAAAAAAAATCCAAGAACTATGTTCAAAATCACTCTATGTGGGCTCCAGAAGAATTGCTGTCATTTCAGAAATGCACTTTCCCAGGAGCTGTATGATGCTTACCTATGTCTCTGTCCCATCATTTTCAGCGTGAGTTAATCATTTTTAGATTAGATTGGGTTGTGTCCTGTGTACCAGATAAATAGAGAAATGCTAAAGATATAATTCCATCTTGATTGAAAACTCAGTTATGGTAGGAGAAAATGATAAGTTTCCTCATTTCAATACACTCACCAGAATCAAACAAAGCAAGTAACTGGGCATGACCAAATATACTACATGGAAGACCATGTTTCTGAAGATGATGATTTCCTTGAATATCTGTGTGCAATTAAAATAAATAAATAAATAAGGAAGAAAAATGAAACAATCATTTTCAAGATATAAATATATATATGGTAACAGAAACATTTCAATCCTCAGTTCTGAAAAATGTCCCTCTTCACTTATTAATCTTATATCAAACAGCAAAGGATTACTCCATAGCCTTGTTGAAGTTCACTCCTCCTCACAGCATGACTCATTTGGCCACTGCTGTGACCAAAGAGCTTCAACCTTTCCTCAGTCTAAAGAGGCTGTAGCCATATAACCTTCTTAATGTCTCTGGGGAACTTGTGTGGTGGGGGCTGTGGGGCCAGAATCCCTGTGAACTGGGTCTTCCTGGAGCCTTCCTCCTGGGGCACACCAGACCAGTGATGGCTTTCTTTGTTCCACCTGAGCATCTTCCATACACGTTTTACTCAAGTTTGACTTTCCAGCTACACATGGTGCACAAGTTTTTTTTTATTATTATTTCCAGTACAGAATTACTTTTCTTTAGATAGGAAAATGCATCAGCAGATCTAGAGAAAAAGATAAACAACAGTACTCCCCTGCTTGAGGTTGTTCATATGGTGGTATGTCATCTGAACCTGGGAAGGAATCCTTTGATGAATCAATTCAAGATCAAAGCTATTAAAGTATTTAAGGTATTTAAAGGAAGGTATTTAAGAGGCATGTGGATGTGGCACTAAGGGACATGTTGTAATGATGGGACTTGGTAGGTCAGGTGGACTTGATGATCTTGAAGGTATTCTCCAATCAAGATGATTCTATTATCTATGATTACAGAATGATTATGTATAATCATTATATATTATTATAATATCTATATATTGTTATGATTATATATAATCTATGATTATCCTCTAGATTGCATTTCACACACATATGAGGAAAAATATTCAGATCATGCTCCAGAACAGCAAAGGTGTTGAAAAACGTACAGTTTTCACCCAACAATGTGATAGAGACCAAATTCTACCATCAGTCTCATGAGTGTATCTTTGAAGAAACTCCAGACAGGTCTACAGTTTTATAGCAGCATTAGTAAAATAGGAACTAGAATAAAGTTTCTTCCAACTTCCTCACAATGTTGTTGGTGTGCAGAGCTGTGCTTCCTATACAGCAGTAAGGGAGGGAGATGTGTGGAATACTAAGCTCTGGAGAACTACAAGTGGCATTGTCTCTGCTTTCTGAAAGCATGATTCAGGAACACAAACAGAATCTTACACTTCATTTAGTTGCTAAACATATAATTCTCACTGTCATTTATGAAGCGTTTTTTTTTTTTTTTTTTTTTGGTTTGGTTTGGTTTTTTTGGTCTTCAATATAATCTACCAGCCAACTTTTCAACCCTTAATTTTTTGAATATTGTATACACTGGGGGATGTGTACCAAAATCCGTATCTACTTGAGATACCTACACCTTGCACTGAATCTGGCCACCCGTCAGCTAGATAACTTTAAATAGTAGGAACATGTTCACCGGCTCCTCAGCAGGTGCCTTACTGACCTATTCACTCCTGGATGCAGTTCAAAGTGAAGGACTTGCAGTACGTGGCTCCAGTATAACCTGATCTGCTGCTATCTCTGAAACAGCCTGGCTTGCCTGGAATGCACTGGGACAGCTAAAGTTACTCAGGAAGTTTGTCGTGACAGCACTTTGCTTTCCAAGGAACGGATTACTGCCCCAGTAATTGTCAATTATTACACGCTATCAGGAAACGTTAGGGAAAGCAAGGATGAGGCCATTTATTTGATTTATTTCTCTTTATCCTGGATATTTTACTTACATTTTCAGATCAACAGACGTATTCTGAGGTAAGGTCACTGAAGTTTTGACTGTTTTAATTCCTGCAAGGTGAGTAGTTCAGGCAGAGCCTAGTGTTGGCTAAGACACCAGAACTGCATTCAGTGGCTCCTCAGAAGCTGCATTTGAGAACAACTCCCCCTAAGGTTAAGCAGAATTTTTCCCTGACCTTTAGAAAGATGGGATCTTTAAATGTCCAAGCACAGGCTGCTAATTCTACTGTTAACATACATGGGATAGCATATATGGGGTTGGTTTTGGCCATACTACATCGCTATGCTGCAACATAGTTTCAACATTGAATTAACCACACTTTTGCAATAACATACTTAAAGTAGTGTAAAAGTTACCTTTTTTTTTTTCCATGGCCATCCAACTGCTAAAACCTCTTGTAATGTTTTTACCCTTAGAGGACATTAACCGATCCTAAATAGTTTCCAGACATAGGGCCTTCAAACTCTCCAGGGCTTCCCTCTTCAGAAGGCAAAAGCTCCTTTTCGAGTCTGAAGAGGAAAACGTACATTGTCACCAGACTAGAGGTTATGAGTGTTCTTCTCTACCTGACGGCCGTGGTCTTCATCATCATTTTCAAGACCCTTCACATTCCCTCCAGTTTCTGGTATGACTCCCTGATCTTTCCCTCCATCTTCTAATTTATATTATGAAAATCATCTGCCAATAGGATTGGTTTTATATGCTCTAAACCACAGGAAGATCTGTTCAACATTGTATTAAACTGTATTTTTGCCACAGCTCAGAGAAAGTGGTGCACGAAATCCAAAAGCTCTATCGAATAGCAATGTTCCACATTCATACTAATCTAATGTTCCCAAATGCAGTTACAAAGGATGAGGAAAGAACATCAGTTTATCATAAAGCAAAGAGCACTGCGGCATACAGACTGTGCACAGGCATAAACACCCCCTGTGTAGCTGGTACCTTTAGCTGTCGTGCCAGTTGTAGAGGAAATGTACCTAAAGGATGTGTTCCCTTCATACACAGCTCCTCTCTCTCTCACTCTTGTGCAATCACTCCCAGCCTCCAGACAACGAACCGAAAAAAGAAACGTTTCATTCACCATGCTCCATCTACAGTTGGAATTTGTTTATCCAAAGGCATTTTATTTAACATTGTTGTAAAATGAAAATAAACCATATTCCCCAGGCAACATATTTTTTTATCACGAAACTCTGCCAACCTGAATTCATGCAACCATTTCTTAACAACAACAACAAGAAAAAAAAATAAGGTGCAGGTTCCCTGGCACAATCTGAAGTGATGTTCCACCCCCGTTTTATTGCTTGCTTGTTTGATTTTTTGTTTTGCTTCATCTGTTTGCTTGTTTGTTTTATCCCATAAACCATGATGTTACTTTATTTTTCCTGTTACTCCTGTACTTTTGGACAGTGTCTTCTGCTATTCTAGCTGTCACTGAACGGACGAGTGCCTAGCTTCCCATTTCCTGAGTGACTGCAATACCAGACCACCAGCCATTCAATATCCTGTGATATTGGATGTATTCACAGGACTCACGCAGCCTTCTGCAAAGGATGTTCAGGCAAGCAGTAAGGTCTATAGACTGAACATGTGTTTGTGATTTCTAATCACATCACTATCAAGAACTCATTGTATTACACACAAATAATACACCCTCTCATCTACAAAATAGGAATGCCAATATTCGTCTATCTCAGAGACGTATGGAGCTTAGGTCAGAGGGGTAGAGACTGCAACCTCAATCACTCCCATATGTACAGTAGTTAGATTGTAACTATATTTTTTTTTTCCTTTTCAGGAAATCATCTGTTAATAAGTTAATTCTGTTAATAAACGCAGCACTCTCTTCAAGAGCAGAGAGCTTCAGACAGCAAGATTGGCTAACCATTATTTAACAGGAGAAGAAATTTATGACAGCATCAACCAGCTATCCAGAGGTGGCAGGAATTAATTCAGTGATACAAATATATTCCAAGTTTGTCCTGAAAGGCAGCATTACTGAATTTTGTTTCCAAGCAACATATTTCATCATAAACCCAGTCTAAGTCAGTGGGCAAAGCTCAGGCTTGGACTGCGTAATAGGTGACCTAGCAAGGAAAGTGCTGTGTGTTTCTTCCGATGTGCTGTCTTTCACAATGACTGTATCTGGAGATTTCAAAGGAAAGGGGGTAAACTCTACTGCAGACAGCTATGAAATTAAAGAATGTCATTTCCCTCCAAAGAATAGAAAGTGTCCAAGCAAAAGAAACCTCCTCTCCAAACATACTCAACTAATTGTTGCGTTTTTTACAGATAGGAATTAGGGTAATGGGTTATGCACTGAGAACTGCCTGGTTCTTTACATATTTGCTTAGCTCATTTCCCCTCTGAAAGATATTTGTAAAGTTTTGTCTCCCATAATGGTTTTCCATTTATGCCTTAGATAATAAGATGCTATCGTGTTATTTATAGTGTTGCTTATTACAGATGTCAGTGCTTTTTCTCCTCTACTTTCAGGATCCAGCCAAACTGCTGCTCCATTTCTTTGGCAGAAGATGATGGATAACATCTTGGCAACAAGAAATATTCAGCAGCATGGAATGAAAATAGAATGAGTTGAAATCATAATGAAAAAAAAAAAAAAACAAAACAGTGTTTATATTTGTAGTATCAGGAAGTGTATATATTATTATTATGGTATAGTCTATTATAGGGAAATATTTATATTATTATTAGCTCCGCAATTTATTTTCTGTAGTCTCAATAAATGTGTTATGTTACTTGAATATTCCCAGTCTTCCCTATTTATTCTGCTCTTTTCTTGAACAGATAAGAAGAAACCAAGTTATTCCATTTGCAGGAAGGCACGTTTCCTGTGACAAGTAGAAAAATTTCAAGCTTTCTTCCCTTAGCTAGAAAGGACAGAAATGGGTCGTACACCAAGCTGATGAAATAGCTTGATAGCATTGTAAGCTGGTTAAGCCTTAGCAGTGTCCTGACAGAGAGGAAGGTATTTGAGCCAAACCGCTACTCTCTGTCTAATTTTACCCACTGAAATATTTTCTGATGGGGCAATAAATCTGATGACAGTCAAATTGCACACTAGGTGAGGAAAGATGGGTTTCATCACTTCAGGCTTTTCACCCCAAACTGGTTAATTTTGAATAGTAAAAGCAATGATAATAGAAATATTAGCTAGGGGTAAAAAAAGTGTAACACAAAGCTGTATTTCGGGTCAGATACAGGGGAAGGAAAATCACTGATGTGAAGGACCTGACAAGGGCATGGGATCCACACAGCAGAAGGGATCACTCAAGGATGGCTTAAGGAGAAGACAAAAACAGAGCTGGAGAACTTAAGTACATAATTTTTTTGGTTTGTTTGTTTGTTTTGGGTTTTTGTTGTTGTTGTTTTCTTCTCTCTAGTGGCCTATTTCATGCTTTTATTGTTTAAAGTGTTTCCCCAAGTCAAGAACAACCTCACTCCATAGAGAAGCAAGTCCCTGGACCAGAGGCCAGAGTCTGGAGCCACAGGTAAAATGAGTCTGGAGGGTGCAATAGCTCTGCAGGTGTGTGAAGTACAGTGGGAAGAAGCTATATGGACTATTAGCAGGAAAAATAGAATTCAATGTAGAAAAAAAAAACAACAACAAAAAAAAAAAACAAAAAAAAACAAACAAACAGGTAGAACATCAGTGTGTTATCCCTTAATCAAGGTGGTGCAGAGAAGCACCAATACACCTTTGGATCGGGTTTCCAGAAAACTCACATGCTGAGGTTGAAACAAATCCCAGCAAGCATGCAGATATCCTCAACAGTTGCTGTGATGGACTGATGGTTTAAAGAGCTGCCGTTTGTTTTCAGTGTTCATTGTTATCCTACTGGGCACCAGGCAAAGAAAAGGCATCTACTGTCTTTCAAAAAGAAAATTTGTGGAAGCAAATGTGAGTTTGTGTGAACATTAATTTTTGGTGCTTTCCAGCTACAGTGGAATCTTCTGATTTTGTTTCCTCCCCACACCCAACAGGCACACAAGCATGTTTCAGCAAGTGATGGGTGACTGCCCCAGACATGAGCCTCAGGGTATGCATCCTTGTGCTCCACAGCATCCCACAATGCCAAGGAGAGCACCAAGCCTCATTCTACGGTCACTTAACATATATATATATATATATATATATATTCTTCGTACAAAGTGTACTCAGTTGTTTCACAACAGCAGCTTCTCCTCCTGTGTCTATTTCCTCTGGACTATAACACAGATATCAACCAGAATAGAGAAGCTGCAGTAGCAGAAAACTGTGATCTTATTTCTCTAATGCAGTGTATTTCCTTGGCAGCAGATATCTTTTGACACTGCTCTCATTCACATTGGATCTGTACTTTCCTAACTCTGTGAGCTGCTGTTAGCACTGCTTTTCTTTGTCAGAAATCCGACCTGCCATCCTTCCATACCGGGAATGTAATGAAAAGCCAAACAGAGCGACCCCCCGTGCCTCCAAAAATCCTAATTGCCAGTGGATGAAACAAAAACAGGCACTGATGAGCATAATTTAATGAAAGATGAGCTCAAAACAGAACACCACATCCAAGTAACCCCCAACTGGCATTAATTACCATCATCTAAATTCATGCAATATTTGATACACATGAACAGATGGGAACGAAATCCCAGCTTTTACACGCTACGACTCAGTGTGCTCTGTGGCATTCACTGAAGTCAACGTGAGCAGTCCTTGTCCTGCTGCACTGGGAAACTGGCTGGGACTGCTGCTAACTACGTATCCATTAGTTTTAGGTGTACATATAACACTTGTAGCCAGGTGCGTGTTACTATACAGAAAATACAGTGTAGAAAAGTTGGACCAATTCATGATGAATTTCCTGAAATTATAAGTATTCTGGCAGTTTTGCCTGTGCTTTCCACGATAGTTTCCAGAAAACATGTGGCTGAAAAGACAAAAAAGTGCCAGGTTTCTGGAGGAATTATCAGCTCCAGAAGGCGTGTGGCTCATCATGAAACAGCTGGGCTTGAAGGTCAGTAATTTTTTCCCCCTTATTTAGAGTACCTGGCCATCATCTAAAGACTTGTACAAGAACAACTTGTATACAAAGAGCTTGAAGAGGAACAACCTCAATGCTTTTTGGTCAAGGGTCTATTTGATGGAGGGCTCTGTTTGGCACTGGAAGCAAATGGAATTTAGAAAAACATGTGCTAAACCTTAAAGAAAATACTCAAAAACATTTTCATGCTGCCTTTCTTCTGATAAAAAGACTCCAACTCTTTCCTGCACGTGTCTCTCATCAGTGTGTCTTTTGTCTCTGCAGCTGTCAATTTCCAGTCTCCAGTAACACAGAAAGCAGAAGGTAACAGTTAAACTAAAAAACATGCCTATTTTTTAATTACTTTATGGCTCCTTTCACATGAATCGTATAGATCACTTGCATTTATACTGCCTAACATGTCTCATCCTAAGATCATTTACGTGCTTCTCTATAGCAACACACAAAGGAGCAAAAGTTTTTGTTTTGACTGTGTACATAAAATATAAACCCATATTTTATAGACGCTGGCATAATATCTAGCCACTATTTCCTTAATTAGTCATTTTGAAAAGGCTGTTACACTCTTCAGAGCAATAAAAGGGGTAAGTCTTAGTATCCCCATGAAAATAGCTGGAAGCTCTTCAATAAGCAGTTTGAGGAAATGTGAGTCTTACATTCCCTTGCCAGGACCATTGAGGTTACCTCTGGAAATACATTAGCCTGGTTTTCAACTTTACAAAGGTGGAGTCCTTGATGCAGTAACACAACACCCCTATGACCCATGGGCAGTGAAACCCAGAGCCCAGCGTGGTCCCTGTCTCTCATCCACACCCTGGGTGGTTCGCCCTTCATCCCATGCCCTCTGGCACTTGGGACCCTGAGGTAATTACCCAGGTTGCTTGTTGCACCCCTTGTCACTGTAGCCATAAAGCATCATTACAATAAAGGTCTGATTACCTGGCTCTGGAAAGGGCTGGGACATAAGTTGCTTTACTCAGATGTTACACCTTTTTGTAGATGTTTGTCTAAATAACAGAAAATTGGTTAACTGGTAAATATGATTAATTGGTAAATATGTATTTATAGTTAAATATAGTTAAATATTTTTAATTGGTAAATATGGTAAATTTATAGTTAAAAATGTCAGTGTATTCAGACTATATTTTTAATATCCACAGATCCCATGTGGCTTTTAACAGCAACTTTCCCTGCTTTAAAATTCATAATAACAACTGTCCTTCCTCCAGTCCCACTCCATAAATTCAAATTCAGCCTGTGATCATTAGAGCCCTTCCAGAGTTAAATTGCTGGTAATTCCTTACTTATTCAAGTGAGAAACTCATCGAATAATGAAAGCTATTAAATTAAGAGTTCTATTAATGAAAGCTATTAAATTAAGAGTTCTTTTGCAGTCCCGTTGTATCTCAGCTGATAGAGTATTCATAAAGGAAATAAATCAGACCAGCTAATGGGACAAAATAATCAGCTAAAATATTGCATACAGATTGTTCCTGTTTGATGCCTGTTTAAAAGTCAGGCCAGTGTATGCCCTTACACTCCATTACAATGCCCTGCATTCAGAAGTCTCTCTCGTATATATCCACAAATTCCTACCTCTTCTATTTGAAATTTGCTATGTAAAGTTGCAATCAAGGTCTTTCATTAGAGTTATCTAGTTCTTACAGCAAGGAAAAGGTTTTTCCTGGCATCAGCATGTGTTGAGTTCAGAGCTTTTAGCCTTGTCTCTTTTGCTCTGGGCCTGCACAGCAGCTTGCTAGTTCTGGCACACATTCCCAACAACAGTAAATTGTGACAAAAAGCTCTGTAGGTACCTAAGGAATCAAAATTTCTGCTGATATAGACTGGGTAGATCTACTGGGCCATGAAAACTCACTGGCCTTCACCGAACTGAAACCACTCTACAACCTTAGTTGTCCCAGTTTTGTCTGAACCTATGTAGTTCTGATTTCAGACATGTAAGTTATACCTGGCCTGGGGGTGGGGAGGAGCAGCTATATGAAACGCTCAGTAAGCTATGCATAGACTGTTTGAGTACATAATATTATGGGGAAAAAAAATATCCCCTTCTTTTTTTTTTTTTTCCTTTTTTTCTTTTTCTGTAAAAAATTATTATAGAATTACCAAGAAGAGAGAGATTCGAGTTTCTAAATTACACATTCATAACCACATAGAAAGATGTAGCTCTGTGTTTTTCTCACAGGCACTTGTACAAAGTAAAATAAGAGTCCTACTTATTCCTGTCTGCTTGATTGCATGTAGATGATGTGAAGATTATCTGTACTGCATACCTAATGTATGATAGTTCTTTCTTCTGTTTGTAATAAAGCATGAGATGGGGTTTCAAAAAGCACTTAAGGTAGAGTCACAGCTTCTCTTCATTAATGCAGGCTTGAAACTCCCACATCAACAGGCTTTTTATATCGCCACTCCTGTTTCATGTGGCAATAAACTGAGTTGTATTTGGTAGGTGCACATACAGGGAAAACTCTGACCACATCCATCTAGAAATAATCCCTGGCTTTTATGACTATTACACCGAATCATTAAGAGATTCCTTGCTATCTTTTCTAATCTTCATAAGCTAGGAAAAAAAAATATCTGAATTTTTCATCTTTCAGAGTAAACTTCCCACAGGGCTGAGGGCGTTTGGTTTGTAAGGTGTGGGCCGAACACTGAACAGCCCGGCTGTGAGACAGGGAGACAGAAGCCCTAGTGAGAAGCAGAGGGCGGGTGCCATGCAGGGGGCTTCCCTGCCCTGTGCAGCACCCATGAAGCAGCTGCAGCTGCTGCCCACATCAGACTAAGCAACTGTTCCACCCCCCCTTGAAATCTGGGACAAGATGTTAGAGGGAAAACAAACGATACGGCTCCCCTCCCCAAGCAAATTCAATCATAAAAGCCTGATGTGTTCAGCACTGAAAAAATCTTGGCTGCAGAAAATTAATCACCTAAAAAAAAGATAAGGACGCAATACCAATCTAACTAAGGATATCAGCTGTGATAGATCACTGGGCATCTTTGTCACTGGACTGATTTGAAGCATTTTAACTTAAAATGCTTTTTTACAATGCATATTGGTTAATTTAATCTGGGTAAGGCATTCCTCTACTGGAAGGACAACTGAATATTTGTCATTGTGCAAGTGTCAGTAACATATTTCTGCTAATAAGAGTGGAGTAACGTTAAACAACAGAGCAGAACAAAGTGCTACTCACTGAGGTAATAAGCCTAAAGCACTAAAAAAGTTTTGATGTCATGTTTGGATGCTAACATTTAACTGTCAATATCAGAGTCAAAAAAAGCTGATAAGAAATTACAAGGATACCACTATTTTAGAGACTGGGAAGAAATCTCTCTTTCTGATAATTTTTCTTTGTCTTTTTCTGTTGTCTTTTGTGTCACTCAAAATCATTTTATTTATTTATTTTTTTAATTTGAAATCAAGACCAGGCTGCTACTACAAAAGCATTAATAGTTTCTCTTAAATACTAAACATTAGAAATATTTTTCTGATTTAGGGTGTTTTGTACTTCCTTGATCAGCAGTGATATAGACTGTAAACTCACTCCTTTTTCTCTGTCAGGTGGTGCAGGGTACAAGGAGACTCACAGATGCAGAGTTAGGGTGACACAAGAGCCCTGCTCCTGGACACCAGCCTCCCTCAGATGAGAAGCTTCTGCTCCGTGGGAGAGCCAGGCAGCACCAACAGGAGACACTGACAGGTCCTGAGGGACCTGTCAGATACTGGGTTTTATTTATTTATTTATTTATTTTTAACTGAAGCATCTGTAAATGTTGGTGGATATTTATACACCTGCAGAGATGGGGCGGGGGACTGGAACCACACAACTATCAGCAAAAATAGCCCAACTCCACATTTCCACCAGGCCTGGCAGCGAGATTCAGGAACGTTTATTTACACCGAGTGCTATTATTAGAGATTGTTCATACAGGATCACTCATGAATTTAGTATGAGGAAAGGATAATAATGTCTTTTTCTGTATCTCCACAGAACATGTGAGCACACAGTACCAGACAGAAACTGGAGAAGTCACGGAGAAACAAGGCAACTCGTGGGCAGCATAAGTGGAAGAGAAAAGCATTCAAAAGCTCCTCTTTAAGAAAAAAAGAAAAAAAAGAAAAAAAAAAGAGCCAAGAATCAGTTGTGGTTTCCACCTTCACCAAATACAGTTAAAACTCAGCTGAATCCTATCCATGAGAAGCACACTACATGCGATGAAATTTGTTTCACCCACAAACACAATTAACTGAGGACGTCAACATGAATTTATCTTACATAGGGCCATAAAATGTATTTGCCATTATTTGTTTCAATTGTTTTGATCTTTCCTTTTGTATAATCTACCTAGATCTACTCCAGTGACTTTGTCGCTCTGGTTTTCTTTCTTGCACAATGCCCAGTTCTCAGATATACAGACTGTTTGCAAATACAACTCTCTGTAGCTATTTGTAGGCGATACTCTCTGTAGTATCTCTTTAAAAACAGTTTTGTTTTATTAAGATGTCCAAGTGTCACATTTCTATACCAGTGCAATTATCAGCTGACATTGTTTTTACTTTTAAAATACCGTTTCCAAGTTTATCATCCCACTCCGCGCCTTGTAATTCTTGCGGATAAACATGTTTCAGGTCTGTGATGGTATCCCTGGAGATGGTTGCCATAGTGCTTCGCAGGATTTTATTTTTGCTCATTCCTCAAAAGCAGGACTTTGGATCTCTGTGGGAGGCCCAGGACTGCACTAGTCTCAGATTTTATTGGCTTTGCTATTCTGCCCCCACTGGGGAATAAACCGCTCAGACGTGTCACTGTCATCTTTACCGTATTCCATCCGCCCCGCTCAAAATGGATGCCTCAAGCCACCCTCCCCACTTCCATAGGACCTTATCACATACCTGTTGAAGTTCTCGCTGGTTTCTACTTAGTTTCCACCTGAAGCACAGATTATTCTCTACTAAAAATTTCAGATGACATTTTCTAACATCATGCACAATACACTGAGTTTTTAACATTTTGGTTATGCCTTCAAAAATACCTAAAAATAGGAAACAGCAAAACAATTGTGATTCTGATTGCCTCAGATCTTATGCTGTCCACATGAACAAGCACACCTGTCTCTGTCCAGATCAGTCTTTCCCTCACTTTGATAAATGCTTTCCCCAAACCCTTTAATTCCTAAAAGTTTTAGAAAAAAAATGCTCAGTCTCATTTCTATGAAATGACCGATGTAACGAATATCAGAAGCAATGTCAGTGGCAATCAGGCACCCAGATATCTTTGGGAAGCTGAGCCATGCTGATCCATTTGAAGTGGCAAACCATTTCCACTGTCTTTGCTTTTGTTAAAAGACACCTTTGGCAGTGCCTTGTCTAAACAAAGCAAAAGCTGAAGGATCTTTTCATGCAGCAGAATCTGGTTCAAACTCAGAAACAGGTTCTGGTTCAAAGTCAGGTGTTCAAAATGTGATCTCTAAAGGGCATATTTATGTAACAGATATCACAACAAAGCCTCTTCTCACAGTAGACAGAACAATTGTTTTAAGTGAATAAGCACAGATACACATTTTGTACACATTTTATATAACACACATTTGTACACGTTTTATATAAAATAGCAACTGCCTCTCTTCTGCAGGATTTGCATCTTCAGCGGTATGGAGGAACAGAGAAGCATAAACAAAACTCTCTGTTAGCCATATTTAACTTTTGTCTTGTAGTTGAATAAGTCTTAAATTTAGTATACAACATTCAAGAGATGTACAGGATGCAATTGAAAGATATCAAGGAGGAGAAAGCTTCCAAAGGAGCATGGGCACAGGGCAGTGATCTTCCATATTGCCTGCACAGATGTTCAGGTATGCTAGACAGCTGGTATCATAACAACTTGAAAAGTAAGTGTTTTGTAACCTTAGACCCAGTCCTGAGTAAAACAGGTTACGTGAACAGCAGCACTTGCCCAAGTAGGATCTTGCCTGTGGCATGGCAGGATGGAAGTGATGGAAAGGGCACAACAACATCAAGCCAACCAGAGCTGCCTGGGAAGTGGCTTTCTCCAGCCCATGAAAGCCTAAGATCTCAGAGATTTTCTGTTCCTAGTCAAACAACTTTTGAAGCTTTTCTAGTTCGTTAGGCAGTAAAGGAAGTACAAAAGGTTCTTCTGGGAAGACTCATGACCCGTGCTACCCTCCATCCCACAATAAAATATCACTCATCTCCCTGTGCTTGCTCAAATTCAGCAGTGAGCAAAAGGAGTCAGACCTTTGCCCACTTTGCTTTCCCAGTGGTACCTGATCAGAGGTATTGCAGCTGCTGTAGCATGTTTAATTTCAGACCATCTTCATCCACTGCACTCATTCTCCTTACAGAACAGTAACCAGCCTTTGCTGAAGAAGAAAGGAGGTAGAGATCACCTGCCTTCAGTGTGTGTAAAGGACAGCGTGCCCTGTTAGGTTTCCAGAGCTCACAGAGCCAGCTGTTGACAGAAAGCTGCTCTGGGTCCTGCTCTGCTTCATGTTCCAGCTGTGAATCTCTGGCATTGGCTTATCATACGGGGGCAGAATGGGGCCAGTTACCGTGCTTATCGTGCAGGTCAGTCCGAGCACGTCTACATGACACACAGCTGCGCCCAGCAAGCTAAGCAGCCAGGTTAAAAATCCCAACAGTGTACCAATGAGCCTGGGTGAATATACCCTGTTGGTTAAAAAGACTAATCAATTCGGGTAGCTATACACAGCTCCAGTGCTGTGACAGAAACGTTCCCTAGTGGCCCACCAGGGCAGAGTTTAAACCGAGGAGAAAACACAGTGCCAATAAGTCAATAGGAAAACACAGTGGGATCCTTTCACAAGGATGTCAGTCAATGTTCACCTACTTCAGGTTAAAACAGAATCTCTCTCATAGTGACCTAACGCTTCTTGTTCCTGTATCTACCTCTGTATAAACTTGCATTGTTCAAAACGAAATTCTAAACTTTCCAGAGAAGTAAAAGCCTACATCTATAAACACATCATAGCAGATTTATTGTTGGACCAATTATATTATGTGTGTCTCTTAGAAACACCCAATAAAAAATTATAAATACTCCAAAGAGGCTCTAAGTACGAAGGAAATAAATGGACCCTGGGCACTGGAAGGAGCTAGACGTGGTACAGGCAGGCGCCGGCCGAGCTGCCTCACATACTTCTCCTCACGTCTCTGGGCCTGGCCTGCAATTCCCTTCCTTCCAGGGGCAGGATCCCCTCGTGTCACCCCTGTGTGTGTGCCTGTGTATGGCCAGGCCACCAGCCCCAAAATGTCTGCTGTCAAAGAGGGGCATGGCCTGAATAGATTAGAGACCTACCCATGTACGTGCATATGAGTGCATACTTACGCACACATACCATAATAACCTCGGGGATTTTATTAGCTGGGAGAGAAACAAAGTTGGTGGAAAGGAGCAAATGACGTGAACAAGTGCATGGTACAAAGACAGGGAAGAGAGCTGTGAAGAACAGAAAGAAATGGGCCACGTATGGCCTGTGAATGGCAGGTACATTCAGAGACAACCCGGGATAAATAAAACAGTCAGAGGTAGCAGACGGCAACACGAGCCACAAGAGATGACAGCACTTATCCTGTGCTGTCAACCAGTGAGTGGTGAAAAAAGATTGCACTGGAAGATGTGGCAGATGCTCAAGTGGAGCCACTCTCCAAAGAGCACCTGGCAGCCCCAGGAATGACCACAGCACCCAGCAAGGACAGCCGGGAGGTAGGAAGAGGCAGGGCTTTTGTAGGCAAAAGAAAGCAAGATCCAGCAGCAAGCCCTGTGTCACAACCAGAGAAGCAGCAAAAAAAAAAAAAAAAAGAAAAAAGCCCGGGCTGCTATGGAAAACATGGGGAGAACGAGGACTTCTTTGCAAAAAAAAAAAAAACTCCTCTCTTTGGTATCCCCTTTCTTTTGCTGTCGCTAATGCAGTTGAACATTCTTTGAAGCTGAAATAATTTCCTTCATCCTCTTTTTCTCCCCCCTGCCCTTGTTCTTAGCCTGATTGAATTAACAATTTAAATTAATTAAAAACAGACTTGTCTAAGTCAAAGCTCTTTTATACAATGTGTTAAGAAGAAATATGCCACATGGTTGTAGTAGTTTCAAGTTTAAAGGATTTTACCTTTCCAAGCTCTGCAGATTTTCCCTATTGAGAATGCCAATTTTATGTCATTACAAGAGTATCTTCAGAGCATAATTGTCACTAAACTTCATTCCTGCTTTCAGGAAAAGACTTTGATCTTCCTGACTCCCCTCCCATTTAAGTGAATACTTTTTTAATGCAAGAAATACCCAGTTGTTTTTCAAACTATTTACATTCTTCCTTTTCAAATCTGTTGTCCTTGTCCAATAGGATTTCTACATGCTCACAATTCTTGGGATATTTCCTCTGTATCAGTCTATTTCAGACTGAATTGGCACTGGGGGGAGGTGGGGGTATGAAATTCTACACATATTCCTAGCAATACTGGCTGCACTGTCTCTGCTTACTGATCTTATCATAAGCCTTTTACTGTTTCTATTTTATCCTTCAATTAGACCCTTCTTCAAACCCATTCTCGCACATTCCTTCCCTAGGTTGTATAAAAGAGAGGTCTTTAATCTCTCCTTTCCTCTAATTGAAGCTGTCCTTCCCTGTGTGTTTTCCAGTGGAATGCTCTGGTTTTCATTAAGCGATGTCAGCAATACTCTGGTTGCTGTTCTTTCTGTTTAATGTGGTTTTGCAAGAATAATAACAACTTTTTGTCTTTCCACAGAACACGGCAAGAAAATTTTAATTTATTAGCCTCATAAAAGAAAGCACTGCAGTACTGATGCTTTTGGAGACCTAGACTAAGAAAAAGACAAACTTCTGTTTCTAAGTCCCAAATAGGTATCCCGTTACTGGGAATAGCTGCCTGATTAGACACTGACACACCGATACCTTCCAACTGCAACTGGGATAACTGCTGGTCAACCCTCTTACGTAAACACCATGAGAAGGTAGAGCCAGGAATGAAATGGGGAAAGGCTCCCAGGGGCACCTCATGGTGCTGTGCAGGGGCACAGGGCGCTGGGCAGGTCACAAAATCCTGATGCAGATCTGCGTGGCTGGAGGAGCTGGGACTGGCAAATCCCAGCAATAATTCAGTGTAAAGCGAGGGGAGATGTTAATCATTCAGATTTTGTTTGTACTGGAAATGCACTGATTAGCAGCCACCGAGGATCTGATCAGATTAAAGGAAGACAAATAGTGGCTGTTTCCTTAAGCAGGAGGTATGCCTCCAGCAATTAGCTGAGCTCCGCTATTATCCACCCTCCAAGGAGCTAACTTTGTCTCAAATAACACACACAATCAGCGATAACAGAGCAAGCTCCTAGCCTGACTTGAATTGAACGTGTAAGGTTGCCAGTGCTTTTGTGGTGTGCAGTTTCTTAGGATCACACCTGCAGACAGCCAAGCTTGCTGTGAAACCAATGATGAAAATGAAAACAGCATACACAAAGTGCGCTGTAAATAGCACACAGCTGCTGGAGTAGGGTAATACCTGCCTTTCTCATAGTTTGCTTTTGGTCAGAAAGAAAAAAACATAGCAGTTAGTGCAATTATAGTTTTTGAGTGGGAAGGGAAGAGAAGGCAAATTGAGGAATGAAAAGCAATTAAAAGCTTCTTGAGATATTTTCTGGTGTTTGTTCTTTCCTTCTGCTGCAGTGCCACTTCAAAGCCAGAGCTTAAAGATACGCTCGGATTGGAAGCAGAGACCATGACAATGTTCACAGTTTAATCAAGCTCAGTGTCACGGTGAGATGTGGCACAAAAACAGCTGCTTCTGGCTTTCAGGATTCAAAACCACTGTAACACCTACGGAGTCACTACCCAGGCCAACACAGGTATTTCTAACTATTAAGGTTTGTCCTGGAAACCCCCTTACAGGTTCTTCAGATAGCAAGGGCTCCTGGGCAAACAAAGGATTAGCCATCTTCCCAGATCTCACTCCTATTACCAATTCCCTTCTTTACAGGTCTATAAATATTCTGCATTTTTCTTTTTTAAAATGTGTGTAGTGAGCAGCTTCCCCACCTGCCAACCAACAGAAGTATCTGGCAGCCCTAATGGCGAATGAGAGCCCATTTCCCCACCAAGGCTGTTCTCTCTTTGCTCTCAGGTGAAGGGTGTGCCTGCAAGTGGGACCCCACACAGCCACCAGGTGCCCCACATCATTGTGGATTTTGGTTCTCTGTATTTGGGAATGTCTGTTCCCGATGTTAAATGTTTAATATTTATCTGAATGAAAGCTTTTTACTTTGACTTTAAAAGATTAAAATTTTTGAACGTTTACAAAATTAAAGCTATTAGACACGAAGTAACTTCTAAATGGTAAACAGAAGAGTTACTTGGGAAATGGAAAAAAAACTGTTTCACCATTAGTGGAATACTTCATTGACTCTTCTTAGAACAATGTTTCACATAAACAAATACACATCAGAAAAAAATACTGTTACCAAGCAGCATTTTCCGATCAATGAATGCAGTGGTCAAAATTTTCTGTTCAGCTTCAAAGTGATATTTGATGATTAGCTCTGATGAGTAGGTTCCCACAAAAAATAATTTGGAGCCAGAGACCTTGACAGAGAAGGTATTTATGGAAAGAGCGTTGATCATCAGAGGATCTCAAGATTCTGAGTTTGCTGCTCCAGTTCTTGACTCATCTTTTTCAACTGTTTTTTTCTTGTTTGGCAGGCAGCTCTTGTCTGTGTTTATTCACAGTCAAGTCCTTTTCACTTTTCTGAAAGAAGATTGTGTACAGCAAGTAGAGCAAGACCCCCACTTCCTTTCTTCTCGGGAAAAGTAAGATATAACATCAGTCATCACATTTTTATAAACGAAGCTTTTTGTATACCATGCACCACCAACTAATAGCTTTAATTCATGCTGCATGAGGATTAATCTCTTCACAAAACCTGATAATTGTGGTTTGTGTCTGCAAATTTTTAGAATAAAAGACTTTCCACTTTAGCTCTTGCTCCCTGTCAGTGTCACTCTATGATGGAATTTCCAGATGGCTATTTTAGATACAAAATATTGTGGGTTTTAAAAGGAGCTTTGTCACACACTGTACCTAAAAAAAAAAAAAAAAAAAAAAAGTGTTGTTTAAAGACCTACTTTCCTATGAGTGTATCGGTATGATTTTATTCAAAAGTTATCCAGTAAAGATTTTCATGATTGTTATCATCTGATAGTATTATAAACTGTAGAATGAAAAAATTTAAATAAACCAGCCTATATTAGTCATCCTCTGGCCTTAGATGCAGACCAGATTTCAAATACCTGAGTAATTAAAGCCAATGACAGTTTTACTCAGTTACTTCAGTTTTGACAGCTATGCACTTTAAGACTTAAATTCAGCTTAAGTCTAAGCAGTGGCTCTGTGTTTACAAAATGTAATACAATACCTCCTCTCCTTTTCAGCAAAACCTGGGTAAAATGCAGCACTTTCTATCCACAGCAGAGGATCCCCAGTGCTAGGATATGACTGTCTTCTGTGCTCCTGCTGTAAGCAATGCTCTACACGGAGGAAGCTTCTCTGAGGCAAAGTCTGCTGCATTTTACCATCACAGGTAGCTGGGCTGTGCAGTCTTCACTGAGACATCACCTTTACCTGCCAAGCATTTGTGTTTTGTTTTTCACTTCAGTCATTTGTTTCCTTCCTTCCTACCATAGGTTACACTGGGGAGATGTCAGGCAGGGAAAGAAAAGCTCTCACTGGATTACTGTGATTATGAAAGGAAATAAAAAAATTACAAAAAAATAAATAAAAACATAATGAATAATGTAAATTTTAACTGGAGCTAATGAGTGTGCAGTGCAATTCAGGAAGCAAGCAGAGAGCAGTGGGGGCTGCTAGCAATTTGGCAGCGGCTACTTCTTTTGTGTTGACCAAGAAACTGTAATTTTCCAGGGGACATCTGAAATGACAAAGCAGCTGAGGTGGTAGGTGTTAATTGAGAAGATCCCAAACTAAACTCTAGGATTTCATAAAATTTTCTGTGCCACAAGGACAAGCAAGGAATAGTTAATTAACAGTTTAGATTAGTGCATGCCATATACTGTACAATATGGCCCACCTGGAGTGATTTCACTAGGCTCCAGTCCATGTGCCATGACATACGTATTTCCAGGTGACTATTTTGGGATCTTCAATCATTCTTTAATTTTTCAAGCTGTCACCAGGCGTGTGTTTGTTTTATTGCAAACGTGCCTATGACTGATGTTTGGATGAGTTCAGACAGAGTGTATCGAGCTCTTTTATTTGGAAGAATGCCTTTTTTGTTGCAAGTGGCCTCAAGCATCACTCTCAGTCTTATCAAGAACTACCTCTTTTATCAATGTCATGTAGTGCACCTTTGGCTCCCTGAGACAGTGGAGATGTTTAACAACTTTCAGTGTCATCATGGTTATTCATTTTGTCCCAGTGTTCTGTCGTTAAGAGTCCCATCCTTCATAAAAGAAAAGAAAAAAAGAGAAGGAAAAAACAAACAAACAAACAAACAAAAAAACAGGGAGAAAAGCTTTACTCAGCTCATCCTTTTGGATTCCACATTCAGGGCTCTCCAGACTCGCACACTTGACCCACAGTGCCATGGTGCCATGTAGCAATCTCCACCCAGCTCCGGACATGGCAGGCTGGAAGAATCACTGTCCTCTCCTTCACTTTCTCTGCTGCTCACAGAAGCCAGCTCCTCTCCAGCTTCCCAGTACTTCCATGCAAAGGGATCTCACATCCCCACTAGGCAGGGGATTCAGACTGGGCTGATCTGTTTCCTGAGAAACCAAGGACAACCTTCCTAGTCCTATTGCATGAGTGCATAAAAACCAAATCCAGGCTTTGGTGGACAAAAGCAAACATACCACACTTAATACAGCTTAAATATGAACTTGTTCTTCCTTTTAACTTTGTCTCCCTTGCAGAGTCTTGAAACCATCCTCATTTGTACACCATGAGCTGCAGTCCATGTCATGCTGCTTAGCTCTTCATCAATGGCTTCCAGATGTCTGACCAAGGCTGTGTGAAGAGTTCAGTAATCAGCAGACCCAAACAGTAGGGTCACAAGGTGCACTGTAAAAAGGCACAATATATCATACAAGCTACATCTTCTTGCCTCATTACTTTCTTCCATCCAAAGCTGCCAAATATTAGACCCATATTTAAACATTCACATGTCTCTCTGTAGAAAACATTTTCTACTGCATCTTCTACATTACATCTCAAAGTCACAAACTGATGTTTGTTCTTATTGTACTGTGTGTTCGATTCTGGTCTAAAACACCTACTCTGTCAGGCTATTGCCTCTGTCATATCTGTTATGTGCTGCAGTGAGAAGCCCTCTGTTTATCCAGTTTTACACAGTTTCTTTTATACCTCACTTATGGAAAGTCATAAAACAGAGGTTGAAACATGAAAGTCAGGTGTCATGGTTAGGTTTTCCCTTCAAAATCCACTGTTAACTATTTCTTATCCTTCTTCACACTACTTGGAATAACCATTTTCAGGACTAGGCATTGTCTGACCTTGTTTTCAGAACACTGGGAAGAAGAAATTTCCTGATCTGAATGGAAAAGGTTGGCTAATATTTTGTACATGTTTTTCTTTAGGAAATAAGTAGTACCAGAAAGTGGAAATAAAAGATGAAAGATGACTTTCAAACTAGTTCTGCTGTGCAGCATGCCAAATTTCAAGATCAGCTCAGGTCTGTAACAGCAAGCACTGACAAAGGCTGCATTTTAGCTGTCTGTGTTTATATGACCACTAATTGACAGCATGACAGTGAACTCATTACATTGGGGAAGCTGGCAGAATCTTTTTGGATAATCCATTTATTCTAATTTTCTTGTCAATTGACAAGGAAGAAGAAAAAGGAAGCACACACCAGAAAAACACAGTAAGATTAATTTGCAGGAAGGTTGGTTTATATATGGTAGGATGATGCAATTATGGACAGTTAAATTTTAATGGCCCCTCTCGATGGCCATTCAAATAAAGTAACATGGTCCACTGACTCTTGTCAGAATGAGCTATAGCCAATGCCGAAGTATCATTTATCTCTGCATTTTCACTTTCCAAGAACAGGAGTTTTAGTGTTTTATTTATTTAGATATCATTCATTCTCTTATTTTCAAGCTGATCATACTTCTACATAAAATGTCATCTCTTGTCTTCAATCGTAACTCAGGGCCAGAGGGAAGCAGAGCCTGCTAGGAATGTGGTAATCCTGAGAGAACTCACCATCTGTGGACTATGAGGCATGTGGGAGCCAAAGCATTTGATGGGAATATGCCCATTACACCAAATTTTCTTCATATTACTGTCAGAACTCTAGTCTGCCTGCTGCAGTGTGCTCAGGCAACCTATTTATGAGCCCATATCTACCGAATGACCCTATCAGACAGACTGCTACAAGGCCAGGAGCATCAGAGCTTTCAGGCTTTCAGCAAGAGCACCTGAAGCTGTGGGAGCAAGAGCCCCAGGTCACCCAAGCTCATGGCAGTCCTGAGATCTTCACACCTGGGACTGTTCTTGCAGAAGGACTTGGACTCAAATTTATTCAAGACATACAGCTGCAGAACAAGAGCTAACAGGACCTTCCACCTCTCTGCCCAGGATACCAGGGGAAGCCTTCTGACAGAAGGTGGGTATCCAATCCTTACATTAAATATCTGTTTCAAAGGCCACTTCAGTTTCTGTAAATCCTACTGCATGTGCTTATTTTTGCTATCAAAGTAGGTCTCATGGTTTTAACAGGACTGCTAACATACATCAAGTTTCTTATGCCCTGCAAGAATGAGCCCTTTCCCCGCCTGTCTGCATGAGCCCAAAGACCAGACCTTTACGGTAAAAAAAGCATGGTGTACCAGGCATCTTACAGCTTCTTAGCATCATACTACAAATTTAGTTTTGCTACCATACACACAATCAAGTTGCACAGACATATTAATCATATCTGGAGGTAGCCATTTTGTTTGCCTTTTAAATAAGACAGTTGATAACAGATGGATTATCTTTATCCCTGTGCACAATGCCATGACCTTTCTGGACTGCTATATAAATATTTAGTCTTTTCTTTTGGCATCCACTCATTTCCTGTGCTTCAAACAAAGAGATTACTAACCGCAAATACATTTGAGATGAATGTTCAAGTAAGAGTAAACTCATCGTTCTCTTCAGCAAACAAACAGAGTAGAAACCTGACAAGAACAAAACCACTGTAGTCTGAAATGTTCACTACTGACTGAACATAGGTTAAGATCGCTATTGCCATTTATCATTGCCCTCTGGCAAAGCAAGACCCATGTCTAAGCAATTACTTCCTGTCACTGAACTCGTAATGCCCTTCCCTGTGCATATTCATAGCCTTCTTACCACCATAAAAGTTGCAGGCTTTCATGTTGTATAGATTTGAAAAGCTGGAATGGACTTGTGAAGGTAAAAATCCAGGAGGTATTTGGACAGCAAACCATATCATGTCATTCAGACCCACTTTCTCCACTGGGTATTCCTCCCACAGTCCAGTTTGATAGCCCCATTAGTAAATTTAGAACAACAAAAGCACAAAAAGTAAAGCACAAAGCATTCTGGCCTCGCTTTAAAAGGCCATTTTTCCAGGCAGTGGGCCAGATTCACATCATTAGCCTCCTTCCTGGCCTTTCCAAGTGACAAAGAATGCTGCTCACCGGTGATACTGTTACTAACAGTTGTGACCACAGAAGTGGAATACTTGAAGTATAGCACCGTTTCATGACTATTCATTCAAAGGTACCTTAGGTCCAGATCTCTTTGGTCTGAACAGATGTTAGAAGATTTGGTTGGTTCTGCAGCTGTGAACCCCTTGCTAATGCATCATTTCATAGAAACCTTTCCATTTTAATTGAAGACAGATGGCATGCTGAAAGGGGCCATGTCAGTCTAGCCTAATAACACGAATAAAGCAATAACTATTTCCTTCTGTGTTTTTTTTTTTTTTTTCACTGTTTCAGTGTATTTGAAGCTGTTACTGTATTTGCTGCTTTGCTCTTTAGTGTATAGTATGAAATCCCTCAGAAACAGAGGGTACTCCAGATTGGATGCAGCAGCAACAAATGCTGCAGACACACTGAGAAACTAAAGAGTCCTAGAAATGTAACAAGTGCTCCCCCTTTTTTTCAGCCAAAGCTGAAAGGTAAAAAAAAAAAAAAAAAAGAATAAAATGGACATTTTCAGAGGAAATGGGATACTGCTTCTCAATCAGTTCCTTACCAAAGTAAGACTGCAAAATTGTTTGCGTCCTCAAAGGTCACTTTTCTTCAGATCATGAAGTGGGGCACTTGCAGAAGAGCTTCAAGAGCAAAGAGAAGCTAAGAGAAGCTTTACATAACTAAAAGCAGAACAAAAGTTGAAGTCAGGAAAAATTTAGGCAAAAGCAAATAGAAACAAAACAAGAGAAAAAAAAACTGTATTATGATGCACAGTAATGGAACTAAGACTAAATTATGCCTGTGAATGATGATTTAGAATTATTAGTAGTTGGGCGAAGTCAGAATAATACAAAATATACTGCACAGTACATTACTGGAGTGGAAAAAGTGGAACCAGCTATCTTGATATTTGTTATATTTCATGCAGCTTTGAATCATATCAGAAGTTTATGATAAGACTTAATATTTTACCAAGAGAGCGACATTCCAGTTCCAGTGTTAGGAGGAGATTTGTTTTCTAGGGGTGTGTTAGACCAATCAAGAATGTGTAAAAGAGACAACAACTCCTAACCAGTGTTACAGAGGGAGGAAAGATAATGCATTTGCACTGATCCCTTAGGTGTGTGGCAAGCACTGAGGCAGGCTGAAGAGAAAGTGGGAGCCCAGGTGGGGAAGGTGGGAGATCTGCAGATAGGGGATTGGAGCTGGAGGTACGAGGGAGAGGTTAGGAAGCTGCAAAGGGTCAAGGTAAAGAGGGAACTTCTGAAGAAGCAAGGAAGCTGTGAATGTTGAGAGAAGGTGAAAAAATACCCCATGTTGGGTGTTTTGCATGGGAAAGTCATTGCCTGAGTAATACACCTGTTGGCCTGAGGAGTGGAAAAGGGCCAGTGACAGTGAAAACCACAATATATACAAGCATGATTTGACTGTTTACTTCCTTGTTCTGACTATAGTGAGCAAACAGATTTCTCTGTCCCCTCTTGACCTTACTACCTTATCCCTAGCCTGTGTCCAGAAGGTTCTTCTTACCTTTCAAAAAAAAAAACAGCTTCAGAAGGCCTTGAGCTTGATCTACTTTTTTTAAGTATCTGATTCCAATAGTAGGTTTTATATAACCGTGGATCTTTTTTTTTCTTTTCCTTTTTTCCCTGAATAAATGCATCAGTGCTATATTTCTGTTTATTGCCTGCAGCCTTGCACATGTGAGAAACCACAGACATCTTCCCTTTGGGAGGAAAAATCACTCAAGTCTGTATTAGCTGAAAAACATAGAAGTACACCAACTGTTGAGGCAAAGGCTTGAGCTGCTTTCAACTGGAAACATAGAAGCAAACCTCCAAACTGATTTGCACAAGACTGCTGCTTTCACATAAGTCTCCATAGAGAACAGGGGGCACAGCTTAGCATGATGACTTGCAGACCATCTCCCATGGCACCTGCTAGAGCAATCCCAATAGCACACTGAGCTCCGGGTTGCTCGCAAGGGCTGGTAACCACCATCCTTGTCTCCTGCGGGCAGCCTGAGCTCTTTTTGCTTTAAGGCTATTCAGCCACAGACATCTAGAGTCAAAGTTCTCCTAGGACGGATGTTACAGCCCTTTCAAGTTATGGTCAAGAGAAGTTAGCAAGGTCCCTCTACACAGCAGATATATGTCCTTTGAAGACTATGCTAAATGCTAGTTACACACTGCCTCCTGCCAGATATACCATCAGCCACCTCAAAGCTCATCTCAAAGTAGTTCCTACAGTCAGACCACATAGCTGAAGCCATAGGTTATTTTTATTGGCCAGAGATTATGTCCTTTGTCATCACTTTCATACTCTCCTGTCACTCCTCTCTCCTCCTACACTTGCTCTTAGAAGTTACATTGCCAGGTGATGTTAACTTTAAGTGTTAGAACCATGACAGTGATTAATACATGAGCAATTCTGTCCATCTCTTTGAAATAAATTATAAAACTCTGTTTAAAAGAGTTTAAACTCTCCCCTTTAAAAAATAAATAAATCTCATTGTTTCCATTTTTCTAAATACAATTTTTCCTCTTTTTGCCATCATTGTACAATACCATGCTTTCTGATATCACATCGCTTTGTACACAGATGTTCTATGTCAACATCCCCTGAAAGCAGCATTCTGTAACTTTAACATCAGTGTTATTCCAAAGTTATCTCAATGTCACATCAGTCAACTACTGTAGATACAGCAAAAACGATAATGTTGCATTACTTTGTTCTGCTTTCTTACCTAAAACATCCTCCAATTGAAATCGCACAGTGAAAATGGCCTAAGAAACAACAGAATAACAAAAGTTGAATAATTACATATTTCTCAGGACATGAGGTTAGAGGACATACAAAATTTAAGAACAATGAGTAGATAAACAGTATGAAAGTTTCTTTTCCAAAGCCTTGCAAAAAGAAGAGAACAACCTTTAAAAACAGGCAATAGAATGAACATAAAGTAATCCTTATTCTTAAATGAATAAAGATTGCTACAGGATTATGAACTCAGACAAAACAAGAACAAAGCTTTCTTTCTGATGAAAGACACAGAAAAAAAAATTAGTGATCCAAGAAGCATCAAGGGCATTTATCTAGATATAAACCATAATTATTATAAGGGCAAAAGAAATCCACAATGCAGATGGCTTTCATTATTATTACAGTAGTGCCAATCTTTGTAGGAAAGTAAAATGTAATTTCAATATGGTATCATTACTTTATATAGAGACTATGGGCTTAATATAAACCTTTTTTCAGATGGAGAAGAACTAGAACAATGATGAACACTTTGAGAAAAAACTCCGTGAGATTTTCCACAGATAGAAGACATCCTTACCAATCTAAAGACAGTATTGACAGTCACAAAACCTGGCTGTAATCCTCAGTTTTGCCTTTGCAATCTGTGTGTGGCCATGAAGAGGTCATTTCATGTCGTTGTGCTGGAGCTCATTACGAGAACTGGTGATGCACTGCTTGCCTTCATTCTGGGATTCTCAGTGGTTTGGTACAGGAACAAAAATGTCTTATTATAAAACATTTTGGTTGATGAACTCAAATTTTAGCGACAAATTAAGATAAGTTTTGATTTCCTTCATTCAGCTTCATTCACTATTTTCTCTACTACAAATTAATGCTCCCCTTCTCCAACAGAGTACAAAACTAATTTAAGTGCCATTGTCTTCAGAGGAAATGGGACTAAGGCCTTCATGGAAACTGCGGGCAGTATTGTGGAAACATTGGAAACTACCATGGAAACATATTCATGGAGGGCATAAGAAGCAGAAAGAGTTAGTCATTTTTGAAATTGAAATGTAATTTGTAAGGTGTGTGGTTAGTTCTGGCAGTGAGAAGTGAGATTCTTTAACAGGCCTAATGAACAATGTCAAATTCTATGCTTAAATATTTAATGTGATTTAACTGTTCAAGAGTATCCTGTTGCAGGTTGTCTGGCTTTTGAGGCACATGAAATCCCATCAGACTCTGATGCATATAACGTTACACCCCTAATAGAGCTGTCAGCATATGACACAGATGTCAGCCTTCTCTTGGGGGATCTCTATTCAGAAATAATTAGTTGGTCGCATCAATGCTTTAAAACAAACGAAAGGACCCAGATAAGAGATGCTAAGTGATTCCAGACTTTCTGGTAATTGAACATGCACACAGAGCTTGAATTTAGAGAGGACTATTGGTGGTGTGACCGCAACTTTAGGTTCTGCCTCTAACCAGCGTGTTGCTTGAACTGCTGTAGAAATCTGGTTGTTTGGTTTACAACATAGGAGATGTATTCTCAAGTGATATAAGCTCCTACCATATAGGAAGATTGTACTTTATATCATCTGAAGGTCTGTGGAACAGCAAAGAGAATTTTCCAATACAATGTCATCATTTTTAGGGAGTTTAGTGAATGGAAATTTTGACAACGTCACTTTCAATGTGTGAATGTTTTTATGAGGCTTTTCCCCCCATCTACTGTACTCCAGGGTGCTTAGCAAGATTAATACCAGGATACATCACTTGAAAAATAAGTATGGAACTAATCACAACTGCCTGCAGCATTAGGCAGCCACCTCTCTTCTATTTCACAATTGTTTTTCCTGAAATTTGCCTGGAGACATAGGAAGACTAAATACCTAGTACTATTATCAAAACAATAAATCCTCCCCTCACAAAAAAAACACTGATATTTCAGACTCAGATGTGCTAATGAGTGTAAGAAAACTCATGTTACATCATGCTGAGACTCTAATAGAAATTAAACTATCCCTCATCTCAGCTTCATTGATCTGTGCTTTGTAATCAGATGAGTTGATATTTTTAGCACATACGTGTCTGATTAATAGGCAGAAGTAGTCTACCTGGTAGATAGTATCGCTAGGGATACAGTTGTCACAAAGGGGAATTTTCTTTAAGATAAACCATCAAAAAGCCTGTATCACTCATAGTTTCCATTTATTCCTTTCTCCTTAAAGGCTTTAGAGTGTTTACACGCAACATTTTTTCTGGTGGTTTGGCTATAAAAGTTGCTGACAGTAACATATACTCATCTTTAAAATTACAGTCCCATTAAAGGCATTGAGCTTCAGGTATTGCTTTCTGAAAGTTTCTTCTACACTAGTCTAGTTGTAGAAAGAAGTCTTTTCATAAATGAGAATGAACCTCATTGTTTTGACAATCTGCAGTAGCATTTCAAAAAAAATCAGTGTCCTCTATTGAAAAAAAGTAATAACTCAGTCCTCAAGAGAACTGATAATTCTCTTAAGTGAGAAAAAATATGTAAAGTTGTCTGCTGTTCTAAACTGATATGGTCTTATTGAACCAGTCTACCTTACGAAAGGTAAACTTATTTTCTGCACATCACATTATTGCTTCTTCTATAGTGGCACCTGAAATGAAAATCAAGGTAAGTGACAAAATAAAATTGCAGGTAGCTTTGGACTTCAAGAGACCATTTTACCCATTTCTGTACCAGCACATTTGCTTATTTATCTTGCAAGAACTTTGCTGGACTTCCAGTGGGTCATGCTGGCACTCAACAACTACTGTATGTATGTGATGGCAGGATTTTCATAGCATATGGCAAGGTAGACAAAGTATCTCCACTACACAAAGCACATTTGCACGGTGGTGGGTGCATTACCAGCCTCCCTGACATCAATGGCACCATATCAGGTCAGTGGTTCTCCCATTAGTGTTTAAGAATCATAGCAGGGACTTCTTGGTCAAGTCAGGAATTTCCTAAATCTAATATAGAGACTGATCTGCCTTCCCCTCCAACACAAGAGTGAGCAAAACAAAAAGGAAGAGTGGTGACATTTTTAAGTGTAGAAATAAAATTATTTTTAGAAGATGTTGAAAGCAACAAAAATGCACTTTTAGCTTTTGGTTTATTACTATCATTTGCTTGCTGTTCACTTTCAGCATTCCCAAACAATGAACAACACTGATGTTATCTCGTAATAAAAATCTGCATAAAATTAACAGAAAATAAAGCTGGGAGGCCTCTGTGTTTCCTTTACTTGGAGCTGTCAGAGCAAAAGAAAGCAGAAGGCCCTATTAACCATGTAGTTATGGAGGTAGTAAGAAAACAAGGGTATATCATTATAACATGTTCTGATGCTTATAATTGGACAGCAAGTCATTTTCTAGGAATATCTAATTCAAGAGCTTCAGGATACATACTGCTCTATATGAAAATCTAAAAGCCTTTTTTCCCTCTATTTTAATTAGTGCAGTTGCTTTGCACTTCAAAATGAGTTGCAAATCACCATCAATTATTAAAATATATCAGCATTTTCTGCAGAAAAAGATTTTTCTCACAGCAGGTAAGCAGCTAGAGCTGCAGGTAAGTGTTGATCTGGGTCAAGTCTGTCCTACAGTGAGGCCATTTGCCCTGATACATGGGCTGAGAAAGGAAAACATCATGTGCTTCTAGAAGAACCAAATAACAGCCTTTTTTCTACACAACAGTTCCCTCTAGGAATTTTGCTAATCTTACTAATTCTTGTCCCTGTATGAGCCAAAGGTTGGGTGAGCACCAACCAGGGGAAATACGCCAAATGATACCTGCCATCTGTGTGGCAAGCATGGCGTGGGACAAACCTAGACTCCTAGTTTGTCAAAAGGAAGAACATACTGCCTGGAAAACCTGAGCCAAAATTTCAGTGTTTCATGTAGATCCTGTGGCCAATGCCAGGGAGCTAAATGAAAACTAAAAAGGGCCTGAAATCACTGAGTGATCATCGCTTCCTTTTTCCAAGCTCAAAACTAAAAATAAAAATAAAGAATGGAAATTTTGGCAAAAATCATCTGATCTGGCTGTTTGACCTGTACAGGGTAGGAATGGAGAACTTGACCCAGTAATGGGCGCTCACTCTTTCAAGTAAGTTGCAAGCCTATGAGCTGTAATATGTTTCTGCACACAAAAGCCCATTATAGTCAGTGGAAGCCCATCAGCCAAAATCCAATATCCCATGTAAAAGCAAAGCCAAATTCCCCCCTAGAAAACCTGAGTAAATGTACTTAAAACAAGAGACAGCCTTGGAACAGGAGAATTGAACTCCTACCTAAGAGCTAAACAAAAAACTTCCTTCTGGCAAGGAGGCTGGGACTGCAGTAGCAAGTGCTAAATAAATATTTCTCCTGTTTGCCCCTTGTGATGTCTCAGAACACAGGCACACTTGTTCCTGAAGCACCGTCCTTGTGCAATTGCACATGACTGTACACAGCTCTGTTGGAAAGTTTAGCTGTTTGTGCAGCCTTGAGGAAAGACAGCCAAAAGTCAAGCACAAAAGTAGGAGTCACAGAGAAACATACACGGATATTTCTCAGTTCAAGTACCATTGTCTTCCTAACATTGTCTCAACCACTCAAAGTAAGTAGTTGCAGATGAACAAAAGCACCCAGACCCAGCTGGCAGGTATCTGCACTTACTGCACTTTATTAAAACATTTACGGAGGAGCAGCTTCCAAGAAGACTGGGTCTATCACAGAAGCAGCATATTCATCTAAGGTTACCTCAGAGTCCAGATGTCATCCAGCTCGATCCATGCCTTGGAACCTAACTGTGGCTGCAACATTTATAATTCACAGAAGAACACCGTAATTTAGTCTGGCTTTTTAAAAAATATACAAGAGTTTTACGTGCATGCTGAAAACTTACAGTAGTTACTCATAGCCAAAGCTTCAGAAGGCCTTAATCTACCTCATTCCTTGATTGAGAGGCCAAGACTGTATTGTTCAATGCCCACCCTAAACTGCTTCTCAGAGGCACCTTGTTCCCATATTCAGCTACGTCTAGAGATTTAGTTCTGGATATGGATTAGTTCTGGATATGGATTGGATGGTTGGGTGGGGTTGTAGTCATAAAAGTTATTTCTGGCTCAGTAAGGCTGATCTCTGCAGCACCTCTCCTGGCCGCAGGAGTGGTGACGGGCTCCCCTGCAGGACCATGCAGAGCAGAAACCAGGCCTTAGGTGCTCCTGGACTTCTTCTGGATGAGCTTGCTTCTACCCGTTCACTGAAGGGGGAGATCATAAAGTGGTGCTTCCTGAGATCACACTCTCCACTTCCATGGAAGGGATTAGGCCTGCCAGAGAGCAACTCAGAAATAGAGGACAATTTGTAGCTTTAGAGACTTACCTCTTTTATCCAACTCACTCACAGTCCTGCTCCACAGCTCAGTGGAGACAGCAGATCCTGTTAGAGATACTGTGTTAGCTTTGTTCACCAGAAAGAGAGAGAAAGATGTTACTGTAAAGTTTCACCAGTATGTGGGTCCTAATTCAGAAAACAAATACCTCCATAACTGTTAGTACTAATGCAAAATATCATTACACTTCAATGAAAGCATAGCTTTAAGCACAAAAATGTTGGCCATGCAGAGCTGGCGTACCAAAAACTATCTCAGGTACCTATTTCTGAGAGGCAGTAACGCTTTTCAAGAAGCCTTCATCCTACAATTATCTGGAAGTGACAGAAATAGCTGCATTAAGTCTGATGGCTGTGATGTTCACCCTGCAAATCTCATGTTGCACAACACCTCAAATACTTGTACTTTACACTCAGCATATTACTGCCCTGTTCCTTGATGCTGCTTGTTGCAGGCAGACTCTAAGATGAAGCAATTTCTGTATTACTTTTAAAGAGATGCTGAAGTAAGAGCTAACGGTACAGTCGCATGCATCGATTATTCCCCTGACCCATTATCACTATGTGAATACTCATAACTCTAATCTGCTCTGAGCTTCCTGAGAGGCTGCCAATGAGCTGCCCTTTGTTTGTACAAAGTTTAGCTCTCTCCTGATAAGGTCCTGAATTCTATAATAAAACAGCAAGAGCAAAATGTACTCTGGAAGGTGGCCTAATATAAAGCTATGGCACCGATTTTAAATCACAATGTCACTGCCTTTTTGGAACATTTTCCCGTTCTAATGTGCATGTCAGCTGTGATAAAAATATTAAACAACAAGCTTTGAACTATTTTGGTGCTCCGATGAAGTGTTTGAACAATACAGCCATGTCAATTTAGCTACATTTTATAATAATCAGTAGTTTGGGACAAATTATAGAGTAAACATTGCAAGTCTAAACCAAACAAGTGCTTTTAAAGATATTCTAAATGAAAACATATTTAAGCCTATTGTTATTGCTTTTAGTACAATCACCATGGAAACTATATGAAATTCACTTCTAATATCCATTCTTTCTTAAATGCTTTGTGTTGCCTAAATGATACATGAATTTGTGTGTAATTGGGTTGGTATTTTAATGGTCAGTCATGGAACAGCATGTCCTTTGGAACATGCTATAACTGAGATAATTGCTGCATTTACTGTATGTAAGTTTATGGCAGCTTCATTATGAAAGAAGAAGGGAGCAAAACTTTTAAAATATCAATGTATGTTCTGGGTTACATATACCTCAATTCACTGCAAAATACTAAAATTTCAACAGAGGAAGGCTTGGTCAGACTCACCCCTATAGTAAACACAATTAACGTCAACACAGTTACATAAGAAATGAATTTGTTTCATTAACTTCAAGACTAAGACGTAAATTTCCAGGCTGTTGCTAGAAGCATGACCACATTCACAATTTGACGAAGACTGGTGTGGTGAAGAAGTGGGCTGCAGCAAGACAGAGAAGTCTCAAGCATAACAAGTGAGTTATGACAGGTCTGAGTGTGCGACCAATGAAGGAGGCATAAAGCTGTGTGTGGATGCCACCATGGGCGGACAGCAGAGGTCAAGTGAAGAATCCCTATAAAAACCTCATCTCCTTAAACAAAAGTGGCATCTCATGCATGTGAGAGATTCATTTTCCCTATTTCTCTAACAATTAGATGTCTATTTTGCTTATAGGTACACCATGGCAGAGCAGTGGCTTTGGTAGAGCAGATTTGGAGACAGGCCAGCAGAAACCAAGGCAGAATTTTCAAAGAACTATCTTTAAATTAAAAATTGCAGCATCGGCCCAAGGAAAATGCACAGTGATAGAACACGCACAGTTGAAAACAAAATTTAAAAATACGTATAAATTCTTTTCAGCTGGCTTCTTTTATTAAAATGCTTGAAATTTAAATTTGAATGTGTAACCATCTGTCTCAAGGATAAGCTCAATATAAGCTTTTATTCCAATTTACATACATCTTACTTTGCAAATGCTTCCTGAAACTCATGCTAAGCAACGCACAGAGGAAGCAATGCGTTAATCTTTCAAGGACACAGTACTTCCTTGATGTGCCTTTTGGTAAAAGACCCAGGCAATGCTGTTCAAACTGCTGCATATTTCTAAGTTCCCCACCTTGAATCCGTTTCTCTGGGAGCAGAAAAGGTCAAGTTGCACAGTAGAATTACACTCTCTAGTGGTGAAATCCTAGCCCTCGTGTCACTTCTTTGTCGCTCCGTCATGTTCCCCTTGTTCTCCCTGCTCTTTCAGGAGATTAACAAATAATTCATCTGATGCATGTTGTTACCAGGAGCTATTTTTGTTGAAGAGGGTGCAGTTACCAGCCTTTCTCAACCTAAAAATTAAAATGGAAACATTGAGACTTAGGAAAGAAAGCTTCAACAGCTATTTCTTCACCATATGCACCTGTTGAAGGAGATGAATGATCACCATCTATATGCATACACACAGATATTTTATAAAAGAGCAGTTATTTTATGAAGGATTATTTAATGCAAAACCTTCCCCTACTAGAGAAATAAGCACACAATTGACTCGAATGCTGCAGTTAAATGACCAACTGGGATGTCCTTGTAAGGGCCATCTATTGTCCTGGTAAATGTATTCTTTGTTCATGAGAAAAAGGAAGTTGTCATGTTTAACAAGCTTGAAATTATCCTTATAGCTACCATTTATGGTCTCATCCACAAGTTGTCCAAAGGCATGTTTATACCAGAAGTAGGAAACCTGGACCCTACAGACAGTTACAGCTTGAAACCGAATTTCATTTGATTTGCTGCTGTTTGTTGCATGTATGTAATTACAGCACCTAGAATAGTCCTCAGAAGGACAAGTTTTCCTAAATTTTGCCTATGTAAATACCTGAAAGGTACACAATCATGTCATGTTTTTGTCCACAGATGAAAATGCATGCAGCTGCATCCTGAGGCAGTTGCAGAGAGAGATCATAAGCTTAGCTGACTTCAAGGAAATGAGAATACCTTCCTTATCACCCATTTATAACCTCTGTGAAGTATAACCTAAGCTAAAGAGCCCACTTTCAGGAATACCATAGCCAAAAGTCCTACAATTTCATTCTGTATTCCATCTCCCTTTGCACAACTCTATCCCCTGCATAACATTTAATCTCTTCTTTGCCCTGCATTTAGATGCAGATCACTTTCTGTGTGGAACTGTTGTTTTCTCCTTTGTTGATCTCCACCATGGCCTCCCAGTATGCAAGAGTTTGGCCACAGAAGCACAGCCACATGAAAAATAAATAAATAAATTTTGGAATGTGCTATCATTTGACAAGGGTAATCAGCCTGTCCACTTCTATGATATTTGGCATCAGATTGCTTGCCTGGACATTCACTAAAATCAGGAGAGATTGCATTTTTAAGTGTTCAGTGGTAAATCTGTTTTAGCAAGCAATTTTGCCCAGTAGCAATGGATCAGCAGAGGGCAGCAGCTGGAGCTGTGATGTATGAAGTTCACGGGTTTTAATGTAGACTGTTCACCTGGGCCAAATATTCCCAGTATGTGTCTGGTTGACCAAAATTTGGTTGAGACTCTAATGGACATGAGTTGCACATCTGGAGCAGAGCCTCCAGTCCACTTTCCTCTGAAAGAAGTCTGTTTTACATGCACCAAAGCTGTTCCACAGCCTGTAGCAGCACATGTTGGACTTCACACAGTGCAATGGAGTAGGTTTGGGACACATCATGGAACGGGAAGGAACGAGTCACACGGTTTAGGCTCATATAAGTGTCAAATTAGTCCATGATGCAATAAAAACTCTCTTTGATCCAGGGCATTTCTTTTCCCCGGTTTTGAACAACTGAAAGAAGAAAATGGGGAAATGACAGCATGTAAGATATGCATAATGAGCATTCCCAAATGAAAAGCTTGATTTATTGGTACATGAAATTTTCAGTATGTATGGCCAGGTGAAATTTGATGTAGTGTGAGGCCAGCGTGGGGATGGTCATTTAATCATGTATGGGCAATCTCAAACATCTGTACCATTTGCAGCGCAGATGTTTGAGATTGCCCATACACGATCAAATGACCACCCTTTTCCCTTGTGGGGTATCAGCAACTAGCATACACCAGGATCCGTTCCTATTTTTTGGTTGTAATAGAAAACCTGACCACAAAATATAAGGCCGGAATATCACAATCTCATCTTATCCAATATGGCCCTGTTCTGTACCGTATATGGATCAAGATCCAAATATCAATGCTAGATTCCATTCCTATTACAAAATAAATAAAAATCCAGACTAGAAACAACAATTTTGGGGGTACAGGCAGGGGAGAGCATGAATTTATATCTGAATTTTGCAGCTGAGATAAAAGTCAAGCCTTTATTTTTCAAGATTGTGAAGTTCAGGGTAATTAATCCTTTCTGTGAAACCCATCATTTTCTTATCATGAAATCAATACATTGGCTCTCATCTTACTTCTGACCCTGCCACTTAACCTCTTCATATGTCTTTCCTGGTGTTTTATTTTATTTCACTAGCTATCATTCTGCTCGTTTTAAATCTGAACGGAGGTTTCAGATGCCTTGAGGGGAAAACTTTCATGTGTCTTCCTGAAAGAGCATGGGCACATCTGTTCTTTTTGATATATTGATGTAGGATCAAGAAACTTCCACCAGAGTTACTTTTGGTTCTTGAGGAGAGTAAATGAGCTCAAAGCATGTCCTTGCCAGTGCTGTATTTGAAAACAAGAGGGAGATTTGTCATGTCAAGTGCAGATGAATACAGAACATAGCCTTTGAAGCATCTTGTTCTAAACCACAAACTGCATAATCAATATAAAGTGTTCATTTATCCTGCTATTTGTGCACAAGTGTATACTTAGGCTTGAATAACTGGATAACACGGAGACCATATGCTGCTCCCACTATGTCAGCAGTGGTTTTCTTATTGATTTTTGAAATCTGCTTCAGCATAATCTTACACTGTATTAGACTATTTGGACAGTTACAGCTGCCCCATGCCCTCATACTTCACCACTAGTTTGATGCAAAAATAGCCTGCAGTTGAGTGGTACCAAGCCAACCTGTTCCAGCCCAAATGCAACCAATCTTTTTTCCCCTGATGCTTGCACTCTACCTCCTCTAAGCCTGTTGTGCTCTGGGTGCTCCCACCTAAGTCCCGAGGCCAGTGTCACACACCCACACTCTCCAGGGGTGCTCCTACCATTACCCCATCAGCACCCCAGGGGCAAACAGCAGCAGGACAGCTTTGCTAGGAAAGTCCAAATTACATCACTGAGGTCACTAAGCCAGTCACTATGAAAATTGCCCCAGTCCAAAAGGAAGCTTTCTGCAAAGGCTTCAAGCCAGGGCAGCAGGGCAGACAGCAGGGTGCCAGCACGGTGGGGTGACTAATGGAGTGGCTGCAAGGCTGAACAGGAAAGCCACAAGAGAGAAAACAGGATGTACTTCCCAAAATAAAAAATAAGATGTTTTCAGGGGCCACGGTCACAGAAGTCTGATTGTAACGGTAGAGACTGACAATGTTTCTAGGAGTCCTCAAGCATGTTATAAATGAGCAGAAACGAACAAACCCATTTGCATTCCTGCTGGAAAGCAAGCTTTGAGCTTGTCTCTCTAAAGGGGAAAAGCTAATGAGCTCCCATGCCTCCTGTGTCACTGAGGTTGGAATTATGACAATATCTATACCCAGCACTAAATGCACAATAATTATTTCCAGATGTATGTAAATGTGACTGTTTTTTTCCACATTAATCTTTCACACAGCTTATATACGTTGTAGAGCTCAGATGTTTACTTAGCATTCAAATAAAACATAAAGGGATTAAAAAAACCTATCTGGTCTGTTAAGCTTCTTTAATATGGAGCTGATAGTATCTGCCTAACACTCTAGCTTGATTTTATTACTGAAATTACTAGGATTTATTTAACAGTCTAGCTTTTTTTTCCAAGGCCTCTACTTTTGCCCAGCTAACTCAGTTCCCAGTATCCCTGCACAATGAGGTGAAAATAACCTCTGCATTCTGATGCCAGTGGTGTCACTTGTGTTTTTCATCACACATCCCCGCAGTATTTTATTCCTGGGCTAACTCCTGATGACTTTGGATGGAATAGATGGGTCTCTTGTTCTCTGCATATGGCAGCATTAATGCACAGTAAATACAGAAAAGTTGGTTTCCTTTTGCAAAACAAACAAACAAAAAAAAAGAGTGATGCAAGGGATGTTAACTGCACCAGCCTGGATGACCAAGCTGCAGGAGGCAGGGGCAAGCTTACATCTTGCCTTGCCAACAAAACTGCCCATGGGGCATGCTGTGCCCACGTCAGCTGGGGACCTGGTGCCATCCCTTGCTCACCATGTCAGCCATCCTTCCCCATCCACCTGGAGGGAGGCACTTGTCCTCATGCCTTCATGGAAAGACCTTCTAGTAGCGGGAGATTTCAGCAGGGGCAGCCACACCATCAGGAGTGTTCAGACCACATGCTGTGCAAATATATGGAAATGTGAGGTTTTTAGTGAGCAGTCAGGCCAGAGAAAACCTTATCAGAGATGAAGTCAACTCCAGCTGTTCCTATGTCTGCAGAATGTGTTGTCTTTTGATATTCAGATGTAGAGGCAAGATGCACATGGTATTGTCAGATACCTCTCTGCAGGTATACCCCCAGCTTTGCTCTGGCCCTTCAACACTTGTCAATAAATGATGGGTTTTAAACACTAGACATACCACCTTGCTTGATCGCTTGGCAATTTTTGTGAAGTGCTGTCATTTGAAAGTTAAACATGCTGTTTATTTTTAGAGATGACCATGACCTTTACAGTCTGAGCTGGATTTCAATTTCCTCTTCACCTCTGGGGAAGTCCAATAGCTTAAGGTTTTCATCCCTGTTGTAAGCAAGGTGTCATGGTCAGCTGTAATATTTACATGAAGCCTGTGTTCAAATAGTGAAACTTTCCCCCAGGAGTCTTCAGATCTCGTAGGGTTCGGTCCATGTCCATGATATGCAGTAGATCAAAAAGAACATATATCATCTAATTTGAAGTTTCTTACAAAATACAGACTGATGTTGCAAATCTCTCTCATTAATAATCAGATGGGTGTCCATGAGTTTATTCATGTATAGATCATTCCTGTTTGTTAGTGTCTGCGGACTCAGACTAATGCTTGGTTCTGTTTATCTTTATAGATCCAGCTCCACCAGAGAAATATCTACACTAAACCCATCACTCACCAGATCACTTTATCTTCTTTGAATAACACTAATAATGGGCTATGAGTAGCATAAATAATGAATATGGAAAGAGACATTCAATTTTCCACAGCTCTCACTGAATTATATATCAAACAATCTAACTGTTAATACTAAAACAACAGTATTGTTTACCAGAAAAGCTTTCTTTGCACATGCCTTTTTAGGACAGGCAGTAACTAGATACCAGTGGTTTTTGTTTCTCATTGCTCCCTACCCTGCAAAGTTCAACTGCCAATAGTTCAGATGACTCCTCAATGAGATATAAGCAAGAATACATAGATGATGTGATCACTCTTCTTCCGATTTTCCCCAGGCGAGGGGAAAGCTACCTTTGCAGTTCCCTTATCAATAAATTACATTTCCCTGAGCATATCTTTGGGGAGGGGCAAAAAGCACTCCTGTTTTTTTCTTTGATAACCAACATGAAATTGAAACAAAGGACTATGTATGCACCCATACTGCAACTGCTCAAGCCCCTTCTGATGGCCCTGGGGTCTTCCCGGTGTACTGCCCCCAGCAGCAGCAGGATTGCCATCTCTGGCAAGACCAACCCCTTGGAAATACTTGGCATCAGCTCCCTGTTTCAGCTCTCATGGATAAAGAGTTATTTTTCCCTTACATCTCTCCCAAAAATTTTGCTCAGGCAAGACTAACACTTCAAAACAACCAGTTTTTATTCATATTTTGTGTGATTCATATTTCACTGCTTCTTTTAGTATTGTAGGCTATGTGATTTTGCATCAACCACTAAATATGTAAAATGGAAATCAATAGCCAGATATTTCTTGACCTGTAAAATCTTTAGCATGTCTTCAGAAACCTCCTATTTTTATTTTTTTTTCTGTGTTGTAACTGGTCTGTTTGCTTTCCTAATAAACACTGGGACACTGAGTTCATTGGGATGTCTCAGATCTTCCTCTGCATCAAAGCTTTCAGATATATCATGATCATTATTACTATCCTATGTTGAATAATCAGAGAGGTAAAAAAGTCAAATTGTCATATAGCTAAATCTTCTGCTCTGTCAGAGACTCTGAAAATTTTAAGTCAATCCATATTGCTTTTCTTTTATTTCCAGACCACCCACTTGCTCTTTTGTACTGGATTTCAGTTACTTTTGTTATCAACTCTAATTTATTATAGACTACCTAAAGAAAAGTCAACATTTAGTAAAGGCCATATTTTCCCAGTTATAAATGGAAAGGTTTCTTCCTGTGTTTATACAATCATATTTCTCTTCAGTATATAAAATGATTTTAGGGACTCTGACTAATGAAAGTTTGGGACGGAATAAAAATAAACCTTGATGGGTTTTGCTGCAACCAGCTACTAAGAGGTTTGTGTTACTTGTTTTTTTTTTTTTTTTTCCCTCCTGCCAGCTTCCAGTTTGCAGCATGAATCTGAAACATTTGAGTAAATACTCAAAAACGTCCACTGTGGTCTTTGATGCTTGCATCTCAGGAGTGTATTCAGCTTTTCAGCTCAGAGTCATGAAGGTGGTCTCTTACCCAAGGCGAATGTAGGAAACATCCCCTACTTACTAGGTAAAATGATGGATTAGCATTATGAGGGAAGGCTCCTTATTGTACTTGTATTTCTTTTAAACGATATTTTTACAGCATTTGATTCAAGGCAGTAGATCTCTTATCACAGCATTCCTGCTATGGAGATGAGAATTATAGAGGGCAAGGCAAAGAAGAGTAAGTCTCCTTACTCCCTTCGACTCTAGTTTAAAGCCCTATCCATCAGCCCTGCCAATTCCTGAGCAAAAACCCTCACCCCTCTCTGAGAGAGGCGCACCTCACTGCACCAAGCCTGTCTGAATTTAAGAAGAGATTGGACTGTGCACTTAATCACATGGTCTGAACTTTTGGGCAGACCTGTGCGGTGCCAGGAGTTGGACTTGATGACCCTTATGGGTCCCTTCCAACTCGGGATATTCTATGATTCTATGATTCTAAGTCTTTCAGAATTATTCTTCACAGCATTATCTCATCACCCACATTAAGCTAGGATGTCTTTTTCTGAGTAGGAGGCCTTGTTACAACTCTGAGAAAGCACCCAGAGATGAGGAATTGCACATGTTCTCATCTACGACTGACCTCCATTCTTTGAACTTCGGTTTCAAATGATTTAATCAGGTGTTTTTGCCAAGAGGCCACAGCCAGTGTTCTTGTTTTCTAATCGTTACTGTGGGCTGCAAGAAGCTTGTGGGTTTCACTTGTCCAAAGTCATGGGAAAGCCTTTCAGATGACTGAAGCTCTCCTTAAGCCTGAAGCAGTGACAATTTGTACTGGTGGGGGATTTGTCTTTCACTGTATGATGAATCAGTCTTTCACTACAACTATGGGTTTCTTTTCGTTTCTTCAGTAGAAGCAAGTAGTTAACGAGAGCCAATCCTACACAAGAGCAGTAAGAAATGGGAAGTCAAGTCCTCTGCCACAAAGAGTACAGCAATACTCAACAATTCGGGTATTACAGTTAGCCCCTTTCCCAAAAGCCCATTCCAGCCTGGGTACCTCATCTGGGGCTTCCCACAACAGGCGAGCTTTGTGGGACTGATTTGTTTCCATGTTGTGGATATTTGCCTTCTAAGGATGGAGGGAAAACCACAAGCTCCTTTTTCACTGGCTAATTGATATTAAAGACCGAGCTCTAATCAAATGGTAACAATATTTAGTTACAAGCCACCTGGGATGACATTTGAACCAGAAACCTCGTAGTACAAATAGCATCCAACATCCCATTCATCTTCTCCTATAGCTGGCCAGCGAGGCTGAAGGAACCTGTTTCCCACAGACATATAATCACATTCAGGAAACACACAGCCCAGAGCAAACAGCACTATGTTTTGCCACATTCGTCATCTGACACACTGCTTCCATCAGCCAGCACCAGAGCTGGGCAAGCCAGGCTGCCAGCGGGGTGCTTGGTGACCTTGCTCACACTGCTAAATATGCTGTCTGCTGCATTAGCCTTCCTCTAGTTAATCCCTTTTGTTCCATCTGGGGAACCAGTGTGGTGCCTTCAGGTAGTCCTCTCTGGTTTCTGATGATTTCAATACCAGTTAGACACACCAATAGCTCTGGGATGATAAGGGATGGGCTCTGCTGTGGGTGAGTTTCATCCTCACTTCAAGGGAAAAGGTTGAAAAACTGCAGAGCCTTCCTCTTGAACACAGGGTCTTCCAAAGACCTCACAGGAGCATTAGGTGACCAAATTCCCTGCACGGCCTGTAGGCACAGGGGCACAGCCAAACAAATCCCTTGCGATGTCTCGGTTTTCACCTGCAGCAATTCGGTGGCTTCTTGGAAAACCTCCTTGCTCTGAAAGTACTGAGGGATTGCAAGGAATGCAGCAACGAAATCCAGCAGCAGATTGGGCAAACAATCACTTAGTAAAGGTGTTGATAAATGCTTTCTGCAGAGTCTGGAGCCTTTGTTAACTATTCAAAAGTGCCTTTGAAAGAATAAACAAAGGAAAAAAAACCTGAAAAACAAAAACAAACAAACAAAAAAACACCTCAGTCTTATATTTCATCCCCCAACTTTCACTGGCTTTCTTCTTCCCATAGCAGTCTCTTGTAACTGCACAGTAGTTTCTCAGTCTCTTGATGGCTACAGGCTACTGAGCAGGCTGAGCTGTCCCTGCCTGTGCGGAGGGCACCACATGGCAGCTGTGCCCGTATCTCCTCCAGCAGCTCACTGCCACCGTGTCCCCTGGTCTGCATGCCCACAGCAGGATCCTGCCGCCAAGGGAGCAGCAGCAAACGTCCCCCAGCGTTCCTCTTAGAGCAGCTCTGTGTTTTTGTGACCCTGGAATATGGGCAGGAAGGAGGGTAACCTATGAAGCAGAAATTGCAGTTGCTCTGAAAAGAGAGGCATGAATCAATTTGTAGCAATAGCTCTTTTAGCTGAGCTTCTCCAGCTCTGAGATGAAGAGAAATGGGGTCAAGCCTACCCCGAGGTTTTGCTGTGCTTGATTAAATACTGCCCTACAGAAACAGTTGTAAGAAAGAAATCAAAACCATGATAGAGACATGCAAGCCATTGATAAATAGGGTCAAGGTCTCACCAATTCTATTACCTTCCATCTGACTGTTCTTTGTCTCGTTTTAGTTCACTTACATTGTCTCTGTGCAAATTCTGGCTGGGATAAATATAGATGATAATGGAATAGTAATAATAATAAATAAATAAAGACACATCATCATCTGTTTTATATCTTCTGGGCTAAAATCTTCTGATCTACTTAGGATAAAGCTTATTCTAATTCCAAAGCTCCCCTTCAAAAGACACACAGTAATTTATTACAGTCACAGCCCTAAGAATAAGAGTCCACAGTCTCACTGGAATTTTAATTGACAATTGGGTAATGGTCCAGACTGCAGGTATCCGGGAGGCAGCATGATAGGAGTGGAATTCAGCTCACTCATCTATACCGAAACCCACTGTACATTTTATGAAAGTGTGTTGGCATTTACGCCTGAAGAACTGCAGCATAAGCACAGTTGCCTCCAAGCTGGCACCTTGTTAGGGAACAAGCTAGCAATAAAGACAGAAATCATAAGAAACTGGGTACAATGAGCAATGACTGGTTTTAAATAATCATCTAAATTTTTCTCTGGCTATGGGGTCATTAGGGGTAAAGTGGAAAAAATGCCAGCTAGTCCTAAATACAAATGATCAACAATGCCTGAGAAAAGCTGGCTAGACATGTAGCAGTCTTGTTTACAGCTCAGCCTTCTTTGATTTAAAACCCAAATTAATTTGTAAATGAGTGGTCTAGTTTCATCTATTGCCCTTCCAAAATACAAATCGTGGCATGCAAAGATGATTTCAGCCGACTCAGAAACTCAGTTACTTCCAGTCATTCATCAAAGCACTAATATTGCTCTTTAATCAGGGCTAGACCAAAGTTTTAAGAGCAAAGCATTAGCTTCACACACCATTAGCTACAAGTGCCTCAGGCTGTACATCAGATGCTTGATCAAATGGCACTCATGTTGTCCCATATACCAGAAAATCAAGGCTTTAAATATTACCTTTCTTTGAGAGAATCTTGCCACATTTGACAAGGTCATGTGTATTGATATAGTCTGTTTGAATTTCTACAAGGCATTTGATTTAGGAGCGGATGACATGCTGTTTAAAATTATTTTACACAGAAATAACAGAGGACACATTAAAATAGCTAAAAACAGCCTGATTGGTAAATCTTGTAGTGTCTTGACAGAGATGTATTTGTCACTGAGCCCATTCCAGCCTGGTCCACAGGGACCAGTCCCTGAGGCAACACTAATAGTTTATCAATCATTTAGAAATATAAAATATTTGCTCATGGTGTTCCCGGTAGATTAACATAAAAATGGTAGGATAGCGGACAGTGGAGACAGCAATCTGAGTTTCAAGGTGAGACAGTCACCATCCAGCCTGAACCTAGGACCTGGGGACACAGATAATAGCCACAGACTGGGAGACAGAGTTGTGATAACAGCCTCGACAGGCACATTGCTGAAGGTAATTGTCCCATTGCAATGTTACAACTAAAGGCTACCATAACCCTTGGATAAATATGAAGGGAAATAAGAAAGAGAGGTAGCAAAGGGAATCTGCTCCAGTACACAGCATCAGTAAAACTGCTGCAGAGAAATTCGTTCTCTCCCTGTGCTTATGCACTGAGAAGGATGTGGGAATACAAGTAGGAGCACAAGAAGGTCACAGCAATGTTTTGAACATATCCAGCTCCTCAAAGAGATATGACATACCATATAAAAGATTTATGATAGTCTGGGGAGAAAGACAGTACAGGTTTACTCATGCGGGAAAAGACTTACAGTCTGAGAGCTGAGCTTATGTACATGAGGCTATTTATATTTTGGAACTGCCTGGAAAGGGCGCGGCGAACTCATTACCAAGTGCACAAACCAGCTCCCCAAACAGATGAAGAAAGTGGCATTTAGAGATACCCTAGGGCACTCAGCCTTGTCCCCAGCTGCAGGTCCAAAGGACTCTGTAGTCCTGCAGCCCCGGTGAACAGAGATCAGACAGCCCTGTGCCTGATCCAGGTGCCCAAGGACACCTCTGGTGGCATCTCACCCTAGCAGGTTTTGACATTAGATCAGACACTGCTCCAGAGGAGGTAGCTAATCTGCTCTGAGAAACCCCAGTGGGAAGAGATGAGGGCTGGAGGGCCAGCACGCCCACCCATAGCTTCTCCTACACACGGCCCGGGCTCTCTCTGTTACAGAACCCTTCCCTGTGCCCAGTTTGGGCATCCTCAGCCTGGTCCTGGCATTCCCAGGGCTACACTAGAACAGTGGCCAAAATAGATCTTAAGGTTCAGGGCTTCTGCTGGCCTCCTGTGTGGCTCAGGAAGGCATTTTTCTGGTATACAATGACTGGACCACTTGTTAAGGTGGCCCAGATGTGGACCTGGGTCCTGCTGTGCTGATCTCTGTATAGCTGGGAGTGTTGGTCTTTTTCCCCTCGCTCCAAAACCTTGAATCATAGCTGCACATGGAAAAAGGGATATGATAAAAGAAGACTAACAGATAAAACCTACAGCTTGTCTTACTTATCTGCTCAGGCTGGAATTGTGTTAGATTTGGGATCAGAAAGGAATTTTCTTCAGCTTACACTGACAAGGATCAGACATCTCATCTGCTTTCTCCCCAGGGCACGCAATTTAATCTTTAAGGTCTGAAAAGCTTCGACCTAATGTCTTTGGGCTAACATGAAAACTGCTAGGCGAAAATGTTGAAATCCCTTATATAAAGACAGTCATAAACTGCTGAGCTAGTTTTTCTCCTTGACCTTAATCTCTGTGGGATCAGTAAGTTCCTGGAGTGTAGGTGAGCTGAGATAGGAGAAAAATAGGAGAGGCAAAATATATGATTCAGATTTTAAAATTATAAAGAGAATAATGTCAGCCATGTGCACACCCAAGATACAAAGCAAATAAATGTATAGTCCTGAATTTTCAGCAGAGAGGATGCTGGGTGTGGAATGGAGAGTTTAAGATAGCTCAGTATATCTTGGGCACTCTCCACTAAATATACTTATTTTCACATGGTCCAATGCAATGCATCTCCACTCCCAGAAGGGAGTCCACTCAAGTAGTGAGACTACCTGCTGATGTGGAGTCAAGATTTCATAAGCACTAGCGCCAAGCTTGTAAAGTTCATATTTGACAGGCAAACTTTCCTTCATGGTTTCAGAAATGCATAAACACAGAGGTTTGTAAGAGAAATCATCTTGCAGCATAGCCGTCTAGCATTTAAAAATAATCATTTCCATCTTTCGTTTTTATATCGACCACCAACTGTTTCATTCAAAACCACTGACATCAGTAGAAATTTAATCACCACAATGCAAAGACTAGGCACTCCCTGGATTCCTCCTCTTTCTCCATAGACATTTTATTTCTTGTGTTCTGCCATTTTCTTTAGGCCCCACACCACTCTTGGCACAAAACGGAAGATCTGTTCATCATATTGCTAAAGGTCCTTCATCATCGCGCTAAAGAAGCCCAGTCATGGATTAGGATCTCATTGCACCAGGCTCTGTATAAAAATGGAATGAAATTTTGACATCTAAATTAGGCTTTTGGTTGGAAGCTATTTGCAGTCTTGGCTCTAAAAGGATTAGCTTCACCTAAACGACATGGAACAGTGTGAGAGAGATGTCTATGAATTTGTCTTAATGTTACAGCACTGAGGACATTTGAGTAGCTGAAAAGGCCTATGAATGCGTGCCATAATCTGGGCATTACACTGCCTTGTAGCTCAGATGGGCCATGGGACAAACCCCACATCACACCCAAGGCACATGATGTTTTTACAGCCAAATCCTGTTTGCATAGTTTCCTTCTTTTAGGATTAGGACTTCTGCTCTTCAGAAAAAATAAGTTTTTCTGTCTCTCCTTTGAATTCTTTCAGGTATGAATTCCCTGGAACGCTTTCCATAGCTCCCTGCCCATGCTGGAATGCCCTCAGGACCCAAAGAGCTTCATTTAAATGCCCCATTAATTGCCCTGGGGCTTTATTTCCCAAAATTATGGTCTTATATCCCAAAGAGAAAACTCTCACTAGCCTTAGCACTGTGGCTTGTTTTGGTAGAACAAAGTAGACAGCAACAACTATTCTGAAAGGAAGAATCAGGAATTTCAACATTTAATCTTCAGATTTTTCAAAATGTTCATCAAAAAAAAATTTTATTTCAACCTGTAATGTGAATGTCTTACATTTTAATGTAGAAAAAGTACATTTTCTTAATAGTTTTCTCTTTCCTCTTTCTGGCATCCCTGAGATATTGACAGACCAGCAAAAGGCAAACCTTGCAGTCCTCTTTTGCATCCATGGCATTTAGGGCACACTGTGGAGATTAAAGAACCCAGCTGGGGATATATACAGAAATGACTTCCTCAATTCTGACCCATGCACTGTCACGCTCAGCGCTCAGCCCCTTCATTCAGATCTGCTCAGGGAAGATGAGATGAATATAGGGAAAAAGATGTCATTTGAAAATCAGGGAAGAAGAAGGGACTGCTGTTTTGATTATAATAACAGCAAGAACTTCTAGGAGTCATGAACCTCCACTTCAAAACCAGATATCTGAAACAATAGGGGTTTTTCAAAGCCAGGCATGTGCCATCGTTCCCCAAAAAGATGAACATTGGTGTTGGGTCACTTGAGGAACTCTCATGGCTCTTCTTTTGAGAAGTTTCAGGTGTCCATGAAAAGAGGCAGAAATACCAGAGAATGAAGGCAACAAAGACACACCAGCCCCAGACAGATGCAGCGTGTCATCCTGCAAAATCAGAGAAAGCTTTAGGATTAAGGGCTAGCTATGATTGATTTGTGAATGTCAATGTATTTCTACAGTCAGGTGTTTTTTTTAGGTGGTGCTGACTGTGAAATAGCTCCAGGCTGTTCTATAACACCCAAGAAATGCCAAGAAAAATTACACAACCCAGTACTAAGTCAGTAATGGAGACTTGCAGAAACTCAGATGATTTCCTTTTCCCATGGAAGAGACAAAGAAGGAAGATAGAAAAGAAAAAAAACATGCCCTGGTAAGATGGAGACTAGCTACCAGATCACCCAGGCAGGGCCTTTGCTGAAGCTGATTTCACTGGCTAAAATGGACGGTTTTAATACAAAGAGCTACATCACGTTTTAGGAAAAATGGGGCAGGACATGCAGATAATTTGTTATTTTGTTTAGATCATTACTGATCCCAATCTGTCTAAATAAAAACTCGTCTTAGAAAACCCCTGTGTCACAAAAACTGTAAACCATGATCAAATGTGTACTTGAAAGTTAGCACATAGGAATGACTAGGAAGAACACTGGAAAGGTTGAAGAAAAAAGATCATATTGGTGTCTGCTGGGTCCAGGAGAGATAACATAACAAAGGACAGATTCACAGCATGGGCCCAAATACAATAGCCCAGGTGAGTTTCCATCACTGGCTGAACAGACCAGGAACTTTTCTGGGTAGAGAACTATTCCCCTATTTGATCCAACCCATACTCAATTGATGGGTTCTGCATCAGGGAAGGTGTCCAGATTCCACATTGTCCTCTCAACCCAAAAGGAACATCTTATGGGACTCTGTTATCAGTTAGGTCAAAAGACCCTAACTGGGTCAAAAGAAAAGAATGTCAAATTTTACATTATTGAGGTTCTGGGAACGCTTTTCAGGAATTGCATGTCTGTCCCACATGCCAGCCTGTCACACCGATTGTCCCTCCCTTGCTGTCTGCATGTGTGTTCATGTGTTATTCCCTTTGCTTGATAACAATAAGCCATTAAGTAATTGAAATGTTCCCTTTGTAAAGCATTATTCAAGTAATTTCTGCTTGATTTTAAACAAAATCAGACTGAAATATAGCATAAAGGTGTTAGCCCACGTGCAAAATGCTTTATACTTGAAATATAGCCATTAAGATGTGTTTGTGATGATAAAGTTGCATCTTCATCCCCAAAGTTTTTAGCAGGATTCAGTTATTTTCCAAACAAATTCTCCAGGACAGTTCTATTTATACAATTCCCAAAGTACTCAGCAGTGTTGTATCTAGGCACCACTAAGAAAAATAAGTCTAGGAGCGTTAATTCATTTTTCTTAGGTAAGTGGTTACAAGGAGAATGAGTTTCTCTGACAAATATTTGGAAATTTCTGCTCTCCTGATGTTAACATACTGCAGGAAAAAGAAGCACTGAGGTAGTCTTATTGCAGAAATCAACTTAACTCACTAGGAGACAGATTATAGCTTTGGAAAAAACACACTGACTGGGCCAGTGAAGTCAGCAGAACGAAAGAGGGTTTCAAGCTTGCTGAGAAGGGAGGGATTCACAGTGAATTTTGACCTGGCTTTCTGAGATGCTGATGGACACCTACAAGATACACTGGCCACTTCTGGAAACAGACCCGCAGAAAGTGGTGGGAGGAAAGGAGTTGCTAAGTAAATGTCAGCTGCAGGCAGGGTCAGTAGGAGGGAAAGCTCCAACACAGCTCCGCAGAGCCGTGCCTGCGGTGCAGCCTGACCCTTCCTGCTACCACAGTGCTGCTCTTAGTAACTGGTCCAGTACGTCTGGTGACAGCATCCACCGCAAGGAAGACAACCGAGGTTTGGGAGGAGACACAAAGGTCTGGGTATTTACATGTCTCTGGTTCCTGAGGTGTGGATGAGGGGAATCCAAGCCTTAATTCGCTTTGGAGTGAAGCACTATGGTAGGAAATCAATCACTGTGAAATCCCAGGTGGGGAAAAGGATTTTATTTTATTTTTTTTTTTTTTTTGTGCTAAGGGGTATTTTGATGTCTGGGTGACATATTCTGGAAATTTACCAAGCGGCAGATCCCTGCCCTAAGTGAGAAGACAAATTTCGGCAAGTAATCTATAATATGTGCTGTGAACAGTGAGAGAAAGAAACATTTTGTAAGCTGTTAATTGCACGGGATGATGTTACAGTGTTATGCCTAAAGGCAAGGGTATGATACATTTTCATCCAGCTCACTAACAAGCACACGGGGGTTTTCACTGTGCAGCGATACTCCAGGGAGGGAATAAGGAGGGAAAAAAAGTAAGGAAAATATCTTCAACAGTGAAAGAAGCTAGTTTGGCAAAACACATCCTGCAGTGTATTTCAGGGATTTATACACAATATTACAACAGATTGAATTCAGTGAAAATTCATCTAGGGCCAGTTTCTCTGCTCAGTAGCAGGACATGGAATGAAATTTCCATCCATAGACTCTACTCATGTGTTTTGCTCACCAGATGTGTAATTTAACCTGCACATTTACTCCCAGATTTATGAGAAGCATTCACTACTGTCTGAGATGAAGGAATAAAACTTTCAGTCTGTTACCTGCTTTATGTTAGAACCCTTTAATGGTAGAAATTCTTTTCTAATTTAAAATTACATTTAATTTCCACTACTTACTCTAGATCCCAGAAGTCTTTTGAAAATCACAGCTACAGTGAATAACGTGAAGTGGAGCATGCCTCCGTAATGTGGGGCCTTGGTCAATAAACCCTGCAGTTTATTTTATTTATTTATTTATTTAGATAGATAGATTATTTCTCCTTAGAAGACACAGTGCTTCGAAAATCCACTTAGACCATTATGTAAAGATTTCCAAGCAGAGATCTAAGAGATGGATAACATGGCTTTGCAGGGCCACTGTGCTGGGCCACCTCCCCAGAGCCAGCAGCAGCTCCCTTAGCTTGGGAAGGCTCTTGTCTGCTCCACGGTGTCCAACGGTACTGGAAGTAGGGCTAAACTACACAGAGATGTTTGTCACCTAGCATTTTATTGCCTTTGTCTCTTGAAGTGAAGATCTGCCCATGGTTTTTGTACAGAGCTCATCACCATGGAGTATAAGCAACAACAGTCTCTGTTAGGAGCCTATTTATAAAATGGTTGTGGTTGCTTTGACTTCAGCATGAAGTCTGTCCTGGATTTTAGGCCCAAATCCCACTCCTATGGAACTAAGCAAAAACATCTCTTTCAGTCAGAAGACTTTTTAGACAGAAATTGGCCCTGCTCTACATTTTACAGTTCTCGGGCTGTAGTAGGACTGAGTACAATCAATTTAAACAAAGAATTTCATTTGACAGAGAAATATGGAATTAATGTGGAAGATGGTCCAGACTGAAGGTGCTTAAGCAAAAAATAAAGAACATTAAGTAAGAATGTAAAATAGTTTCACGGGATCGAACTGGAGGTCTATCTCACCTGCTGCATGCCCTCAAAACATGCTCTATCATGCTGACTACTATCATATTATATGAAAAAGATGGAAACAAGTCTTTATAAAAAGCCACAAACTTAATTAGGCAACCATGTTTAAGAGGAGTGAAGTAATTTCTTTTTTTCATTTTCGGGGACCTCAAACACAAAGCCCAATCTGAGAACTCCTGACCTTGCAAAGAGCGGTGCCCAGTGGGTGAGCTGAGACATTGCACAGCTCACGCAAAGATTTGGGGATGGACCCCAGGACCCTGGGACCCCGGGATGGGGCTGAGCTCCTTTCGCTGCCCCTGCCTGCTGCCGGCCCATGCCAGGGTTTGGCCCCATGTTCAGCAGTGGGGCAGGCTGCCTGACAGCAGCTGTAAAAAATAAAGCATGCAGTACAGCACACTTGTCATTACGTAGAAGGAGCAATGTTTAGAAGTAGTTGATTTATGAGAACCCGAGCTAGGATGATCTTCTTGGGTTTCGGTGAAACTAGACGAGCCAGCTTCGCTCTGCTACATGTTTGTACGACACTGCGCTGTCTCGGTTTACAAAATTAAAAAAGAAATTAAAACCACAAACCAATAAAAAGTGCTCTCTTCTTCTGAAACATGTTTTTGCTGAAAGTTAAGGTCCTTTCATACTGTTTTTCATATTCTATCTATCTCCTCCTCCATCACCCCCCACACATTTCTCAAGTCCATCTGAACTACTTGCCATGTTCCTCTGCCCCCACAGTGGAGGAACAGAGGCTGCTAGAAGGCCCCCAGCTCAACTGCTCTCCCCATTATATAGAAGTGAGCCTCCCAAATTGTCCTGCTGGCGTAAGAAGTCTCTGTAGCATGAAGATTATTCCAAATTTTGCAAATGTTTGTTTAGTGCAGAAATAATTCCTCTGACCAAACAAGCCTAACGATATGAACAATCACCGTGTTAGAAGTCACATAGTAGCCGTGACCCTTTCTCTTTGTCCTTCAGCACCAAACATACATTTCCTTTCAGAGATTTGTGTAGTACAGGAGAGAAGGATTGCAACTCAGCAGCTCTCCTGGTTGTGTAAGAAATCACTTATTCAAAGTTAAGCAAGTGGCACATTTTGCTGCCTGGTGAATGCTAACCATAGCTAATTTCAGATTTTTATAGCTCTTCAACATGAGCATGATAAAATGCCATATGGCGCTCTTGTTAACCAGGCAAAGTGTCCTAAATCAGCATGATTTCCTTTCAGACATGCTTGGAGAGGCCTGGCTGGCAAGGCCAGGTTGCCACTTAGCCTGGCACTGGGCAGCTCACCCTGCCTGGGCCAATGCAAGCACTGCATTGAGGGAGCAAATATCAAAAAGTGGGACATGACCCACTTTATGAAACCATCTTCTCTGTCTCTTGCTGCCCTCTGCTGTCTCAAACCTGGGCAGTGCATAGAGGGCTGTGAGCCCCTGGGGAAAAGTAAAACAACAACAAAAAAAAAAATCTACGTCTGAAATTCAGCCACGCAGACAGGAGAAACCAGACACGGGATCTGAAAACCTGACCGCCCTGAAAAACTCCAATGTTTCTCCCGTGTGGGAATTTATTCACACTTTGTTGGTGCGGGACGTCTGATGCTGGGTGTGATGTGTGAGCCACGCTGTGCATAGGCTTGATGCTGTGCAGGGGTCTGGGAAGGAAGACCACACAGGAGCCAAGGGGCCTGCAGTCTCTTGGCAGTTTGTATAAAATCCTACATCGCAATTGTAACCGTTTCAAAGGTTTTTTTAACACAGCAAATATAGATGCATCCAAGAAATATAAGTGAATCCAACAAACTCAGCCGTATTACTTTCACCCTTAGCAATTGCAATCAAAGGCAATCTGACAACCGCATTCTTTCAGCGTGCTGAATTTCTCGGGTCAGCCACCTCTTTCCAAAAATGCACTCTTTATACAGCAATTAAACTTCTATCCAGACCAGAGCTGAGTCTTTTAGGGCTATTTCTAAAACACTTTCCAAACGCATTTGTAGACTCAGAGTTCACGGGGGAGTCCTCCCCTCCCCTTTATTTCAGGTGACGCTTGTCCTCCATGCTCCGTTATGAGGAATTTTATGGCTTGCACAAAGAGCTGGAGTACTCTGTAACAAAATGTGGCTTTCTTTGAAGGCTCATTTTAGTGCATGCTCTGTTAGTTGTGTTACAAAGCACCATTGAGCCAACACATTTTGGGGAACATGCAAGTAATATTGGAGGTCTTGGTGTAAATACAGCTCTAATGAAAGGTTATCTTCACCTGTGCATTGACTGTGCCAAGATTTTTCTAAATTAAAAACAAACAAACAAACCATGTTAGATTGGGACTGTAACCCAAGCTACAATATACCCAGGAGGCATTTAAGACTCTCCCCAAAAGACTGCCCACTGTAGTTCCTCACAACCACATATCCTTCCTCCCAGCAGCATTCTTACTAGTGGGATGGCATTGGGAAATAAGCGACTCCTACAACAGCACCCACAGACCACCAAATACCTAAAACACTCTCAAGCACAAATGATGAATCACCAGTTCTTATTCAATAATCTAGGAAGCAGTCATTTTTTCCCATGTGTCTTTTTCCCCCAGAAGTTGGATTAGACACTGCAAATTGTGTGGAGCAGTTCAGGGCAAGGATATTTTTTATTATTATTTACAACAGTAAAGAGTAAAAATACCTCTTGGCAGTTTGTTCTCAGATATCCTGCAGAAATGTGGGAATTTTACAAGGAGGAAAGAATATCTGCAAGAAAGCCATTGTTGTCCTGGGTGCTAGTGAAAAGGACTTTCAGTCCTGGACCTTCGTTTTAAAAGAACTACAGGAAATCTGGTTTAGTCCTTGAGGTGTAGGAGCCTTACTGTCAAAATCTGTCACGTTTCCTCCTGTGGATGTCAAGTGCATCCCTGACAATGGGAGAAAGCGAGAGATTGTTAGATGAGGAGGTTTTGTCACTTGGGCTGTGAACTCAGAGGGGAAAGCTTAAAACCTGTGAAGCAGATTGGGCTGTGACAAAGTGCCTGGGGAAGGAGGACTGGGGAAGTAAAGGGAGGAACTTGGTGGGCAAGAGTTGAGATTGAAGAAGCCAAAGAGAGTAGGAAGACTGTGCTCTGAGGGCACACTTGCCTTCAGAGTCCCTAGCTTTTCAACTGTAATGTAAAAGTAAAACTATCCCCCAGGATTTTCTAAAGAAAAACATATAAATGTACCTGAAGCCCTCAAACACACCAAAGGACAGCACACAAAAAAAACTAAGAAACTAAATGTTCTCTTTTCACCCTGGACTTTGACCAGCAGGCAGTGCTAGTCTAGTAGACATATATCATACATGCAGCCACCTGAATAAAAGCAAATATTGAAGCACAGCTCATTGATTTGTCTGCCAGCACTGAATGAGGCAAGGCTGCCAGGAGAAAGGAAAAATTATGTCTTGTATCATAACGTATATAATACCTAAGAGGACTGAATTGCTATTACATATTTAATCTGGCATTTCCTAGCTTTTGAAGGTAGAATTTTGCAGCCTGAATTATAATCCTTTCCTGTATCTCATTTAATAAGCAATAAATATACGGGAGAAGATTTGAATTGGAGCTCCTGAGATTTCAGGTCTGAAAGGAAGGGAGGTAGATGAGATTTCTCCCAAAGCTTTGGTACTGCAGAGCCAAACAAGTGATATAAAAACAGCATATGTAGATGTAGAGGCAAGCAGGCTTGCCCTTGGAGCTTAGGCTTTTTATTTTGTCTTCATAGTGGTTAGCACAAAGTAGCCTAGGCCTTTAAGTACTGCTACAACACAAATAAATAATAAACATTTGAAGAATAAATACTACCTTGACTCGTTACTTACTGTCAGAGTTTATTTTATGTGTGGTCTCGTTCTTTGCTCTGGGTTTCCTATTTGCTGTGGAGCTTGCTGTTGTGTTTGTTTATCCCAGACAAGAGGGACCCTATATGAAAATACGCAACAGCTGAGCATTTGCAAAAGAATATTGCAAATAGAGCAATAGTCCAGGGCAAAGTCATTCACATTCGCACATGAATCATTCAGATCACTAGCTGGCCCAGTATTCCCTGAATGAGCATAAGTTGCTCTGCAGAATTTATTCTTGGCCAGCTCTTCTTGGCATATGTACCTTGACAAAATAAGAATGAGGTTAGCCAAGGTATCTATGCATGGCACTGCTAAAAGAGCAATAAAACGTAATATAGATGATTTAGTGGGCCATTTATTTTAACATGTACATTTTTTTAATGCAAATGGAATGGCACTTCGGCTTGCATTTCTAATACCATGCTCATCTGGGCTGCTTTATGACTACCATATCCACTCTGTCGCTTCAGGGGGTTTGGCCCAGAGATCACTTTGGTTTTATTGTTACTATTTATACATACAAACCTGCAAAGCATAATTCATGCTGAAATCAATGAGACCATGCATGCTTGTGGATTCAAGTCTCAGGTCTTTCATATCATGTTGCTAAAGAAAAAGATAAGAAAATATTCTGGAGTGAAGAGGAATGAGGAGGGATGGTGAGTTCCTTTTTTTTCACGTTATGAAACAGATAAGAATCTCACCATTCAAGAAATAAGGCAAATCATTGAGGCAAAACATCAAGCTGTCTTGCAACACGCTGGAGCTTGTTTGGAAGAGTTGTTAAAATACAAATACTGAACACTTAAATGGTCCCATTGTTTGCTTGTTTTTATTGAAATGACAGAAAATGGAAAAGCTGATGCATAAGCACATAATTGTATCACATAGATGGTACTGATGAAAACCTCATCCTAGTAGGAAAATAGGAGAATTTCTTCTGTGAGGAACATAGCAACAAAATAAAAGTTTTTTTCCTTTTTTCCTCCCACAATTGAGGGGAATGGATTTATTCTAAGCCGGGGACAGATGGATGCACTTCTAGTTTTCTTGTCCCAGCACTGTTTTGTGCATGGGATTTATGCACCTTTCACCACGCCTGGGTAAACTGGCAGTGAAGCTCCAATCGTCTGCTGCAAAACGTGATGATCACTAGGAGCATCGCCCTGCCTGTGTGCAGTGCCTGAGCATGATATGGGACAGTGAGAATGGACCTAGGCTCTTGGCCAGTGAAATACAGTTTGGGTGATGAACGCAAGCCAAGGCCATAGCACATTTTGCCTCTTGGTGCTGTATCTTGCTTCAGGCACGTCTTCCCAGGACTGCTCAGGCAGCCAGCACATGCCTGGGAATTGCAACAGGGCTGGCGTAGCTCTGCCTGCAAACGTACCATGCTCATGGTTGCAGGGGCCCCAGACACACAGGAGGATGGGGAGGTGCGATGTTACCTGGGTACATCCCTTTGAATGCTATCGAGCATCCCCCCCCCAAAAAAAAAAAAGGGGGTGAAAATACTTCCTTAAGGCGATATTTCATTCATCATAGGCTGCAAGAGTTCTCTTTGCAGGCAGATTTCCAGTATCATTCTCTGTTTTCACGTATTATTTACAACCCACCCAAGTTCTCCTTTGGGGAATGATCCTTTCCACGTTTGGTCCCAGTCCAGGGATGAACTATGTACGATATGTGGAAATCTTTGGAAAATTCCCTTCAGCTATTTTTGAGGTACAGGAGTGTGAAACAGAACCCCCCAGTCCTCCCACCCAAATATACACTTTTTCAGCTTAAGGAATTTTACTTTAATTCCACTCCCCTCCCCTCAATCACTCAGAGTGTCTGACATATAAAAAAAAATAATAATAAAACACTAAACCAACAGTTTCTAACCGAGTTCCCCAAGGATTTCTCATAACAAAGTCAGGCTAAGAAAATATGAAGTGCTATGAAACAGACTTTATATCACTTGTCTTTAATCAAAACTGAAGATTTACACATGATGGCAAAAAATGACAGTGAACGAAACACAAGTCTTTAGGTTTCCACCATAAAGCCTGCGAGAATCTTTTTCCATTAAAGAAACAGCATTTGTTAATTGTACTCTCCCAGCTCACTTTGACTTTTGCTGTGATGGATAAAAAGAAGATGGTCCAGAAATGTTTTTTTATTATTATTATTATTATTATTATTATATTCCTTAACTATAATTTAACTGTGAAGGAAATGGAAGGTATACCTTTTTCCCCAAGCTTTTGTTTGTTTGTTTACCAGTAATATTTAGCTTTAATCTTCAGTGGCTTTAGAGTGATAGGGAGAAGCTATTTTGATTTAAAATCCATAAAATAAATCCCTGGCACTCCCGTGAAAGCAGATCACCGGTCCAAAATCAGCTCCTTGATCTTGCACACACCAGCTTAAGCTAGAATTCCTCTAGATTCACACCCGCGTTTCTGAGATCTGCATCTGGCCTTGGAGATTTAAGCCATTACATTGCTGGAGCTTGATGTTGATGCTGGCTGCAGTTCGGGTTAATTTAAAGTAAAAAGATAGTGTTTCAACAGCTGGAGAACAAACTCCAGACAAAGCATACATGATGTTATAATTGCTCTCCGTTATACAGTGGAAATCAGCTGTAATGCTGCTCTGGAGGTGAAAATCCAATTTTCACGGAGTTTTGGCTCCGAGGCCCAGCCTTCCACTTTCTCTGTTTCAAAGCCAAGCAGGGCCAACAAAAGTGCCAACGTCCTTCAGCGTCACCCAGACAGGGGGTTAAGGGAAAAGCTGATCCTAGAGCCACCGGGCAGGCAGGCCGGGATGGAGAGAGCCAGGTGAGACTCCTGCTGCAAAAACCTCGGCTTTTTGGTGTTATTGGGAAACGCAAGCCCCCATATACTGACTGTCTAATTCCACCACGGGGACCTGGTAGGATGAAGCAGTTTTATCAACTGAAAAATTAATCACTGCCTAATAAGAGAGAAGCAGTATCAATAGCCATTTGTCTTCATTTCCTTTCTGTGACTTTCGTGCTCATTAGTTAGATTCTAAATCTTCCTCCCCTTTCAGATTTGTTTACAGCATCTGAGAGCTAGTAAAACACTACAGCAGACATACCAATAACATGCTTGCCAAAAGCACTCTCACACTAATAACACACACATTTTCAGTCATGTATTTGTTTTGCCAGGTCCTTAACTCTCAATTTTTGTCCAAAAAAGACAGTGGAAATGCTGAGGATGTGTCAGGTCTCACCATATGGTGAAAGACCTGGATCCTGTAAAGCATTTTATCAAAGCAGCGACCTCATGGAGGGTGCTCTTTCTTTTCATGCATCCATTTGTTTTCAATGTCATTGTTTAAAATAAAAGAGGAGAAAAAAATTGCACTGGATATGTCAGAACACATTGTGTTTCTGTGCCTGGATACCACTCCTCTTTTCTGCAAACAGTTTTCTGAAAGGTGTTTCTGTAGAGTTTTCTAAATAGCCATGGACAGCTGGAAATAGTAGTAATAACCCTAAACCTTCTCACTTGATCTTCAGCCACAAATACCATTGCTATCTATCAAATCTACACATGCCCATAATGTTTCCATTTATATCTAACTCAGAACCAAACAGGAATCTATTTTCTGTACGTTGCTTGGACGTAGCCTGAAACTATTGGTAGAAGAGAGCTACAGAAAGTGCTGATGCTGCTCAAATTCTGCCATTCAGGCTGTTCTGGATCTTCAGACAGAGAGGGAAGAGCCTGTGATTCTCCGAGCGCCCTGTTCCTGGTGGGGCACCTTGCACCACAGCTCAAGAAGGTGTTACTGAGCAGCACCCAAACCAGTAAATGCTGCCAGCATTGCTCAGGTCAGTCGTGGGGCTGCTGGAGGTGTGGGAGATAAAAAGAGAAAGCCAGAGCATAAGCAAGGGTTGGTGTTGGAGAGGAAGCAATGCAAGGAGGACAAGAAGCATCTACAGCAGGCAGGGAAGGAGGGCGTAGCAATACTGCCAAGGTGGGGGAAGCAAGAGGAAATACAAACAAAAGCAATAACATGGAAGTCAGGCTGCAAAAGCTGTTGGGAACTACCTCATTAGTCTGATCTTCTGCATGGCCAGAAAATCTGCAGGCCAACATCTCTGCCTATCATTCCTGTACCTATCTCAACTCACTGCTGCTCATTTCCACTGTCTCAAAAAACATTCGTTCTTGACTTCTAGATACCCGGTAATAAGGATTCATTGTATAAATTTCACTTTGAAAAGGATGCACCATGTTTCCAGCATAATTTTGTCTGGGTTTGGATTCCAGAGCTGAAGTTTACTTGTGCTGTTATAAATCTTGAGTCATCTATTCTCAGAAAAAAATAATTTCCTTACATAAGTATTTTGAGACCAAGATAGAAATCTGTTAACTTTTTCTTCAGTCTCTCACTGTAAGAAATAATTCCAGATTGAATCATTCCTGCAGTTTTCTTCCAAAACTCTTCCAATTTGCCAATATTCTTTTCAAAAAGCAGAGATTCCAGAAGAAGTCAAATTTGCTAAACCAGAAAAAGAATAAAACCAATTGTGTACTGAAAATCCTGATTTTGGTCTAAAAGCCCAATACCCAGCAAAGTCCTAGGTGCACAAATTGTGGAAGATACTGGGGTAAAGACCTACTTCTGACTCTCACTATATTTATACATCAGAAATTGTCTCTTGGTGGGACTGAAGACCTTATTCAAAAGAGATATTTTGAAATCTTCATCGTAACTATGTTTTGTTTTGTTCTTTCCAATTGAAGATGAGATTCTTATACAAGCAAATGAATGCCAAGATTGCTTTGGTCTCAAAGGAGAGACCTAATCCTGCTGAAACTTTACTCTTTGGCAGAATATCTATTTAAACTTAAATGGAAAGAAAGAATCAGCTAAATCTTCTCGGATAGAAGTCTTGGATGCTAGGCTAGTCCAAAGAAAAAGATGATTATTAACAGACTGACTTTCCTATTTTAAGGAGCTGAAGAAGCCTTAATTTTGGTGATTGCCATATACTATTTGTGCATGGAATATAGACTTTCTTTTCACTTTTATTGATTTATTGTAGTCCTGCAACAGAATAATTTTTGTATATCTCGTCTTTGAAAGAATCTCATATTTTTCTAATTTTTTATTATAGAAAACTTTAACAACTTCAGGATGTTTCAGCAAAAGACTGCGGTGACCTTTAGACAAATCTCCCCTTTGCTCTTTACTTGTTTTCACACCATTGATACAGCGAGCTGACCATTTCCTAGAAGCCCACAAGAGACAAAACTGGCACCACAGCAATGAGCTCGGTACCCCGCCTTCCCAAAGCAGCCCGATATCTTCTGACATCTGCGAGAAACCCCTGAGCAACTGCTCAGAAGGCCTAAGCCCAGCGAGAGGTGTACGACCCCTTCACCCTCAGACATCTGTAACATCTCTGCGAGGGTGACGCAATGCTTGGCTGGGACCTGAATGCAGGGCTGAAGGACAGCTGAAGCTGCGGTGCCGGGAGGAAACAGCTTTGAAAGCAAGCCAAAGCAAAACAGCCTCCACTGTCTGAAGGTGCACACGTGTAACTTGTGTTAGAAGTGCTCCTACTCTCCAAAGGCTAATCTTCCCCACTGCAGGACCTCTCCGTTTGCTTAGAGACTCAGAACACTATGATGGCCAAAAGCCTGAATTTTTTATATTCACCAATGTCATTGCCCACCAGTGCTGGAGAAACTGCCTTAAGTCTACCAAGCACCCTGTCCCCTCGCCTCAGCTTCAACCGTCTGGGAACACGATGCTACCAGTATAATCCCTGGGTGCATGAAGCAGTGGAAATGTCATACCCAGTAGTTCCCACAGGAAGACTCTGATAAACCAGCCTGTTCTTCAGGGATAACCGAAACATACTAAGTGACTTTGTAGAGAAGACAGCGCTTTCTGAAGGGCTAGCTGGGAAGAGGGGATTTCTCAGAGACCAGCCCTATTTCAGAAGAGTCACTCTCCTTCAGCTTTTATTCCCCTCATGAACATATGTTGATATCTGTATTTTAAAAGATAACAAAACAGTGCCAGGCTACTCCATACTCACCGCAGCAAGGAACTAATTCCATAATTCCAAATTCTATGAACTGAGCAAAAATTACCTATACACAACAGTCACACAACTTAATTAAAAACTGGAATGAATACAGATAGTGTAGCAACTGAAATGTTACTTAAATAAACAAGTAATAGAGTAATCAACTATGAATATGTTTTAGATGTTGACTAGGACTGTCATTTGGGCTCAAAATTGGCTGGAATGGCATGCTTGAGGAGTAGTGATCAATGGCATGATGTCTGGTTGGTATCCAGAATAAGCAGAGTCTTCCCAAGGTCAACACTGGGACTGAGGTTGTTCAGAAGCTTCTTCATGAACCTGGATAAGACTGAATCCACCCGCAGCAAACTTCTAGACAATACTAAATTTAACATTATGAACATCACAGTTTCAATCCAGAAGGATATTGAGAAACTTGGGGAATAGGAAATGCCACAAAGCTTAACAGAAATATCTGCACTCAGTCAAGGTAGCCCTTCACCCCAGCACAGTCTGTGAACTATGGGGTTGAGGAGCAGCCTTTCTGAAAACAACCTGGGCGTTGCAGTGGACATCACTGCAGCCATATGCACCAACAGTGTAAAGCAGACCTCTTACTGAGCCGCATGAGGAAGAATACAGCAAAAAGATGGAGGTAAATTTTTATTTCTCCCTCTACTCAGCACTGGTCAGGCTGCACTTGGTCTACTGTATCCAGTCTGGGTACTCCTAGTTCAAAAGAGACAAGCGAAAAAGAGAGAGGAAACAGCAGAAGGCTGACAGTTCATACTTAGGAAATTAGATACAACTTTGCAATGAATGAAAAGGAAGTACAGTAATGCTCAAATGCATGAAGCACATTTCTTCAAACTTTGTAAGTCACAACAACTCTGAGGAAGAACATCAAGTTGATGGCTAGATGAAGCGCAGAGACTGCAACCAGAAGATGAAAGGACTTTTGTTCTCTGGTACAGCCACAAGTGCTCTGCTTTCAGTGTTTCTCAATGCTGTGGAGAAACAGTCCAATTTCTCATCAACAGTTTTATTAGCACTTGGGGTAAACTTTCTCTAAATGAGGGTGAACACGGCCCTTATAGCTCTTGGTTGCAAGAACCAGTTACATTCATTATTCAGCCAGGTAGCTGATACAAACATAGTTTTTCTTCCAACCACCAGCACACACCACTGTCCAAAAGAAAGGCACCTGCAAGACACATGGGTGGAAGGGTGTCACTGGCCATTGTTTTGTGACCAGTTGGGTGTCTAAGAGAGACACAAAAAGATCAAAGGAAGAGACAGATGGTGGCAGGGAAAAAGCCAACAGCACAGACACAAGGCCAGGAATGTGCCTCTGAGAAAAGCTGAGAGAAAAGGGAAAAAGAACTTTTATGCTGTTTAATGGAAAATAGACTTAAGCTGTAAACAGAGGCCATGCCTCTTCTGTGATTCTTGCTGTGTTAAGAGGAGGAGGGCTTTGTGCTGTCTTTGCTATTAAATCAATTAAATAGGATTGCATCAGAGAAACCTAATTTCAGAAAACATAGATTTTTCTTCCTAGCTGAAACAATCTTTATGACCCACGATTTTTATTTAGATATTCATCCATCTTATATAAATTTATAACCAGTCTTCTAGGAAAGAGATAGCATTGTTCTGTTTAACCCTAAAACAGTGCATGCAGCACTCAGCAGTCAGTGAGCTGTGTTTCTAACATGCCTACTGGTGTGATACTGGAAGATGTGCAGTTCGGGAAGGTTTTAGACAAGCTAGTGATACCGCCAAGTAATGGTGCATGAACCAGCAACACAAGGTAGAGTGCTGCTGGTGGGTATGGTGTTGAATACTTCTTTCCCATATTGTTCTTGTTTTGTTTTTGTCAGAGGTAGTCCTGAGGAAATGCTGGCACCTTCAGACATGCAAAAGTGCCAAGCCCTCTTTCGTGTATAAGCCCTCTTATACTGACCGTCTTACTTTTTGCACTGAAAAAGTGCAAAAAAAAGTACTGTTTTGCACTAAAAGTGAAAAAAGTGCTCTCTTCCTATCTGGGACATTGAATAAACTGGGGACATTGTCTATTTCCCCCTTTACACACCTTCTCCTCTGCTGAATGTCCATGCACCAGACTATTGAGATGAGAATTCGGAGGAATTTGTAGCTGGCAAGACATACACATACAAGGCTTCAGCATGCACACTCTGCACAGAAAGGGTGCTGCTCTAATGAGATGAGCAGGTTGCTCTGGACTTTCCACAGGACTTACTTTTGCCTTATTTCCTGCAAGCTGTTCAGACCCTGCTCTGAAGACAGTATCCTTCATATCCATATGGGGCTTTCAGTGAGCGCACAACTCCCTCACAGCTGAGACCCTCACAGTTACCTTCCTGCACAGCATCACTCCGAAGTGATGGGGCTTGGCAGTATCCCTTCAGACAGGAAGCTGCTGCATCCCAGGAAGATTAAGGCCAAACACAACCATGTTGGACACAATTTTAAATCCCCCAAATCAGATTTTTGGAATACTGTTTTGTGTTCCGAGCACCGCTCCCACTGACTTCAAGATGCAGCTGTGAAAGTTCAGCACGCCTACAAGTCCTGCACCAAGAATAAAACTAATGTAAAACTATTGACAGCTTCTGAAAAGATTGGCTCGAGTGACTCAGCTATCATCACATGGGAGCTATGTGACAGAAAAAGGGACAGTATCCAATTCTCCAGGGTAGAACATCGCTCCCTTGCCATATGCTCTTTTCCCAAATTCTGCCTTATCCTCTACACTGCCTCACATTTCTGGGGCCAAGGAAGTAGGAAGGGGTCCTATAATGTCTATAACTGTACAGCCACGATCAGTTCCCAGAACTTTCCATACCGCTCACAGAATAAACCCCACAACCTTGTCATGAAAGACAATCTGCAAATACACAAGAAGTACCAGGCTTTAAATTTTTAATAATATTTTCTGCAGTTGGCAAGTATTTTGCTTGTTTTTCAGAAAGATTTAACAAATTCCCTTGTGTGGCATTGTGCTACTATTCACAATGGCCACCAGGAGGTAAAAGGGGTCTTTAAATCCCCTTCACAGATCTTCTCTATTTGACTAATAGCATGACAGAAAATAATTATGGGTATCAGAGACCACCACCAGAATCTGGGACAAGCACCTTGACCTCCTGTCTCACTTCTCCACCAGTCGGCTCTCAAATCTCCCAGCCTTGTTGGGTCCTTATCCTCATCTTTGCACTGAGACAACCCCTTTTATCCTCCTACAGATGCAGCACCCTTGGCAGATCTACCACTACTCACCCAGTCATAGCTTCTCTCCTCAAGTGTGGGCTTTGATTTGAAACTCCTCACTTCCCTCTGGACAGTGGCTCTTTCCCCTTGCAATCACAGGATTGGATTCAATTTCCATGTCATTTAGGAGGCAGCAAAGGGACCAAGATTGAGAATCTCCCTGTACCCATTTCTGTGGCCTGATCTCCATTCTCAGCGCTACAACCTTTTGTGTATTTGAAGATGGCACCACATCTCCCTCTCTCATCCTTCTCTTCTCTAACCAAACCATCACAGTCACTCAGTCTGACTTCACATGCTCCAGCCCTCTGCTTTTTCCTCTTCCTCATTTCAGGACCAGACTTATCCAGCATACACGCAGCCTGCACAGCAAGAGGAATCGAGAGGAGCTCAAGCATTCCCCTAGGAAGTCAAAGCCCCACTATCCAGCCATTCAGATTGCAATTTGGCTCTGTCATTTTCATAGCAAAAGCAAAAAGTGCCTTTTGGTAGAAAAGACACCCTTATTTCCTTATTTTCAAGGTCCCATTTCAAAACAGGGGGGCACTAGGACTGCTTTTAAAAGTCTTTAGAAAGTCTTTAGTCAACAAAAGAATATTTTCTTCCTTGCTTCATTCTTAGCACTATGTAGCCACTTTACAGAAAATTTCCAGGAGGAAAAGAAATCAGTCCAAAGCAGACCCTTAAAATTGAAATGGTAAATGTTCCACAAAATTATAAGTGACTGAAAAACAGGCAATATGTCAGGAGACAAGAATAGGTCTATCTGCACTATGAGTAAAAGCTGGCTGTATAAAACCTTGCATTGTGTCTCCAACTGCTTAAACATTCAGTATGGATGATAGCTATGCTAATATGAGGCATTAAAAAAAAAAAACACACACAGACACAAGATAAAGTATTAAAGACTGTATTAAAATGCTCACCCAAGGGAATTCACAATTTGGCCTTAACACTGGAGTATTTGTTGCCTATAAATATCATGTGCTTCTTTACCTCCTGCCCCACAGTCCTGAAACATGAGCTGTAACTTGCAAAAGAAAAAAGGCACCTCTACAGAGTAACGCTCTCTACTTCAGACAGTTGCTTCCAGACCGAAAAACACCCAATAATCTCACTTCCTTGAGCTGCAGAGAGGGAGAGGAAGGAACTGCAGTGACAGCCATTTCAACCACCTCATCAAAGACTGCTAATCGATCCCCAGCATTTGCAGAGGTTTCTGGCCCTGGTCCTCCGAGAAAGGAGGTGAGGAAGGAAAGCAGCCAGTTTCTACAGGTTGCAGTCCACGTGGGTTAATGCACTTCTGAGAAGGGAGGCGCTTGGGAGGACACCCTGCAAGTGGGACACAGTGTACGTGATGAATGCCCCATAAAATACAGGCCCAGCAGTCCCTAAATGCTGAGTGCCACAGTCAGTCTTTGTCTGGGAGCGTTCTGTAAAATGTCGTTGGTTTTAGACAAAGTGTAAGGCAGCCTGGCTGTTTGCCTGCTGGTAGGCTTTCGTTTGTCACCTGTGATGGACACTTGGGGTCGCACACTGCATGGCCCCACGTCTTTCCATAGGCACCATTCCCCCACCTTCAACCCCAGCCCCGTGTTTTCCTTTTACTTTCCTTTCTTTTCTTTCAGGCTGAGGAGGAGCTCTGTAAGAGGTGTTTGTTTTGGGAAGAAAGAAGACTGCTCTGGAGTTGTTAAAAAATAACTACACAGGTTTCAACAAAGAGCCGCTTAAAAGAAAGCTAAAGAGGTCTTTTTTTTTTCTTTGCTTCTTTTTTTTCTTTCTTTCCTTTTTTTTTTTTTTTTTCTTCCCAGAAACCAAAGTTGATGGAAACAGCTGGAGACTGCAACTTCGAAAATGGAGAAAGTAAGATGAATCAAACTTCCTGTTTTTCCTCTCCTACCCCAACCTGCAGGGGACAGGGGTGGGGGGTAACCTCTTCAGACTCTTTTCAAAACAGATGGTGGATTCCCAAAAGGTTCAGGTTTGGACTTTTTTTTTTTTTTTTCAAGCAAAAATATCAACTGTGCTTTTGCACAGAGCTGTGGGATCTTCAGCTCAGCTGCAGCTTGCCACATATAAGTAAACTTATCAGATTCCACTACCAAACTCTGATTTGCAAAAAAAAAAAAAAATGATATTAGTAAACCTCAATCATTAAGGCTGATAGAGTTGTTTTTAGCTCCCTGCCACAACAAAGTTTTCTTACTTTTTTACAGGACCATTTTGCAATTAGCTCCTGTTGCACCACTCACCAGTTCTACATTTTATTGACGTGAAAACACTCATGAAATTTGGCTTCTGAAAGCTCATACCCCAGGTGATAGGACTTCATTCTGCATCATTTCCCTATGTCTTTTTAGTTATCCCTTTGGGTGCACAACCTGAGACATTTCAAAGCTTAGGAAGATAAAAAAAATATTGAAGTGTCTCAGATAACACACCCAAAATACATTATTATGGTTTATATGGCTTAGGCACTTCGTTTAGCCACTTAGCTTATGACAGTTTATTTTCATTAATTTCTAATGCCACCGTGAATGCCCCAAATGACAATGTTTCAAGATGTCTAACATATTCTGTGACAAGAAGATTTTTATTGGGATTTCCTCTTAATATCTACATCAACTCTACCTCTAGTTCAGTAACCCTGTTACTGAATTCTCACTTTGACAATTAGCATGTAAATTATGTCATCCCACTATGTTTCATTAGTAAGGCCAGGCAGATATTCAAGGTAAGCAGCAGCTATGAAGGTTGATTTTAAAATAGAATAAAAATACAGTTACCATCATATAGAGATTGTGTGTCCAGATACAATATTTCATAGTAGTTGTAGGCAATCTCACTTTTACAGGTTCTTCTCTTTGTTATCTCTCCCAGGAAGCACCTGAAGCTAAATAAATAAATAAATAAAAATAAAAAGTGCTGTTTAAATTTTTAGGGTACAAGACTATGGTTTAAATTATATTTAAAATTTTAAATAAAGTTCTCTTTTAAACCCCACATATGTATATAAGTTCTTCAAACTGCAAAACATCCAAAAGAGATGTAGAAATTCCCAGGAAGTCAGTGACTGAGATAGCAACCGCAAAGACAAAACACATTTGAATGCTGAGTATATATGAGAGAGCAAGGTCATCACCTGTAGCCACAATCTGCAGTGGGGAAGAGATAAAATCAATACAAGCTGAGGAACTATTCCTTATGTTTTTCCATGATCCACCAAACAAGCATTGCTTTTCTGTTCTGTTGCCAAGGATGTCTTCTAGTTTAACTCTGAAGATTGAATCCCCATGCATGTCTATATCTAAAAGTCTGCAATTGTTATTTGGACCCTTGGGTCTTAAAATGTTTTACTTACAGCCCACAGCCAGGCAAATTTCATCCTTATTTCATTCAATTATATATTCTGGCTCACTATTTTTTCCCCTTGCTTACAGAGCTCAGCTGGCCTCAGCTCTGGAGCTGGCTGGACATTTTTGCTGATCACCTGCCAGATATTGACAATTATGTGCCAATTTCATTTTTCATATGAAAGAGTATTTTAAGAATAAACTTCTCATTCACATTGTTATTACATGCACTGGGAGGAGTGAAGGAAATGGCAAAACAGTGTCTCTCACCTTCATGTATTTAAAATCCCTTTTGGATCTGCAGCAGATGGCAGGAGCTGCTCTTTGCCATCTTCTTGTTGTAGGATCAGTGGGTGTGAGATATCGCTGACTCAAAGAGCTTTGGGACTGAAGCCAATTCCTTTGGGGCCCACGGCCCTTGCCAAACTTCTGCCGGTGGCTGGGACACTGGCAGAGCTGGACATGCTCTGTTTGGGCCTGGAAGCCCCCCTTGATGGCAACCAGCACTCCACTTCCCTGCAAGCTCACGGACCTTATCATCTTTCCCCTGCTGAGGACCTGGCTCTGAGTTGTTCTTCTCTCTAAGGAAAAAACAAGCGTTTTGGTTTACAACTTTGGGTTTCAGGGCTGCAAAGGACCCCTGCTGCCCCTGCCCCGGTGAGGGATCTCCCACCAGATAAGCAGCCAGCATGAACAGACGGCTGCTGCGCTGGCCCTATGTGCACTTGCAAACAAGCAGCAGACACAGATTATAAACTCCCCAAAGTATTCCTCTACATTCAGGCTCACTTATTTCACACAAGCACGAGTCAACATAGAATAACCAGAGCATGGCGTCACAGCAGAAGTTTAGGCTCATCTCTCTCTACCCCAGTACGCTAGCCAGAGCAAGATGCACACTCACATTTCATCATGTGGCAGGGACCATGCAGCTCTTCCCCAGCCACATCAGGGCTCCCGGTGCACCGAGGGTGCTCCCAGCCTTTATGAGCCTCACTGAATTATTCCTGCCGCTCTTGGGACCTTCAGGGTGCTTTAAGCCGTGCAATGGTAGAGCAGAGACTTGCATTGTTCTCCTGCATTTAATTTTTATGTGAAATTTTGGTCTGGAGCCAATCATAACATTGGAGGCAGCTCAACATTTCACATAAAAAGTAAATTAGAATATTATTAGAGTACTACACAGACTAGGCACACTTGCTCAGTGGCGTTTTTCCACTTTCCTTGAAACGAAAGAAGAAAACACCACTCTCACATCAGATATGGAAGACAGTCACTATTTTTAGCAGTGCAAAGCAAAAGGTTGCTTCCAACAGCAGCAGGGTATTTTATTTCCTTGTGCGGCTCAGAAATATTGTTTCCCTGACTGCCTAACCAGTTATGCTGAGCACAGCAGTATTTGTGATGGTCCTCAGAAAGTGCACCAGTGTTGCTCTCCATCTTGTCAATACGAAATCCCTCCTGTGTCTGTGCTTCTATGGGACTGACAGGCTCATCTTTAATCACAAGAGCTAATGAGGTAGCAGCCTGGGGCTAAGCTGAAAGGTTGATGTTTGATTTGTCTACTGACTGGACTCTGATCGCTTACAAGTAGGCTGGATGTTGCTCTAATTTGTCTGTTCACCTGTCTTTGAGCAGGGAATTTAAACCATTTCTCATCCAGTTCCAGTCTTGGAATAGCATAGATGTTCAAAAAATAAACTGGGAAGGTGGTTTCTGACTCATTCGAAACTTGCATTCTTTGGTAAATCAAATTCGAGGAAATCTCATTGTGTTGCCATATGTTTATTTCTCCGAAGTCATCCCTAAGTGCATTTGTTTTGGAGGAAGTTCCCTTTCAGAAGACACACAAGGGAGTCAGTCCTTGAGGGAGAGCTATAAACAAGTCAAAGGTTTTCAATTATTTTCTGCAAACAAAAATTACACCAGACAGGAACATATTTCCCTAAGGAAAGGTATAGGCTTATAAGCCTAAAGAGAAAATGCAAATACATGGGGAAATAAACTGACAGATTCCCATTACAGCCTGATTGAAAATTCAGTGAGCTCAATGAAAGTACACTCATCAAATTTAATAGGCTTTGATATAAGTCTGTATATTTTTTCTAGATATGGATGTAAACCTGTATAATTGAACATTTTTTTTCCATCATTTCAGGACAGGGCTTACTGCTGAACTTGAGGAGATACAGCTTGAGGAGAGATCAATATATTCTCATTTTCAGTGAGAAACTTCAGGAGGGATTTGGGCACAGAAAATTATATTGACGTGAATGCCAGGTTATAATGCAATGTGAACGGAAACAGTTAAAATTGTCTGCAGGACTATCCTTCAAATAACTTCAGAATAATAAGTTAACATTCAGAGAATGAAATGTCTGATGATGACAGAGACTTTGGGATGACAAGCATCCTGATAAATAGTGGGAGGATAAAGAACAGGGGGATATTTAAAAAGCTAGTGCCAGGTTGTGCAGGGAGGATTATTTCCCCATAAAGATGTGACAAAAATACTAATATGCTGTTATGTTTATGTTCCCTAATCTCCTAATCAAGAAAACACTGAGTACTTGATAATCAAGTATATCAAAGCATAAATATAGCTGGCTTCAACTGCACACATAGGTGCTGCACAGACAGCAAATAGAGATAGTCACACAGAGCAGCTCTTACTGAGTAACTCCTCAGTAATGCACAAAAGTGAGTTCAGGACACAGAAGAGTTGACCCACATGCCAAAACTCACCGCAGCATGGTTGCTTTCAGCATGTTCATCATACTGATGAGGGTTGGCTTGAGCTGCAAGAAACAAGGGCTAAAAAATGAAATTAACAAAAGACAACTGGGGAAAGCAAAGGCTTTAAAGCTGTGGAAACTGAATAAAGGATGTTGTGCTCACCTTGAAGGAGTCAGGATGGAAACAGAGTACATGTGAACCACTGATCTCAGTCCCACTGAAGTTAACTGCAGTTCTGATAATAACCATGGTTAGCACGTCCAAAACACACTCTCATATCTCACGTTTGAAATTCTCTCTGTTTTCCATCTCCAGGAATCCTTAACCTTTTCTGGCTTATTACAAGAGACAAGGCTCACAGCCAGAAAATCACGAGCCACAGTCCTGCTGAGGGCCTGGGGTATGGGTGCTCTCGGTCCCACTGTCCCGGTGAGGCACCCAGGCAGGGCTGGGGTGGCCTTGCAGTCCCTGAAGGGACTCCAGCACACTCTGGGGCTGATTTCAGTGAGGTGGTCTTTGGACTGCAACAAGCCAACAAGTGGCTTGAAGCACAGCATGTGCTCTTCCAGAGGATCTGGCCAGTGTTTCAGGAGAATGAGGTTTGTCAGAACCTCCAAAAGGTGGTTTCATGGGAGAAAATAGGACATGCACAAGGAAAGCATTTGGCTTCAGCTGACAGAAAGGATAAAGTTTCTAGATAAAAGCTTCTAGGGGCTCCAAAAATAATTATAAAACAGAGCCAGCTCAAACCTCAAAATCAGATACAGGATAAGAAGGCTGCTGAGGCCTCAAAACAGGTTCAAACGGCACAATTTGTGAAGCTTGGCTCACATTAGTGGGTTTAAATCGTGGGTGGAGATGTCTGATCACCACAGGAAACCTCATTTTGGTTTTGTTTTGATTGACATATTTGCAAATTTGGAAATACCAGTCTTACACAATTAACAAGGATTACTACAGTCAATAAAACCTGGTGGTCTCTGTAATGTATTCTGGATCTTTCAGCCAAATCAGAGCTATTTCAGAAGAAAACTTTCTCTTTTGCCCTCAAATGGAACAGCTGCATGCAGCTATATCTGCCACTAAAATTGTGTTAAGCAGACTGCCTAAAGGGAGATGTCTAAGTCCCATGAAAGAGGAGGGGAGGGGAGGGGAGGGGAGGGGAGGGGAGGGGAGGGGAGGGGAGGGGAGAGGGGACTAAAACAAATGTTAAAAAAATGTATAGCGATGTACTGATTGTGAAAGGACACTTGTTTTTAAAAAGAGATCTGACGTTTGTTGCCTTTCCCGCTAGGCACCATTTAGCTAAACATTTGGAGGTCGCCCATGCAAAAAAAAAAAAAAGGTTCTGCTTACATCATTAGTCACCTCCATCTGCCAGCAAACAAATCCCACTCAGCTGTCTGTTGAGCCAGCAGAAATGTGGCAGGGCTAACAGTTTTGTTCTTGAGAGAACCCTGATGGTGTTTCCCCATTCAGGCTCTGTTTTGTTGGAGTTCAAAAGGATTTGCTGGGAAATATCTGGGAGAGGAAGTATCAATTTCATGCCTGCAGATTAAAATTCAAAGACTAGATTTGATAGGCAGAGTTACAATGGGCAGGCAAAGGTAACGATAAAAATACTAATCACTTAAATCAGTAATGACTTCATTCACATACCTCTCTGACCAGCCACACACCCTGTCCCTTGGATTGTTGGGAACAGAAGACTTGCATGTGTCTATAGTGGTAGTTTATAGTGGTATAATTTATATGTGGTATAGTTCTTAATTGGAAGTTTTAGTTAGATAGTTTGATGCATTGTGATAATACCAAATTGACTCAGCTGTAGAAGGTCCACAGTTTTCTAATTCGAAACTCATACCTGATGTCCTTTGTTTACATTTATAGTTTTGGTAAGGTAAAGTATGCAACACATGGGAGTATTTGCATGTCTTAATGTTACAGAATTTGATCTGAAATCATTACTTTTCATGGCATCATATTAATTTGTAATGGTGTAATCAGCAATTGTTTTGTCAATGGATTTTCTCAAAACTAGTTGAAGTAACCTAAAGCTTAAAACCCAGATGAATAAATGTAGTAAACTATAATTAGCATGATGGTATTTTAAGCCCAAAAGAAGGATCCAAACCCTGAGATTCAAAGTATTGGTGTTGCATATGAGGACGTATTACAAAATTGATACAAAAAGATCTGTTTATGTCTAATAACAACCAAACAGATGGGGGATATGATGCTGTTCTCATTCACCTTGGTGCAAGCCTGAGATAAGTGCAACGATTCCAGATTTCTATCAGAGTTAGGAGGCAGAAAAATGCTGAATTTTTTTTTATTGTCTTTCTGATTTACTGGAAGTAAAAAACTCTTTCACTTTCTTAGGTGAAAGGAAACAATTTTGTCATTTTTTTTTCTCAAAGGCAACCCTCCCGAAATATAATTTTGAAACATGAGTTATGGTACATCACAATTTCTCTCCATTCTACTATCAGATTCTAGCCCAGTGATATAAAATGTTTGCAAAGCAAATAGGATTTTGCTGGTTTTCTGCCAATCGTATAAAATAACCTCTAGAATATTTGTATACATTATGACAGATCTTTTTTAGTCTTTTCAGTAGATTCCTAAAAAGACCATTAGTTTTGATGACTAATTAATTTGTACTTTCATTCCAGCAGGAGCCATGCTGTTCACAGGATTTATTTGGCTTAAAACAGGCTTTAGGAAACTGTTTTCCCTCTTTCCCAATGTTACTTAGTAAGAAATATCTTACAGAAGGAATGCCGTCACAGCTGTATTGCGTGTTTTAAACCCGCAGATAACCAAGTTAGAACAAGGAGAATCAACCTTTTCAATGAGAAATACTGCAGGATGCAATCCTGCCACACAGTCAAGTATGTCCTGGACCTGTAACTGCTTCTTAATTCTGCACCACAAGAAAAAAAAAAAAACTAAATAAAACAAAACAAAAATCCTCTAGAGAAGCTGTGCTTTTCCCATGATTTATTCCGCTATTGTTCAAGGCTTCTTCCAGCTGGGAGGTAGCTGGCTGCAAAGTTTTGAAGTCAGTGGGAGTGAGACATGATACACTTTCTAAGACAAGCACCATCAATCATTTCAATCAAGCAGATATTTTTAGATCATTAAAGGCTCTGGAAGGTACATTTTCTGAGTTTCAGTATTGCTATACCAGGCAATTTAAATATTTTCAATTTGAAGATATCAAACGCAGCTTTTATAAGCTGTAAAGGTCTGATAAAAATGACAGAAGATGAAAGCAGGCAAAGTATATTTCAAGATAACATTGGTGATTACTCAAAGTAAGTTGCCCAAAAGTCCAAGACCAGCAGCACAGAAAACATCCACCAAATCAGAAGCCAGCATCCAACTCCAATGTAATTCTAAACTATGAATAATGGTTTTAAGGGGACAGTTTTAAATATTACAGTAAAATGGTTTCATATTTAGGCCTTAAAATGTTTGAAGTCTCTCTCACTTAAACTTGAAATCCTCATGCTTGAAAATGACCGGTAATTAATTTTGCTGTATCTCTGTTTGTTTGACAAATGCAAATGCTATGCTCTGTGGAATTATAAGTGGCCATTTCTGCTCCAAGAAGTTTACAGTGTAAGAAAGCAGCACAGAAAATGTTGTATACAAGCAGAAGTGCTGGAGCTAGGCCTCTTCATTGCTATTCTAGGTCATTCTCATTTTTTCAGCCTGGTTTCCGGAGGAATCCTCTTCTATTTGCTTACGAGTCTGTTTATAATAGGTGACCCTTTCACCTCACCTCATCCCAACAGCTTTGACCAGTTAGCCAATACCAGAATGAAGTTGCTGGTAGCTGGTGAAAGGAGACAACCACCCAGAGGACAGAGTCCCTCTCTGACCTCACGCAGACAGAAGAATGCCCCAAGGACAACCCTCAGCGTAACCCCCTCACCACCACAAATGCAAGAGCTAACAATAGGACAGTGAGCAGAAAAGCAGAAATTTGTCAGGAAAATTCCTTTGTCTTTTTTTTTTTTTTTCCCTAATACAGTCCACCATGGCAAGTTATTTCTCAGGCAAAACCAAGAAGCTCTAAAGTGCCAGATTCTCTAAATGTCAGAAGTCAGAAACTGTCTTCATATTTCCTTTGTGTTGTCACTCGTGCAATTCCACGCCACACTGATGGGCAAAATTTACTTGATAAAAAGATGGTATCACCTAAAATAACACCGTGCGTGGCTCAGCAGCTCTTGTATACTTTGTAAAACAAATGTTAGTAATTCAGCAGCTCAGCAGAAAACACCCTCTGCTTACAGTGGGCATTCAGCAAGGTCAGAAGGAGAAATTGGTGAATAGGGCTTAGGAATTGATGTGGTGCAAAGGCTGACAAGTTGACTCAACTTCTCAATAATTATATATACGGGAACATCTTGGTTTTTGTTTGGCTGAGTATCCAGATTAAAAGATAACGTGACATTTCTTGTAAGATTCTTGATGCTTTTCCTCTTATTTCAGATAAGAGTACAGTAAGAATTCATGCAATCGAAGTTTCCCAAGCTGACGCCCAAATCTGCAATTTAGTTAAAAATGGAATTCCCCTTTCTCTGTCACAAAAAAAAAAAAAAAAAAAAAAAAAGGAGAGAGAATAACATAAAACTTATGTATAAAATTGCAGTTTTGCACCCTTGCACCCTCACTGGTGCTATCTGTCTGCACATGTTTTTCCCAAGCTCTAACATTAGAGACCAGGAGCTCTGAACACTTTGGCATATCTGTCGAAGTGAGGACATTCTGCTTTGTCATGCTGAGTGACGGAAGCCCGTTCCCCTATGCCCAGGAGCTATCCTTCACACTGGGAGGGCTGCACTTGGAAGAAATTTGCACCAAAAACAGCATAGCAAGCAGCAGCTGTTTGTGGAAAGAAGTTAAACAGGTGTCAAACCAGCATCCCAAGAATGATAGGAAAACAAATGAAGGAATATGAGATGTGAACATAACATACCAGCTTTCTAATAAAGTACCACCTCCCCCTGCCCGTTGTGGAAAGCCATGAGTGCTATCTTCTGTTACTACGTCTTTTGATTTGTAATGCATCAGCTTTCCTAATGTATGGATTTCAAACTGGTCAGCCAGCATAAAGGTTCTTTCCCAATGTATTGGGAAAAAAAAAAAAAAAGCTTTCTTCTTATATATTTTTTTTAAGTATGCTCTGCCTTTTTCATCAGCTTTGCCCTTCAGATAGCACGTCAAATGAGCTTCTAAGTCAAGAGAGGCCAAGTGTAAGAAGTGTGACTAGAGCAGTTCCAGGGAAAGGAGCCCCAGCCCAGATGTACATCACACCCTCTCGCCAAAACCCACTCCACAGCAGAGGCATTCACTGTTGCTTCCCACTGGTGCGCTTCCCAGCTTGTTGCTCCAAAAGAGAGAAGCTCTGCAATGCCACTTTAGCTCTTGTAAAATAAAGTAATAGCTACATTAAAATTTTCAGGGAAAAGGCAAACAAATTTGTTGCAGCCTTTGGAAGGGAGTCCAAGGCAAGGAGTGATATTATGTTTCACATTGCCAACATAGCCTAGCACAGACAGTTTTGGAAGTATTTAAAGAATAACAGAAATCTGAGATCCTTTTCTTCAGCTCAAGCTCTTTCCTTAATAAGGTGCCATATCCCTTCCCTTACTTCTCACTTCTGCAGATTTTTCTCATGAAAATCCTTGCTTTAGGCTGACTGGAATAAAACGCTCGGGTCTGCTCCTGCACAGGGTGTGACACTGCTGGGTTTCCAGTAGCAGCTGTGCACAAGTCTGCCTTGCTCGGACCCTTGCAGAAGAGTTGGGCAAGGCCAGCAGAGAGCAGTGACTGCCACTGCACATGATGCACATTGATAAGGCTGTGGAACCCGCGGTGTAGATGAAGCAAGGACTGAAGGAAGTTTTATAGCCAGTGGTTTGGCAATTGTAACAGAGAAACAATGAACAAACCCACGGGGGGAAAGTCTGTGGTGGTCCTCAATCTGTTTATAATATAGAATTCTTGTTGGGTCTTATTTACAGTACGAGGCCTTGTGTGCACCAGAGAGGTTTTGTTGGCTTGCATAATTACGCTGGCAAAAGTTTCCAGCATAGACATCGATTTATCACAGTCCTAGCATTCAGACGAGCATGGCATCCCACCAAAAAGTGTGAGGAGGCATAAGAGTGTTCATAGCCACATCTGTATAAGCTGCTTCATCCACATGCCATGGAGACAATACTGTGTAAAGTGGTCTGAAAGCCTTATTTCACTCGCAGTCAAGGAGAACCAAGGATGTGGGTACAGGGAGACAAATGGGATGGAAGAGATTCATGTGCATGTGGGACATGTGTTGGAGTACTTGTGTACAATATTTGCACTGCCTCTGTCTTGAAATGATACAGGTGTTGATGAGTAGGTAAATGAGTATCTTTATTCAGATAAAGGAAGGAAAAAAAATTGTTAATGTAAACCCAGTATTCTTGACCAGCCTTTTTTCAGTAGTTTCTGATAGTGATCCAAGGACTGAAGCAGACAGTTAAAAAAGGATCTGGAAAAAGATAAAAACTCTCACCCCTCATCTTCTGAACTTACATTTTTTTTCCTTGCAAATGTTTATTATAACGTTAAAGTCTCTCTTTCTCTGTAATCACTTTGAACCTCACAGCTACAGAGTTAGGATCCACTGAAATGGGAGAGGACAGTGGACTAGATGCCGTGTGAATTTAATTTAAGACTATTAGCAGTCTCCTTCATCATTAACCTCTTTGTATACCCCTACTCCTCATTTCAGGTGAACTTGCACAGTATAATTTATAAATATTTTCAAAAACAACTTCAACTTAAAACTGAAAAACTTATATGTCATGGTTATCACTATTTCAGCTATGACAAAAAACAAGTCTTTGATATGAAGCCTAGTTCTCATGGGCAGTACCTGAAACTGTGGAAGGTTTCTTTGGACTGCAGCATCTTTCAGGGAAGTGGACCCAGCTGCTTGATTCCTGCTGCATCCAATTCCCATCACCTCGCTATAGAGCTTTCCAAAACTTCTAGAAATACGTGTACAGTTGTGAAGACTTGCTTAGATGATTTTAGAAACAGTTTCCTTCCCTCAGTTTCCATTTGCTACCATATTGGATCTATTTTAGTACATTCAGTTAACTTCCCCTCATAACTGCTTGGCCATGATTAGAAGTGAAAAAAACGATGTTCAGAAAGAGGTTGTTGTTTCACCCAAGACCAAAGGGCTATAAAAAGCTGAATATTAAGCAGTATCTGACTACATCTAAGATGAGGGTATCTTCTCCTGGTATAGCCCCAAAGGCTAGCCTACAAATCCCAAATAATTAAAAAAAAAAAAAAAAAAAAAGGAAAAAAAGGACCAGATTCATAGCTTTCACTCTATGCCTGGGGGATCTAGGTGATCCCACAACCTAAAAAAATATATAGTAATTATGTAAAGCTACAAACAAACGCTTTCCAATGGCCCCCTGATATGTACACCTGCACATCGCACCAAAAATGGATCTGATTCTAGGTTGCTATTTTCCTAAAACACAATATTGCACCAGCTGGTAAATCTGAGAAATGGAGCAGGCCAGATTGGAGACCTGGGAGAGAATATTTTATGAGACCAGCGCTATTTCTAAAATCAAGGACATTTTCATAGACATTTACAATCAGCCTGGAAAAGGGTTTGGGCAGACAGCCTGTTCATTGAGTATGACATGAAGATGGTGTCAGGGATAGTTTGGAGGCTGCAGTCACACTTCTCACACTGCTTCTGCTAATAAGCCTGGAAAGAAAGAGACTGAAGTACTGTTTTCCTTTTGTAGTCTTCCTTTAGGTATTGCTCAGTGTCCATACTTAATATATCCCCTTCAGCAACATAAAACACAAAGTGAAATTCAGAGGGAGGTCCAAGCAGAGATTCGTATCTTCACCCCTCCTGGCCCAGCTCTCAGCAGCTGGACAGTCACTGACCTGGTGCTCCTCCTCCTCACCACTGCCCCACTGCTCATGCTTTGTCCAGGAACGGAGGCCACAAGATGTGCCAAGCTTTTCTCTCAGTTTCTATTGATGCCAGGAAGGCAGAAGAGCTCCAAGAGGAGCAGGGCAGAAGGAAAGAGCATACGCCAGTAGGGAAACCGAAATATTGTGTTATTCAAAGCCCGCTTGCCTCCACTACTTCATGCAGTGGGCAAGATGCAAACAGTCCTCACCTCACTCACAGCTCTGGAAGCTAATCAGAGCCACAGAAATTTGGGAATGAAAGGGTGATAAATCAGCATTCCAGATGGATCATTCTTTACTAAAGGAAAAAAAAAAAAAAGATAAGAAATCCAAAATAATAGAGAACTCCTGATAGCGTAAAGCTAGTGATTTAAACCAGGACACTCTTCATTCTCTTTCCTGAAGAAGTTGTTCTCTCTCTTTATCTAGCACATGTTAGCTTTGGATATCTGAGCTAATTCATGTCAAGGCCAAAACATGGCCAAATGCCGTATCCTGGCTGCAGTTCTTTTTGGACAATAGCAAGATATTTTATTGCATTCTAACATTGCTGTACATATCAGCACCTGTTGTATGTGCATATTTTAAGGTTTACGGTTTTATTGTTTTATTGTAAATTTCCTGCTCTTTCTTTATTGAAAGCAGATAGCTGTGATTTTTCACGCCCATTTTAAAAATACATGCAACGCTTGTCACATTTTAGCACTTCATATGCAAGCAGTTTCAGCTTCCTGTCTAAAAATCATCCTGCAGATTTTATCAGCTTGCAATCCCTCTTACATGTTTAAAATGTAAGTCTGCATTCGGTCCACTGTGGCTGGTTCATTTTTTATTAGAGTTTTGAAAAGAGACATTTTTTAGTGATATTCACTATGCGAAATCCTGCGTTTTTTTTTTCCTGCTATTTTTCGTTACATAACTCAATGCTTTTGAAAAGACGACACTTAAGTGACCAAAAGCTGATACCATTGAACAGAAATACTGCTCCAGAATTAAACCTGCCATTTTATAAAAAAAAACTGTTGTGATTTGTTCCTATTTTAAGATAAACTGACATTGTATTAGCATAATCTAATATGTGAATATGCTAAAGTGCTAGCTATTTCCTCCACAATTTTCAATGATTAGTTTTAGACATTTCAGTGAAATGAAGACTTGTATTTAATAGAAGGAGCTGAGCAGATCCAGATTCTTGTTAAAAATAAAGGCAGAAGATCTATTTCTCTGAAACGTATCATTGGGCTGCTGACACGTTCCATGTGCTGATGGCAAGGATCCCTATCCAACATGCAGACATGATAAAGATAAAATACATGAACCTTTGGCAGTAGAAGGAAAAGGCCCCATATAGTTTAATACCAAATTACTAATACCAAAATACCAAGAAAGCCTTTACTAATACTTGTAAACTGCCTTCAACTGAAAATGAACAGCTTTCAGATTATCAAAGGAGTGCTTTAAAGGAAATGAAGCTCAGAGGTGGAGAGAGAAGAAAAATATGAACCTGCTTTCTCGTAGCTTCTTAAATTAAAATCATCCTTTCCACAACCAAAAAAAAATTGCAATGACACCTTTGCAGAGACTCCCAACCACTTGTTTCTATCAGTCTCTTGAGCAAAGCCTCCAGCTCCAAGCAGAAGGTAGTATCCCAATGGCCACAATTTATGAGCTCCTGCTGCCATGTGCATTGGTCTCCGAGTTGCAGCTTAGTCTGAAAGCATCTTCCCACTGCTTTTCCAACCTGAGCCAGGGCTGCTTTCAGCCTTCTCACCAGCAGCAGCCCACAACATGATGAAAAAAATAGACTTTAGACAGATAGCTTTGTAATTGCTTCAATAGTAACTTGCCAAGGTTAGAAGACCCTAGAGAAAGCGGGACAGAAGTTCAAACACGTGAACTGATGAATGACTTCTGCTCTCCATCCAGGGTAGCCCAGGAAAGAGGAAAAGAAGTGAGGAAACCATGAGTGGCTCTCCTGAGATTTCCCATGATGGTCCAGCACAGCTGCTGCAGTACTAGCCTCAAGCTGCAGCGAGATCCCAGCCGTGTACCTCCCGCACTCTGCTGCTCCCAAGAGAGCAGGAGGAAGGAAAAGGAGCACATCATGCTGTCATGAAGCCTCCTCGCAGACACTGTGGCTGTCATCCAGTGGCCTGAGCTGCTTGACCAGTGTGGAAACTTAGGTTATTTGACAAGATACATCCAGCTTGGATGACACTTTTTTTTTTCTTGTGCCTTCAGTTGGGGACTCAGCTATACATTGTGGGTGCCAATATGAAAGACTACAAGAAACTTTACAGGAAAACCAAGAGCCCTACACTTGAAAAGGAACAGTACTGAGTGTCCTAAGCAACCACTTAAAAATACAATTGGGACAGGAAAGACACAGCGTGGGAGCAGCCTGTCATGAATGGCTCTATTTAATGCAAGGGAAGAACCGAAAATAGAGATTTCTAAAATAACCAGGTCAGACATTCCCTGGCAGAAGACATCCCACAGCATGCTCCCAAGATGACCCACAAGATGACATGGGCTTGGCTCCCTGTCTGGCAAGGAGCAGCACTTGCTGCCGGGGCTGATGGACACCACAGCAGGGCAGGGAGCAAGGGGCAGTGATGGAGCTACTTGGGGAAAGAGCAGGTTTCTGTCTACAGACACAGAAATTGGATCGACTGACCTGAATCCAGCTCCCATTCTCAGGAAGAAACGCATTCTTTTCTTCTGACTTTACAACCTGCCCATTCTTCCACATGCATTCATGAGAGGGAAGAGTTGTGGGTGAATGGATGTGGTTTTGTTTCTTAAGCTGGTCTTTGTCTCCTTAATTCCCTTGCTTCCTTTTCAGAAAGAACATTTCCCCCACCTTATTTAAGACTAAGAAGCATAGGAAAACCCTCTTTTCAAACAATGCTTTTGGCTACAATGCACGTATTTTGTAATTACATTTGTTTCAAATGCTGTCCAGCTAATCTGGTTATATCCTGGGGCCATTTTCCCTGGTTATAGCTCTGAAACAAATGATGATTTATTTTCTGGTTGTTACTTAAATGCATATAGATGTGCTGTTCGAAGAGCCTCATTTGTCATTATTCAGGACATTCAGCAATCAGGCACAAGAAACTAATCAAAGTGGCTAAATGATGTCAGCTAACTACAATATTTTTTTTTTCCCCAAACTTTTATGCAGTGCTCCGCAGCTGTATGTAAGTAACCTTTCTACCGGGAATTGATGTCTTCTAGGGTTTTGCATTTTGGAGGAACATGTGCTCGGGGACCTCACCAGCTGCCTATGGAAAAGCATTTTGCTCCTAAAACAAAACCATATGTCAGGCCAAGGTAAGGGGAGCATTTGAAAAAAAAGAAAAATATCTTAAAAAGTGATGCTGAAAACTGTCAGACAGCTAGCCGTGCACTGAGGGAGGTGGTAGCAAATGAGAGCTCCCTCAGAGCAGTGGAGAGGCAGGGAGCCCTGCAAAGGGCTGGATTTTCGGCATTAACATGTGAGTGCAAGAGGGGGGGAACAGAACCACAATTAGCAGTCTGGCAGCAGCTCTGTTTTGACTGAACAAGGCCCCGTGGAGTTTTAAGCAACGTGCAGGCTCTGCTTGCCCACAGCTTCCCTCAATGCTGCTGGTGTCAGCACTTCACACTTGAGAACCTGGGGCTGTGGGCAGCTGGTAGCCAAGAGAAGGCTGAGAAACAGGCATTGAGATCTATAAAATGTTCACAAGGGCAAAAGAGAAGAGAAGAGACTGGAGAGGAGGTGTCCTTCCAAAGGCTGAGGTCCGGCAGGTTGTTAGCATAGCCCTGTGACACTTGGCACTGAGCAGAGTCTGAGCTGGTGGCACCTACACAAAATAAGCACAGCAGTGTGCAGGTGTCTGAGCAAATTTTGAGGGGGACAATTCATGTCTCAATCAATTTACAAAAGAATTTACAAAAGCATGTGCAATGGCTTGTCCATTCTCCCAAGCCTGTTTTCCTACAAATTTTTCCAATGTGTGTCTATGAAAACTGTACACATCCAGATCCTATACACCCTGCTTATTAGTCACGCTCTTTGGTAATGCTATTGCAACACTGAATATAACAGTTATCACTGGTTAATTATAATCCAAATAAACCACGTATTTATGTAGTCTTTCACTCTGCAAAATGGGCCAAAACAAGAGACAGACTGTTACAAGTCTGTCATGTAATTCATATATGTAAGTCAGTGGTAGAAACAGCAATAAACTTAACCTGGATCCTGTATCTTTCTGAAAACATACAGAACACCAGTAGTATTAGAATAAAACAAAAAATAATATATAGACATTGCTTTTTAACCTGGCATTAAAAGAGCAACATGAAGGTGCTTCTGGAAGGAGAATAAATGAGTACACCTTGCTCTGCTGAAGTAATATATCTGTGTAATAGTAAAACTAGACATCTCCCAGAAGACACACACCCCAACACCTGACTTCAGGACCTAGCTCCTCCTCAGCATCCTCACTTCCCCAGCACTGCACCCTACCCTCCACGTCCAGCTGGTCCATTTCTCACCCTACGCCCTGGAGGGACAGGCTCCCCACCTGCTCTCTGTCTCTGCCTACACAGCGCTTCTTTTTCCAATCTGTCTGCCTACACATGAGAGAGGAGACATGAGGAAGATAAGTATACATCACCAGTCATATCTGACCATGCTACAGAGCAAACAGTGTGAAATGGCCATTACAAATTTCTGGCACCATCCCTGTAGCCTGGGCCCAGAGCATGCGACGCGAGGTCTGTCCAGCACAGGAAGCTGTGAAAGGCTCCAGCACACCACAGAGATTTTAGTTGCTAAATTCTAACAAACTTCTTCTGAGCATGAATAATTTCCAATATTTCCAACTGTTTATAACTTGGCAAAGCATGAGTGGATTTTCCTTGTAGGACCAAAAAGCACATCCCTGACATAAAGGCAGCTCCCATGCCAAACCAAGAGCCTCTACTGCAAAGCTTCAAGGCGCTTGAACTTCCCAAAGAAAAGGTCACCTAACCTTTTTTAGCCTTGGAAACCAATGGATTGTTTACCCTTAGCCTTGTTCTCATAAACAGCAGAACTCCTTTGACTGATATTTTGAGAAAGAAAAAACCTGCCCAAGGCATGGAAAATTTGCCGAAATGAAGTTTTGGAAAAGATGTGGAAAACGAAAACCAGAGTTTCACTGTGAGAAACAGTAAGCAGCCTCAGTAACAGGGCTGCCAGCCTACCTAGTGCCTCTACAGTCATAACTAAAGAGCTTGCTTGACAGTGATGGGATAACTGGGAGCCCTGCCATGGGCTGGCTCCCAATACCTCTGCACCCAAAGCCTCAGGCTCCCCTGCAGGGACACATGCAGGTGAGTTCCCTGTCCCCCCTCCCAGGCCACCCCATCAGCTGCAGTGACCGGGACAGGAGCATTTAGCAGACACTGGTTTGGGTGGTAACTGTCACCCACAGCAGAGCATGGTGTTTTCCCTATAAAAGACACCCTACGCCACAAGTGGCGCGTCCCAGCACAGCTCATCGGCTAAATAGGTAAATTTCTTTCTTCCTCCACATCTCCACAGACTCTCAGGGCCTTAATATGCCCCATAATGTATTCCCACAAAGCCTGCAATAACTCACTTGTCATAATACACCAAGGACACAGGCCAACAAAAGCAGATTTGTGTTTCATCTTACATTCTGATCTCTGCAGTTATGCTAAAAGAAAACAAATTGAAATGCAGAGGCCCTTCTTTTTTTTTGGAACACGTTTGTGGTTTATTATTACAATGGGCTAAACAGGCCTGGCAGAAACATGTGATCTACACGGAGCAAGCTTTCATGTGAGCCAAAAGACCACTTCCACCATTTAAAAGGATGAACAAAGATCAGATCAGTTCCAAGGGGTGGCAGAGGGAAGGTGTGAATCTCAAAGAGTTAAGAGTCTTTTAGCAAAACCCTTTACAGGAGTAATAGAAGAATCCAGCAACACTGTCTTCTGTGTTTCCACAAAGTGCACAGATCAGTCGAATTGTTTCTCTTTTCCCAGAAATAATCAGATCTTAGATTAAAGTCACATACAGTAATATAAAAATCAGATCACATCATGGAAAAACATCTCTTCCATATAAAAAACCAACAAGAAAAAAAACACTTGTAAAAACATATGGACAGAAAAAGTTGGCATATCTGTGCATATTTACTTATCCTGGCAATGAGGGGAAGAAGCAAAGCATTTATAATCATTTGTTCTTTATTATACCATTATTTACCACTTGCACTGCATCCCAGATGATTATTGTGCTTTTTATATGTTAGCTATCTGCTGCGTTCCTACTTGCATCTATCTGCCTTTGTAGCTTCCTTGTCATCTGAGTTTCTTCCTTGTGCTCTTGTACATGCATTATAAATATTTTTCCTTTTTTTTTTTAAGGTAGATCCCCACTTTTTTTTATTATTATTATTATTTTTTCAGCTAAAGGAACTGCACTTACCTTTCTTTTTAGACAAGCCATTCAATTCCTAGTCTTAGTGCATTGCAATAGTCACATAAGCTATATCTGAACATACCTGACAATGAAAAGAAGCAGCTGCCAAGAAGAGACATGCTTCCAGGTTGACAAACACACATGCATGCTATCTATAAAAGTATGGCAGGAAGGCAAAAAACCTTGCCTACCTATGGTGGTAAGAAAGCTTTTCATTCATTCTCTTGGCAGGCTAGGCTAGAAGAGTTGCCTAAGAGAGCTTTTTCCCAGCTGTGGTGTCTGAGAGCAGCCATGAAGTCACATTCGCATTGAGGTATCCAAGAAAATATATAATGCAGCCTCTTCAGGGAATGTGATAGTCACGGTCTGGTTTTCAATGCGTTCCTCTTCCCCAGCCCGCATCTTCGTCTTTTCTGTGTTGATCTTCAGCCACAATTTTATACATATGAACATATCCTTTTTCCCAAAAAGTAGCAGTTGATTTACTGTCCGTATAGGGGTTCAGGCCACATGTGGAATGGTTACACAAAGTCCTCTGAGCACATGCAGAACGCATGGGTGTACTTAATGCCTTCACCTCTCTCAGGTTTCTTTCATTCACAAAAGGTTTGCCTGCTCCTCCCCACAGCTGTAACACTGCAGTATGGTAACACAAGGTCTGAGGAAAGAATATTTAGAACATTATCAGAAATTATTCACCCCATTAGATGTCAACACAGTGCAAAGACATTGGAGGAGAGAAATTTGCAGCATTGTCATCGCTGATCTCCTTTATGGCATGCAAGAGACCTTTATGCATGCCTTTTCCAACCTGGTTTGTTAATAGCTGACATAATTAAACCCTATAGGTACACTGTCGAGTGCATATCCTGCAATTCAGAACAAGTACAAATATTAGAAAATATAATTAAATGCTATATGTTGAGCAATATCAAGTAGATATATTTTATATACCTGCCAAGATAGCTTAATGAGAGCTCCTTAATGAGAGGTCCTCTTCTTTACAAAGAGATATAAAGGTGCAATTTTGATTTTTGACTTAGTTACAAAATAAACTGGAGGAAGACAGTGACATTCATATTCAAGGCAGACTTTGGGTTTTAGTCGGTTACTGTCCTTTTTGCAATCGCAGCAGAATTTTTTTCTCCATTATCTCCAGGGACTGTCTAGAATTTCAACACAGGAACAGCTACTGGCAGCATTATTTTCCTGGACTCATTTTGCATGCTTTTTTTAAATCTAACATCCCTTTAATTAGCATCTTCAGAGGCAGTTGGGAAATGGAACTCGGGGCTTTGCACTATTTCTCCATTTTTCTTATTTACTCTTAGCAGGACTAACAGCAAAGCAATAAGGATTCTGTTTTCAGTCACTGGCTGTTGTACATCTACAACATTGTTTGCTCCCACCAAAGCCCCTCTACCATGAGTACATACTCAGGAGCAGCAAATTTTATGGGGACAATCCTCGGGAAGCCAGCTCACAGAAAATATCGTCATAGGATTCAGGAGTAATCTCGAAACTACCAAGTTTAGGCTCTTACTAAACATGATGGAGGGGATGGTCAGCCACTTCTGGTTTTAGATTCTGCTATGCCTTATATTCCAGAATTCCTTTCCTGCAAATTACAAATTGTTATGGTTATCTTCCATCTACAGGACAGATATTTGGGCTCTTCATCTTAGTTTGGAAAATGATGTTCAATATGTGAAAAGTGCCTCTCATATTGAAAGAGATCACCCTCTTACTGACATCTTTTAACTAGTTTCGTTTACTCAATACATACAAATTCCATTCTGGAAACTTAAGGACTCCAAATATATTCCTACTGCTTTTCATCCATGCTATTCTTAAGAAAACAAATCATGGCAAGAATCCAATTTGTAGTTCAAGAGCTGGAATATATTCTTCCTAGATATCCTCAGTAGACCTTCTTATCAGGTAAAAATATCAACTAAATCTTCCTCTAACTCCCAAAGCTTTATTTTGGATAGTAACACATGAAGGAATTCATCTCTATTTTAGTATGGTCAGTTTGGAACAATTAGGAGCTAGCTAAGAGAAAAAAGAGATTTTATATACAAACTTTAAAAATGTTTATGTATGAGTATGTGTCCACATGTATGCATGCACCATAAAAACATGAAATTTAACTTCTAGAAGGTGGTTTTCACAGTGAGACCTCACATAATCATAGGATGCCAATAGGGTCTAGATCCTAAAAAGGGTTCAGGGCATTGTCCTCACAAACTAAAAACTCCTAAGAAGAAACATCTGGTTTAGTGCAAAGGAAGTCCAAGTGCAACAATTTATCCCCTACCCAGAATACTGCTGCTGGTTAGGATTTAATGGGTATTGTGGCACAAAAGAAGAAAATCTTCTTCACTTCCCACAAAATCATGAAATAGTAAAAATCTTCAGAGGCAAATCAGGGCTTGTAGAAATAGAAACAATTCCATCTTGTCATTGAAGCTACAGTTACGCAAGTTAAGCTTGAATTGGATCATTTTTCATGAGTAATGGAAAGAAAAACAGCCCATTAATAAGATGGAAAGGATGAAAGTCAAATTTACAAAACTAAAACTCATGGTAGTTCAGATAAAACCATCTTATTTAGACTAACAGTAAAGAAAAATCCATAATTACAGCACCTATTGACTTTTCAAAGCTTTTGAAGCATTTTAGCCCATCACACAAATAGTCACATTCTGGTTTTGATCTCCAGTATCCCCATCTGGAAAAGGATGAGCCACCAAATTACAGTCCCTCAGAAGTACAATACCTTTTTTTACACTCCATGTGACTGAGGATACTGATAAAATTATTCTGGAGGGATAAAAAGGAAAAAACTAAATCTTTCCTGCTTAATAAGATGAATCTTTTCGTTCGTGCCTTTGTTAGAGAAAAATGGTCAGAGGGGTTAGAAATGTGTTGACAAAGGATGCACTGAAGATTATGGAGGTATATAAACTCTAAGGTGTAAACTCCACAGCTATTAATTTAGTGGTGTTCTTAATCTAAAAGTCAGATTCTCACCAAAATCTTTAGATGTCATCCCATGTGATTACATCCTGAGTCAGATTGTGTTCACTGCTATTACCTGAGATGAGAAACTTCAACTTTTTCCCCTCTCTCTTTTTGATTAGCCTTGCACCACAACTTCTGCCCGCTTTTAGTTGAAGCAGTGCATGTTTATACATATAAATATATAAGTGGCACTTCCAATGCTGTTGTTATACACCCATCATCTCTGATCCTTTGGATAAACCCAAGCAGAGGGTAGGACACTGCCCCGTGCATACGCAGAGCCACAGAGCCACAGTCTTTCCCTGCAGGACCCAGGACCCATTTTTTATGAATCCATATCAAAAGCCAACAAAGGCCAGCCTTTCCCATTGCACTTTGCTTCAGCTGTTTCCCATCCTGCTTGAACTAAGTCACACTGGTGCTAAATTAAAATCACTTACCCATGTTACATACAGTGACTGGTGGAAAAGGTCAAGTGAGTCCCTCTCCCACCACTCGGCCTGCACCTGAGCCCAGCTACTCCTTCTGTACCTGTGTATCCAAAGAAATTGCTCTAAAACCCATATAGAGCAAGAAAAACATCAGGTTTTGAAGCTTTCTCATTTGAATCATATAGAACATCTCTCTTTATACGTGACACATATTGTATTTGCGGTTCTGAAAAGGAGGCGTTCACTTTGCAGGTTTTAGGTATTTAAACTGAGCAAAATTCAAAATGCATAAGGTCTGAATACGCCAATGGAAAGTGAGAGGTGTTGCCAGGGGCATTTCTGAGCAGCCCTATTAGATGCCTAAAATTTGATTGCAAATTCTCTACCCAAAAGCCCCTGTGTATAACTGCATTTCTAAATATATTGCTGTAAAGCCAGTGCAGGGTTTCTCATTAAAAAACATATAAATAAATAAACCATACAACAGCGAGAAGAAATCTTCCAACAAAATGTTATAAGAGGGGCCACAATGGCATTTTTATTAACACTACATTTTAAAAGTAATAACGTAGGCAAGACACAAAACCGAAGCCATAAATGGATCAAGCAATAACTGTAAATCACCACCGAGGTTTCTTTTTACACAGCAGTCTCAGGCAGGAAAGACCAGGATTATCTGGAGATCGCAGGAGTTAGAAGTCTGCGGTTTCTGTGCTGCATTATTATTGCTCGCAATCGCTAATCCAACAGCAAACATACTCTGTACAGAAAATCTCCAGCCAAAACTTGCTCACGCCTTGAGAGCTTTCTCTAACAGTTCTGAGGCTTAGCAATGCATCCAGCTACACCTAAAGAAATTCATTTTCTTCAGCTGACCAGAAACAGGTTTTATCTTTAAGAGGTTACACTGACAACAGGTGAGCCCCTTTTCACTTGACTGATGCACAGGTCAATGTCTTTCATCCCCACACAGCAGAAGAACTATTTGGTTGCTGCTTCTAGCTACTCGAAAGCTGTGCACTACAAATTCACATGGCATAGGAAAAGGCTGTGCTTCCCTGCTCTTTCTGTGCAAGAGGCACCGGCTAGCAGAATACGTGACCCAAAAAATCAAAACAAGGGAGGGGAGCTTCAAGGCAGCTCTCCTGTCTTAAAACCCAACTACAAATGTCAGTGCATGAGTCGATATTTCAGCGTAAATACCAGGTGGTGACTCACACACAGACTTTCAGGGTGGGATTAAAGGTGAGACTGCAGCTACACCCTTACCAAAGATCTTCACTAGTGAAAAGGAAGCCCAGGGAGGACAAACCAGGGAATTAACTCAAAGGAGGCTTCAGAGCAGTTCCAATTTAGTCTGCGGTAACCTGAAAATCAGATCTAGGGAGAATTAGCAATTCCAGGATGTGGTTTTGAGGAGCTATTTATTCTCCTGAGCTCAGTTACAGCCAGTCAATGGCTGTCTCCAGGCCCGTGGGGGAGAAGATGGAGAGGATGGTCCCTGCAGAGCTGCCCACACCTCTTGTTTTCTCAGCTTTCACACTTCTCCCCAGCACCAGATCTCCTAAATGGTGTGGCAATTTATGATGCTAAATCAGGTATTTTATAAGACCACCACAAAAATTACACTCTTTAGCTGAAAGGCCCTTAATATGTGTTGTTGCTGACTTGTAAATATGTCACAATTCTACCAGATTTGAGGTTTTTATCTTAAATGTCTAGCCCTGGAACAACATCTAAGGATCTAAGTTTTCATTAGGAAATATAAATCTCTAATCCTCATGATGAAGAGTCCTCTTTTCAAAAGTTCAGAAACAGAAAGCAAATTATAACAACATTTTAAAAGTAATTTTGAATCAATTATAAATACTGATGCTGATAATATAGAATCTGAAATTAAAATATTATGATTCTTTGAAGAATGTTTCCATGCGACTTTTATCTGTGAAACATATTTCTTCCAGTGGAGTGGAAATGCATACTCGCTTTTTTAAAATAGCCTGTATTCGACTCCTGTTCCACCTTTTTAATGTTACTGCTGGGACATGTATACAGCAATTCATAGACAACAAGGAAGCATAATCATGTAGACAGGAATTTCAGACACTGAGTAAATGAGATGTATCTATACCCATGTTCCTCAGGCTCTTTCTGACTTAATACTGCTCTAATTTTCCTGGCAATATTCCTGCCAAAGGTCGCAATCTGATTCTTAAGGACTGAATGTTGCACAGGTCCCTAGCAAGAATCAAGTGTTTAGAAATATGGAACTGCTTCAGAAGTCTTCATGTTTGACAAGACATGCATTTTTTTTCCTTTGGAATGTGTTTTTCTCCCCAGGGTAAGTGCAGGCATTAGCATATAAAATCAGTACATTGAGTGTGAACTTTTGTGATGTTTCCAAAGGGGATTTTAATGCCTGTAAAGTATTCAGATACATACACACTTATGCACAAAGCAGTGACCTGCCGATTTGCATTATATACAGTACGTAAACAGAATTTTGACAACTCACTGATGCATTGAATTGCAGCCAGGTATTCGAACTGAACTGTGCAGCTGCATCAGCGAAGCAGCAGAACAGTAGCCATGAAGGACAAATTCTCTTCCTAAGACTAAATTGTGTTGTGGAGACTGGGGCACAGTTTTAGGTGAACCTGCACATACTTCACGGTAGTTCTGAAGAAAGCTTTAGGCATTACTATGACAGCCTGTATTGCTCGTGATAAAAGCCTTCAATTTGCACCAACTTTACCCTATTGAACCTTAGGATTCATCCTAAGAATTAAGGATGTTCCTGTTTACAGAAACATCGTATCTGATGTTTAGTTCATATGTAGGAGCTTACCAACCACAGCAGCTTTCATTTCTGCTGAAGCAGAACCAACCCACTCACCTTCCACAAAATTTCTGCTAGGTTTCCCTAAAACTCAGAGCCCGGCTCCATCCAAAGAATACAAAGGCACAGAAGCGAAGGATTTGCTGATGAGACTAAAAGCAATTGCCGTTTTCCAGGGTGGCAGAACTCCTGACAAAAAGCCTATTTCCATTTTCCTCAGAGGGAAGTGAGAGGGGAGTCTGACCCAACAGCATGTTTACTATTTCATGCAAGCAAAAATAAACTCAAATGTCTAATTGTCTTCCTTGGGCCCTGTCCAAAGGGTTATGCAAGTGCACAAACAGTGAACAAACCCCCTCAACTGTATCTTCCTCTCCAGCTGAACCATGTAGTTTTTCTGACATCTAGTGGCGTGTAGTAGTGGGTCTTTTTCTCCAGCACTATGTGTTTAGAACCGAGCTACAGAATTTTTGGCAGGATGAGGCCTTCAGAAGAGCAAACTGTATAGGACAAGCTTTATCAGCCCCAAATTCACCCCTGAAGACAGCATCTGCTGCAACAGGTACTGAGGACTCATGGGGCACAGCATCAAATCCAGACAATGCAAGAGGTCCTTCTGGGGTTTTTATGAATGTTTTGCTTCCAAATGCAAGCTCTGAGGTGGCTTGCAGGCTTCCCCCCCACCTTTAAGCGCAGCTGCAGCTGGTCACTCCAAGCACCCCACTTGAAAAGCTGTACTATTTCTCTGGAGATCTTTTCCTCAGCCGCTGCTGGATGGGTGAGTGGAAGATGCAGATCCTTCCCAGAACTGGCTCCGTGTGAGTTCTGGGCATTCCAGATACAGAGCGAGTGCTGCAAAGAATTCAAGTGGATTTTTCCTTTCTCCTGGAAGCACATCTTAAGGCAGCATCTGGCCACTTTGCAATAGTATAGTTAATTATTCCTTGGGTACTCAAAGCTCAGTAAATGCCCGGACTTTTTAAAAAATGAACTATTGAAATGCAGCCCACTTGAAGTTCTGGGATTAATGCACTGTATCAACAAAAGTTGCATGGGGAATGTGTAAATGACCGCAAAGAAATTCTTCTTCTTTAACATTTAGCATCCTGTATTCCACGTGTTTCTCATTGTTTGGACCCAGTCACTTCACCAGGACTACACATACATGACTAAGTAATGCTGCACTACGCAAGCAGGTCTGTAAAGAAAAACAGCTGGTGGTGAGGACATGATGTCCACACAGCTCCTGGCTCGAGGGGGGTCACCATGGAGAAGCTCAGTTCAGCTGCATGGACAGGACAGCCGCGAGTGGCTGCAGCACAAGCAGAGCTCCCCTGCTGCACACCTTCCAGTTTATCCTTGTCCCAAAGGAACACACTTCACATGCTCTGAGGCTAAAACGCTAACGCAGATGTATCTCAGTTTAGTTTCTCCATGCATGAGCACTCTCCTTCCCTGAGCATCAGTCATCTGCTCGCAGCATGCCAGGAGGCTGAGCCGGCCGCGCTGCAGTGCGCTGCACGCCTGCCCCTGCTCGCACCAGGTACCAGCAGCTGCACAGCCAGCTCATCTCACCCACGTGCTCACGCTTCTGCCATGGGATTGACCTGCTCTATAAAATGCTTTCAATTTTACAGATTTAAAAAAATTAAAAAATGTCAGGCTGGAGCTGTAGTTCTCCAGCTTAAATATACATAGCCAAAAATTATCCCTTCCGTTAGAAAAAGCACTGAGGATAAGGAAAGACTGAAAGACAAAAGAGTGTGTGAAAGTTCCCAGAAAGATGGCCCTCACTACGTACATTACTGCCAATCAGTAAGATAAATGGTGGCTTCGAATTCCCCTGTCTAACCAGAGGAAAACCACGGTCTGGCTTTACATGAAGCTTGTGTCTCCATGTACTCCTGCAAGACCGTGGCAGAGACGGCTCTCTGCCTTTCTAGCCCTCGTTTCTTTCTTTCTCCCTGTTCTTTTCTACCAGCATTGCGCTGTTGAGCTCTTTCCTTCCTTTACAAAACCAAATGGAGAAGCAATTCCCTCCTCTATTACTCCTCAGTCACTGCCCATTACTAAGTATTTTCAGGCAGAACTAAAGATAGATTCTGCTTTTCCTAGCCATAAGCAGTCCCTCTATAGTCAACAGAATTGTTAATGCAAAATATTTCCAAGATATAGAGCTAGAAATAAAGGCTTAGCCTTTAAACAAGCTCCTTAATTTCTCCTGATGCTGGTTTATAGTTTCATTCATAACTAATGTTGTTTTACTTTTTCTTTGCTTTAACACACAAATACATGACAAATGAATATTACAGTGTGTTTTTTTCCCCTAAGACAATATTCTGCTTGCGTTATTACTTTTTTTTAATCTGTAACCCATATGCAAGCATGGAGTGCCTGACAGACTCCCAACAGTATTTAGGAAGATTTTTCAGAGGAACAATGCTGATGTGAGCTTGCAACAGGATAGAGCACCAAGAATCACCTCCTTTGTGAAGAGGTGATGATTTAAAGGCTCCATTTTGGCATACTCAAAGCGCAGGAGATTTCTCATCAGTATTCCAGCCTCCAACAAGATGTACAGATGGTGCAGAGGGAATTACAAAGTTGAGGAATTCAGACAGTGTTGCGCACATGAAATAGAGAACATACAGTACTTCATGGAGTGCATGAGGAGAAATCTTCCTTCTGAAAGAGACCTGTCACCCTGACAAAGATGTATGGTCTGTATTGCACAAATGTCTGCAACACCACTTAAAAACAGGAGATTCAATGACCCCTGCGGTAGTTCTGGAGAGAATGCTCTGTCTTACTTTTCTTACAGGGCCCGATCCTGCTCTGCCTTGTATCACTGCAAGGCAGAAGCCATTCCCCTGAAACATGCGGTGTTAAAGAGACATTTTCAAAATCTGAGCCACAACACTTTCCTTCTAAACAAAAAACTGCTAACTGCCAAGCTTGCAGCCCCTCCAGTTCAACGTTCTTTCAATGAGAATTGCAGTTATCACTTGGGCTCCAACATCCTCATGGACAATTATAAAACTCTTCCCCAGCCAGCGCTGCTATCCCAATTCTCAACAGCAAGCAACTAATTTATGCCTGACACTGTGACCAAAGTATCTTATACGCAAATGGGAAAATGAGAACTATCTTCTCCCCATTGTAAAAGCAGCATTGACTATTTCTGTAGTCTTCTGTGAGCGTACTAATACTACATCCAACCAAATCACTTGTAAAAGGATTAGCAAATGAGCACCACTACCTGGAAGTGAGAGAAATGTAGGAGAGAAACATAAAACAAGGCATTGACGAAAAAGGACACCATTTCTTCTAAACTATGTATCCCAAAATATGGGGCGAGGTTCATCCAGGTGTTGGGTACTCTTAGCTCTGGTTTGGCTGAACAGGATCTGAATGGGTTTGTGTTTTTATTCATGGCCCTTCCTTAAAACATCAAATTCTCTGTCAGATAAATCTCTGCAAGAGAATGAAAGTTAAGAGCCCGCCTGACTGCTAAACCATGGTGCCAAGAAATATGCCTCCCATTAACTTTGGGACTCTTGAAATGACACCTATTTGAAATGGACAGGAAATTTAAACACTTTTTCCAAACACTTTTTTTTTTCTTTAGTATCCTACTGAGAACAATTTAGCCTCAGATGCTGGAAAATCCATGCTTTATTACAAACTGGGAATTTTCTTTGCATGATGAGTTGCTTTTGCACACATTAACTGAGATTTCATGATTCCCAGTGTAGCAATTGGGCTAAGCAAGCACCTGCACAGCAAGATCTCCAAATCTGACCAGAGCAAATTATGCTTATTAGTTAGGTATTGACAGCTGAAGCACAAACTGTGGAACAATCAATCCCACTCAGATCCCAACTTTAAGGACCTGCGTACTATTTTAAGGTTTATATTCGATAACATGATTCTAGAGTGAGCTGCCATCTTATATGAACAGATATTAAGTCAAACAGTTATGCTTTTTAGCAAATTCCTGTAAACACTGGTCAAACAACAACAAATTAACCCTAGTCCCTCTAATTGAAATGATATTACACATCTATCATTTTGGACCTCATCTTGTAATGTGACACTGCTTGCAATGGGTCTGCCCCAGTGTAGTATAATTGAGTTGTGATGTTAATAAGAAAAAGACCCTTAACTTCACCTGGGTTGTGTATTCTTACACTGGGGCAAAATTTCCTCTGTGGATTGTTCTTCATTTATAGGCAACACGGTATGCAAGGGTGAAGAAGATGTGTATCAACACTGCAGCTGCAATTTAACTAACATATTTATCAGGATATGGAAAATCACATATTACTAAATGTTGACAGAGGTGTGTGGAAGAGGAAGATACCTGCTTTGGAAGATATCATAGGAAGCTTCACTGTGGGTATTACCCAGATCATGGCAGTGAAATTGGGTCACGGTTCTCACTGAATAGCAATAGGAATCTCTTAGCATTTCAAACATTTTTCTCTGACCCCTTCTATGTAACCCTGTCAGTGAAAACAGGAGCAGAGTGCCCCAAAACATGCTATATCCATTCAAAACTTGAGGCTTGTTGGAGCTCAGTACATTCGCCTGAATGGCTCATTGCTCTTCCCCGATTAGAGGATGGACATTCACACTCAAGCATACAAAATCTGCACTTGATCTTTGCTCATCCGTAGCAAGAATAAAACCCTGCTGCCACCAGAGTTAAGGAAATACTTTGCTAAATAGATGTTTGTGGTCCATTCCCAGCAGACTGGTGACAGCGTAGCAGTGGCAGTGTACCCAGTGTGGCTGGTTAACAATAGGGGCAAGACCCTTTTTTCATCAGGGCAACCCTACCACGACCCACGCTGTTCTTTGACACTTTTAATCCTGCAGGCATCTCAGACAATAGCACAAAGATTGTTTTCTATCCTCAGCCTTGTTTTCAGTCTGCTGTATCCCCTGGTAAGTAATCCCCGTTTTACCTTCCAAAAAACACAGATGAATGTTAGAGCGAGCTCTGGATAACATATTACCTAATGCTGTTCAAGGCTAGGAGAATTACCTGCTGGAAATTATCTGGAAGGGTCTTAATGAATACCACACGGTTTCTGCTAAACAGACGTCCTTAGCCAGTCTAGAGAGAATCTACCTTGGATCACGATTAATTGCTTGGATTTCATAAGGTGCACCAGATGTCAGGGTCAGCAAGTCCTCCTGCTGCTCCAGGAACGCTGCCAAAAATATCGGCTGGCTGTATTCCAGGGGGCTGATTTCATGCGGCAGCAGGATAGCAGTCACCAGTTGTCCTATAAAGGTTTTAATTCCAATCTGATTTTTAAATGGTGAGAACTATAGATAAACAGGAAACTGAAGAGTTGGGTTTTTTTTTTATGTCTGGAGGGACACACACCTACCAGAATTAATTCATGCATGGCAAAGGACATTTAAGATCCTTCAGCCAAGGTATGGCATAAACACTGGCCATGAAGAAAAACAGACTGGAAAGTCAGGAAGATGTTTTAATTATTCCCAATCAGACATGAATTAATGCCTTTGACTGTCTTTTGTCTGCTTGGCGAGTTCATTTTGGAAGCCTCAATACAAATTAATGCAGCCCTTTAACTGTAAGCTCTCCTCCTGCCTGAGGTCAGCTCTCATCAAGCTGGTGAGTTTCCTCACACTCTTTTCTTTCTATTGGAAGTGACCACTGGACTTTCCCTTTCAAATCTAAAATCTAGTAGGATCCTAAGGCCACAAGGCCAAGGCAGAGGGCCTTTGTGGTTTGTCCAAGCAGGGGCTGCTCAAGATGAAGGACAGGGAAAGATGTTGGTCCAGAGATATCAAGGGGTCCCACAGGCAGCAAGTGGCCTCAGTAATCCTTCAGTGGGGCTGAAATGCAGCTCCCTGGGAGGGCTGGAGAAGCTGCCCACCATTTCCATCTCAGCAAAAGGTGGTGGCAGCTCAAAGCAGGGTGAGGCAGAAAGTCAGGTAGGAACAACTGATCCATTACGACAACAGAAAATTGTGTTGTGTTTGCCTACTTCACCCAAGAGTAAGGACTTTTTCATTGCTGTAGTTCAAAATGAGATCACTTAGGTCTCAACTTGCATTCCACGTTTTGTTAGCGAAGTTTCTGGAGGTGAGTACAGATACAATCAGATCAGTCTTTTTCTTGTATCAAAGTAAAGCTCTTTGTGGCAGAGAGAACCTATTTGATGTCATATTTTGGAGGGCAAAAAGGGCTTAGAGAGGGTAAAGAGGACAGCATGAATAGGTTAGATAAAAACATAGGATGCACGAGCAACATCCAGAACAGCTGTACGGAATTCAAAGAGCCAAACAATTAATTTCTACAGCTACTTAAAACAGAGTATGAGAGCATATGAGGGGAAAAGGCTAGAAAGGAAGGGTGCAGAGGGCTACTGATATTGCTGCTAAGACATTTTTGCAGCATTTTAAAACAATTTTTCTTGGATTAAAACCAACGCAAAGGGAAACAAGAGACTGTGTCCACTGCTACCACATGCACAGCCCTAAGAGCTGAACCCTAGCTAGACAGCTCTGGCCAGCCGAGACAAAGTGTTCACCCCAGACATCCTCATATTTTTTAGCTACCTATTCCCAGAGAGTATGTCTTCAGTGCTTCAGGCTGGTTTACCCCTGGAGAGCTTCAACTGTCTGTAACTAAGTTTGTCATTGGAGAATTTGCTGTAGGTAAAATAAAGAGGGTAAGATGCTTGAAGAAAAATAGAGATGCCCTCACTGGAGAGTTTACTTTCACTGTGGAAAAGTCATCCATTTCCTCCAATGTTCATGACTCATTTACGAGACTGAATTATTTTTAGTTTAGGTGGTTGTTAAAGATGGGATTATAGGAGGTAAATGTATGCCTGAGTGCTATTCCAACCACTTTTCCTTGACACTCTGAATTGATATTGCAGGCTTCATTAGACGGTTTGTACTCTAATGGGTAGAGAGCACTGTTAATAAACATATGCTTTATACACGGCCTTCCTGATAGACTTTTTTGGCTCACAAATGATTGACTTTAAGCTACTTGATTCTCTGAAAAACATTCAAAAATATCCACTGCCTTTTCAGCTGAAACAGGAACCTTCAATAAATTAGGTCTCTGGGAAGGAAGGAAGATGCCAAGGGAATTGAATATTTCATTCTATAGTTACCTAGACTCATCAAGCCTGTCTGTAAATTTCAGTAGACATCAGCTGATGGGTCAGTACCAAAAGTATATAAAAAAATAAAGCCTGTTATCTACCCCGTTAGAAGGAAAAAGAAGTAACATTTACAATGCTAAAGAATCACTATATGACTTATGACTCAGAATTTTTAACCACTTCTATATGGGCTTACTATAGGTTTTGAATATGTTATTTTAGACTGGTTGTCAGAAAAATAAGATTATGTGCACTCTATATAGAGCAAAAATCATAGCAACTAAATTTCACCATCAGGTTAATAGAAATATTCACATATGTAGGGTTAATCTGAATTTCTAACATCTGGCTTTCCACTAATTCCTGCTGTTAACTTTTTAACTTCACACTTGTTTGCTACTCAATCAATCATCATACTGGCATACAAAAATAAAGTTGGAAGAAACCTCTAGAGATCATCTACCTGACCTTTCTAGGGCAAATATATATATAAATTAATCTGATTAGTTGACTTAATTGATAAAGTGATTGGAATGTATTATTGCTTATTATATGTCAGGAGAGATAAATATGTAATTAATGCTTATGAACTATTTTACTGATATAATCTTTTATTATATAATCTTGCATTTCTGTAAATAAGATTACTAATGCAGTTAACAAATATTCTGACACAGCTCTCAAATCTGCCTGTCTGTAATGGCTGACTATGACTGAAGAATTCAATTCACAGCGATGCTTTCATGGACTACCTTTGGTACTCCACTGATCACAAGTTCAAGAGTGACAGACAATAATTCTGTTCTAGTCCATACTCCTGCTCCAAGATGAAACCAACAGTATCTGCCTTGTTTCCCAAATTGGTACAAACAATCCTATTTGTTGACTGATCATTCCAAGTAACAATAGGGGTATAAATATTTATGCTAACACCATTTCAGAAGACTGGGATCTCTCCTTTATAGGGCAGGACCAGCAGAGTATGGCACAAGGCATTTGGGAAATCCTGCTGGATTTCTCAGCAAGTTCAAGAAGCATCTGCAGGCATCGTTTTTTATTCCTGCACCAGTCATCTGCTGTCAAGGTTGATACCAATAGTATCTGTAGCACTGTAATTACTTGGACAGCTATTACGTTGAATTTCTGGATAGAACAGCAACATGAAATCATGCACATTTAACGAAGTAATCTAGATTATAAATCTCAGGTTCAGAAATACAGCATTAAGATTCTAGATTTGAGAAACATTTTATACAGAACACATTGAAATTACCATGGATTCCCAGCCTGTAAAACCTGTTAGTCTTCACATATGCAGAGCTTCAAAGCAATCTGTTTTGTTCAAGTTTGCTTTTAAAATATTTTAAATTGATACATTTTTAAAATAAACTGAGGTGTGATAGAAGGGATTTGTAGTGAAAATTTGAATAAAGACTTAATTTAAGATGTCTGCTGCCAAATGATTGACACCATAACTAGGAACAAAATGCAGCTGCACAGCCTCTCAGCGGCAACAAAAACTGAAGTCATAGTTCTAAAATCTGATGGAACACTGTCATCTGGTGGCAATTTGAAGAGAGCACAGACAGACTCTAATCTGTTTTTTGTTCCACGGGCTTCTTCTATTTGAAGAGGTTTATTTTAATAATCAATTAATTTACTTCAAATTATCTCAATCTCAGCTCAAGGTCTGGATTGTTCACATCATTAAAAAGGAAGTTTGGCACCACAGATCCTGCAAGTTACGCCAGAAATAAGTTACCACAAATTACGACTCATATTGGAAGCAATGCCTTAATATTTCGGTTCTGCAGACTATCACAGGCTCCTGCAGCAACTCAGCCAAGATTTCATAATAGGCACAGAGCAAATTTGTGCAGAAAGTTCAGAGGAAGATGTGGAAGTGATTAGAAATCTAACAAAATGAAAAATTCACATGCTACATGCAGGTTGTATCTTATTTAGCAAATGGCCAAGCAGGCATCTGTCTTTGCAATTCAACCAGTAAGTGTAGCTGAGAGAACTCGTACAAGTGTTTTTAACCATGAAAAAAACAGCTCAGCCATTTAGGTTTTCTAATGGCATGGAGATGTTATCATTGGAAATGTTTCTGGCTTATTTGTCAGTGAAACCAGTAAGTCGCCGTTAAGATTTTTAATATTGGCAGAGAATTTTGTGATCAAGTATGTGCCTGAATACCCGCTATTGAGAAAAGCCCTAGGGCTGTACAAAATCCCAGGCAAGTACAAGCCCAAAACAACAATGTGTGAGCCAAAGCCAGTTTTAGGTCCATGATTTGAACAGAAATGCATATGGACATTTTGCTACTACATTTAACCACTCATTACTGGAAGAGAACAAAGCATTATCAGCATGATAGGAGCTAATAAGATTCCATATCATCTGTTAACACAACTGTGTGATTCTCTATAAGCAAGAACAAGAAGAAAAGGTCACACCTAGAGTTTCTTTAGCAATGTAAGCCCTAAACCTACTAGTTCACTGCCTTCTGCGCCACTGCTAAAGCTCCTGTATGAAGGATCCTAGCAAACTGTGGGAGTGAATGGTGCCCTTTATTATGTTTACTGAAGGAACTCTGCAAATGGTTATAACACAGGGCAAGAGGTAGTGGCTCTCACTGGAAGATGTAGGGTGATGTAAGTGCTCTGAATGCATCATGAGCAACTGCAGCTCTAACAGAAATTCAACTGTAAATAGGGAAGAAAACATATTGAATTGTTCCTCATCATACTTAGAACAACATGGAATCAAGGAGAAATAGAATAAACAGGACCAGACACTCAGCTGTGCTGAGCAGGGAGATGGAAGAGGACCAGGTAGCCACAATCCAGCCAGCTCCATAATGTAAAACTGCTTGAGGACTTACAGGAACGATGCACTATTACCTGCAGATTTATTAAAACAGGCTTCAGTTCTTAAGCATTTGTAGTTCTCCCTTGCCACGCCAGAATGGACAGGAAAAACAATTGTGGTAGAGCAGAGCAAGTGTCAAAGGGTTGGTCTCTAGGCTGTTATTGCTGTAGGACAAATGCTGAGGTTCTTGTTTGGCTTCTATTCAAGCAAATTTTCGCTGCCAGAGTTTTGTGGAACAGACAGAAAGAGAACTAGATAAATTAGACATACATTTGTATTTTAAATTTCTGGCCTTGACCATATACACAGTCTTGTTTGCTGACAACTAAATCCCCTTTGGAGAATTAGGCAGTTATCATTAATGGTCTGGTCACAGCAGGGACATGGGATGAAGGAGAGTTATGCAGTTTATCATATGATACTGCTCTCTACGGCAGGACGACCAGAGTATTCACTAACAAGAACAGCTTTAGAGACTTGCATTTAACTTCCCCTGATAATACCGAAGCTGATGAAGTTTTGAATTAATTTTTTATATAGGGTACAGCTTAGTTATTATGCATCACATTTAGCTAATACTTCAAGACTGAATGGAATCTGATACTGGTTATTGTTTGCTCTTTGTTTAAGCACAAGATTCATCCTTTGTCTTCACAGGTAAGCTGTCAAGGCTGCCTATAAACTAAATTCACCAATCCAGAGGAAGCTGTAGCATCCTAACAGCTATATCAGACTCAAAATATAGCTAACAAAGTTAAATGCTAGATGAATTGCTGCCAAAGACAACAGCAATAGCTTCCATTTTAAGCTTACAGGGAAGGATTTAGAACACCTCAATGTTGGTTGTGATGGGATGGACTTCAGTTACTTTTGGTTAAAAATACAGAGGGAGGTACCTCTGTAGATCAGCAGCAGGAGATGCAATGTCTTTCTCTGAGGTATTCCGTACAGAAAGGAGGGGGGTTGTTTGGTTCCTGTGCCCCCCTCTTCAGCCCTAACAGCCAAAGCTGAGTCAGTGCAAATGTTAAGGACCAAAGCCAAGCAGATCAAATTCCCTCCATTTCCTAGTTTATTGCTCTAAGCAAGGTTTGAAATAAACAGTATCCTTTTTATTGTTATTTCAGCCTCACTGGCACTGAGTAGTCTGCAGGCAAAAGGAGGGAAGAGCGCAGAGAGGGGTAAAATAAAGTGCATAGTTGTAATGCACTGGTCCTTTCCTTTCAATGTTATGTTATTATTTGGTTCTGGTTATTGACCTGTAATTTTCCACAGTCTCCCAGGGTTTTCCACCACTGTTTGAAATAACTGGTTTACAGTAGAAACCGCAAATTCATTAAGGCCAATGGTCATTTCTTATTCCTCGTGGAAGGAATATTTTCAACATACAAAGGTATTATTTGTCTCCTGTTCTTGACCTGGATCACCCCCTCGGGATCTGTTCTTCTACCTACACAGGAGAGATGACCAGCCTTCTGGAAGAGTGTTTACCTATGCATCTGCAGGTGTTTGTAGGAGGAGCAGAAAGCCAGCTATACTCAGGTATTACCCTGCCAAACATTACACTGCCTTCACTACCCTTAGCCAGCTCCAAGTGCCCATGAGTAGCACTGTAAAGTAGGGGCAGACAATGCCTGAAACTTGAATTAACAATCCCATGGCAATTAACGATGTCAAAGCAGGCAAGGTTGCTGGTACCTTTGTCTCCCCTGCCAGTTTTTCAAGTGTCCCCCTAGCAAACAGGAACTATGTATGAACACGCATAGAAAGACCTTGAGAAAGAACAGAGAAGGAATGAAATGTGCATGCCTCATGTTCCTGCTGTCTTTTTAATCCTTGAATCTTGAATAGGATGGCCAAAGAGAACAGCTTCCTACAGATAAGTGAGAAACTGGGCGTAGTGGAGAAATAAATCAAAGAGGAATAGAAAAAGTAGATTCCTAACCCCACATAGATGGAGAGGAAAGAAGATTTATTTAACAACTACCTGTGTTTTAGATGATGTGGAAACTACCAAATTGCATTAGCATCAGGTGAAAAGAACACAGTATCAGCTGCCATGGACAACAATGACCATAGCAGCCTGTTTGTGAACAGGGGGCCAGAAACATTTGTGATTGCTCCATAAACAGTCTCATCCCCCTGACAGCATTAGTAACTGTAAACAAGGTCATGTTGACAGGTCCTGCTATTTCTCCAAACTGCACAAAGTTGCTACACATGCAATAGTTATTTCTGAAGGCAAACTAGTCAGTGGTAGAGAAGCGTTTGAGAGAAGATATGCAGGAGATGAATGAAAACATAAGGGAACCTACCCTTCCTGGAACAAGAGTAATAGGCTGGTAAAAGTCAGGAATTTGTTCGCAGCCATACCCCAGATACAGATGATGCATCAGGTAACTTAAGGAAAGCATGTGTGTGAATTGGCTGGAGATTGTGTTTTGTTTCAACAAACTTGGGATACACAGAAGACCAGATGAAGAATACTTCATAAATGAGACACAGGAAGTTGTTCAACAAAGAACGTTTTCTTGCCTCTGGCAAGGGCAAGGAGAGACAGTGAATGAGATTTTATATGGCCATAATACTGATGTTAGTACAATCAAGAAACAAAAGGCGTTCATAAAACTTAGGAAAGCATCTACTGTATATTTGATGACAGCCTAAAAGCCCTTGCAAATGCCAAGCTAGCAATAGAGATCTGGTGGACGTACTAAGTTACAAAAACTACTTTAGCTTATGTTACCAGGAAGAAAGAGAAAAATATACAGAGTAAAATTCAGTTCAGCACAGACCGCACAGAAATTAACACTTTCAGCTGAAACACATGAATTCAACTTAATGACATTGAACTGAGATCAAACCAATCCACAGAGCAGATATGAAAAAAATAAATTAAAAATACACCCACTCTTGAAAGTGGGTGAAGCCTTGCTATGCCAAGTTGTTTTCTAAGACAAAGCCATGTAAATTAAGAAGCTAAGAAGTGAGTTGCCTACAGGACATCAGTTGCTTTTATAGGTTTTATTTCTCAACATTTTGCTACATGACCATTTCATGTAGACATTGTTTGCAATCTCCACATATCTTAAAATTAAGAATACATTCATTGCCAGAATCACATTGCTTTATGATGGTTTCTTATTTACATTTTCTGAAGTAAGGGCAACTAAATGCATGATGCATCTATGGAGTTCACGCTATTAAACACTAGTTAAACATCCCATGAAAGTACCAGCATCTGTTCTTGTCAGGACTGTAAACATTACAGTCTGAACAGCCAGACCTAAGTCTTGGCCCTCTTTTCTTCCAGAAAACCTTGCCACAGGTTAGTTGAATAGAACAGTCATATGTCAGATGTGAAAACCATGTTAAGCCATATTAATAAATTTGACACTAAACTGAGATTTCTCTTCTTGACTGTATTAAAAGTCATGACAAATGACAATTGCTGTTATTGAAGCTAATTTAACAGCAGTTTTTGCCTTTCAAAAAACAAACTTTTTGCTTCTCTGAGTTAACTTTTTTTATTGCACATTTAAACCATTTAAGCAGTAGGACTTTCTTTGATCACATTGATCTTTTCACATCAGAGGGAGAAAATATGGTTGGTTCTGCCAAAACTACACCTTAGCTGCTTCCTATTAACTGTAATTTACTTGCCTCCAAGAGGTGTGTGCATATATATATATACACACACACATATATATAGTCTGCAGTGTGTGTATATATACATATATTCTGAAAGAAGATTCTCCCAGCTGTTGAACTGCAAGAGTACATATTTATTCTTTGGGATGGGCTAGCTAGGTTGTCAGTTTATCTGTCATCTGAGGCAGCAACCTGCCACCAATACAAGCACAGGTGTATAGCACATCAGAAGGCCTTAGGTCCATCATTCAAAGATGTGGCAAAATAGCCAAATGAAACTGACACAGAAGCATTGCCCTCATCCATCAGTCTCTCCTCACAGGAGAAGCGCTCTTGCTCAGTCAGCTTGGTGGCTTACCCCAGACTTGTTCCTGCTTATTGAAGTCTTCCTTGTATTGCTTGGGGAGGTAGAACGTGAAGCAAAACTAGATGAAATATCCAGATTTGACTGAACAAGTGAGATCAGGCTACGCTGCTGTTAACGCAGCCCAGGATGCTGTTGTACTTCTTTGCTGCAATAAACACTACAGCTCATGCCCAGCTTGCTCTCCAGGCAGCCAGTACCTGGCTCATATCATTACAACGGTTTCTTCTTTCTGAAGGCTATTTATTGTTTTTGTCTTTCTTGATCTTCATAAGGCTCAACTTTCACCTGGCTTAAAAAAAATAAAATAGTTATCCAGTTAGAGCACTCAGTAGCGGTGCTTGCATAAGAGTAAGTTTTATGAGTCTTCCTGCTGAAAAATAAACCTCATTTATACAAGAATTCCAGAAACTCTGGACTCAACACAGAGAATGCACTTCTTTGGGAATTCCCCTACTTCAGGCAGGCATACAGTTAGTTTTAGAGCTGCTTTTGTAGGGAGTGCTTCCACTACTTTGGCAGAAGCAGATTCCAAAGCTGTTAAAATACTCATTACATTCAGAAGTGATAAGCAAGAGTCCAGTATCTATTAGTTATATACCCCAAGAGACCACACATTCAGAGAGGCCAAGGATTTTTTTGTTGCTTCCATTTAATACTAACTATAGCATCCTGTATCCAGTCATGAGTACCTCTTGCCTGAGAACACTACCAGCTGGCCTGGAGTGCTTCAGCTGTGTGCAGTTACTCCATAGCCATCTAAGGCCATGGAGGAGCCAGGCCAATCAGTCCCCTACACACTAATTACTGTGCAAAATCACTTGATTTTGATTTAGTCATTAATAGGTTCCTCCAGGGAAAAAAAAAGATATTACATTTTCTCTACAGTGTTAAATGGGGTACTAAGGTACTGCATTTGTCATCTTCCTCACGAGGAGGATTTCATGACTTGATTTAGGTATTGCCACTCAGTGCTGGTGTACAGCCACCTAACTCACAATTGAAAGGTTTCTCCCCCACCATCCTTTACTCAGGGACAACAGCTATGTCTTAGAAAACCATACAAAGCTAAATCAGTTTTGTAGTCTGACTTAGCCTGCTGCTCCTGGAGTGCCTCATATTTCGGGTGCAGAGGTCTACTGTGAAAGTATGCCTCAGCTGGAGGAGGCCCCAGCAGAAACTCCGCTTCTGCATCATAATGGCAGTGGGGAGCCTGTTGAAAAAACAGTCAGCTCACTCCATGAGACATTTCCTCAAGGAGTGAGGAAGTGTACAGTCCTTGACTGATGGTGCAATTGCACAGAAAAGAATGTTAGTGTCTCCCCATGCAGGGCAACCACATGTTAAAACTTAACAAGCTGCATCTGAGAACAGATAAGTTCATGGGTTGGCTAGATATGAATACAGCTATAACCATCAATATAAACAGGCTTTCAAAACAACCAAGTAATTAATGATTAAGTGGCACTGAATAAGTAATTCACAATGCACTGGACAGAAGGAAGAAGCAGGAGTGTCCCAATGCACAGCAGGTCCTTTGTCGTTTCTGATCTCTAGATACTGATCCAGGAGAGATTCAGGCTCACTATATTTAGATCTCAGACACACGATGCTTAAGCTGCCACATGCCACGACTAGGGTCAGGAACTTCCAGAAATCATTCTTAAGTACAAAAGATATATGCATTTAATCAGTTCCTTGACATGTTTCATAACATTGCACGACTTATCTGTGTGGTTCATCAGTTTCGTTTCTACAATTCACAGCAATTAAGTTAATAACTTGGGGTTTTTTTGTTTGCTATTTTGTTTTTTACTACTTACCATATCCTGTTTTGAGTACTTTGCTTTGACTCTTGTGACTAAGCAAATGAATACTATGATTCTGCTTCGCCCCCAGGAAAGTGAACTGCAGCTTCATAATTCTAGCTTTCAATGAGATTTGTACAAGATGTTTGGAGGAGTCTCAGAGAGAACTGTATCATAATTAGCATTTTTTATTAGTCACATTGCAACCAGCCCTTCTAAATATTCACTTCAAAAATGAAAGTGGCCTTCTCCTCTAGGAGCCCTTAGCAGACATCACACCATGTCCTAGCCACAAGCCATGAGGAAGGCAGGAATGGAAAGGGTCTCAGTGGCACATCCCCCTTTTCCAAGGGAGGGAAACCCAAGCAGACAGCTTGAGAAGAACCAGTCCTTAGGGAAATAGATCTCACTTACAGATGCTTGCAACTTAAAAATATTACCTTATCTTTTGCAAAGCCAAGCATAATCTCAGAATGTAGTGTGGGAAAATGCAACAAAGTTCATACTGTCAGAAGATCACCTATTTAGTCAATTCAGTACTATTAAGCAGTTATGAGTAGCTGAGAATGCTGTTCCAGACAAAATTTGCAGGGGATGCTTATTAATGCCTGTCATTGCAGAACCTCCATGATGTTTGACATCCCATCTGAATGTCATCGGTTGTACAGAGACAGCCTTGTCAATGCCCTGAAAGGTTACAATGATTTCCTTCTTTGCCATTGTCTGGCAGAGATTAATAGAGACAATATACAAGACAAAGCTTTGCTTGCCTGAAAAGCCCCCATGAGACATTTCCTGTCCTCTCAAACCATGAGTGACCTTCTGGAAGCAGAAACAGCATAATAGCTACAAGTCAGTAATAAGCTACATCCAGGGATGAGGCATTGAATAATAGGGACTTTTGGCATTGTCAACTCAGGCCTCAAGAATACTATGGTTTTCAATACATCAGAACATCTTTACACTGCAGAAGGTAGAAGTACTCATGGATATGATTTTACAAATAAGAAAAGGCACAAAAGTGAAAACGTTTTATGCAAACAAGGAAAAGGACACAAGACTGAGGAGCTCACCTTCAAACCTCTGCTTTTGGCATTTCTTGAAAACAAGTTAAAGGCACAGTGCCATGATGCCCTTTCATACAGAAAATAGCTTGTGCAGAAGTCAAGTTTCTGCAGATCTCCCTAGATGGGGCCATGTTTCAGTGCGCATTGCTAGAATAACTTATATTTCTTATTCCCTGAGCCCTTTGCTTATTTTTTCTTCTTGTTTCTTTCCTCTAATACTAAATTAAAATGCAGATCCATTATTTACTATCCCATGTTATAACAGTTAACACTTCTGCGTGTCCTTTCAAAAGGAGGCAATATTCAGAAAATACACTGCGCATGAGTCCCAAAAGTCAATCCTCTCAAGGCTTTCAAAAAGTTACTGCAAATTTAGAGAACATTATGTGATTTTTTTCTTACACATGGGAATAGCAGCAGCAAAACATCATGGTATCCCAATAGACAATTTAAGCATTTTCAGCTTGGCAACTTAATATGGTTTGCTTGGACAACTCTATCCTAACCACCTCACCCAAAGTATTTTGATTCTTGTCATGCTGATGATATGAACTCTGATCTCAGTTCTGCTGGTCACTCTGCACCATCACTACTTTACAGCTGTGACAAGAAGCAACAAGCACATGTGCTTTTCAGGACCAAATGGTGTCCAGATGTGTTTAGAGGTGCTTGTGGAGCAGTTGCTAATCAAGCTTCACTTACAGAGGCTTTATTTCTCCAAAATTCATGCAGATTTTATCCACTAGAGTTACAGATCAAAATTCAAAAATCATAAGCTTGTGAGGAATTATGAACACAGTTAAAGAAGGATGCTAACTGCACTTAAAGCATGTGATCTTGCCTGGTAACATCCAGAAGTCTCTGCTGCCAATTGTATGCAACTCTAAGAGGAAACTCTAAGTAGAAATGCATCCTAAAGATCACGATGATCAGAACATAGCATTACTACTGTGATAGTAAGGAGGATAATCTCATAATACACAGCTCTTAAAAATGAGCAAGGAGAGGGGTAAAATACAGTACTGTGCTTTGAAGCCAGGTTCAAAAATGGATGACAGCTGGCCAACTACAATTCAGTTTGTGGCTTGTTCAGCAGGTGTAAATCATTTTTCCTCACCTTTTATAGCTTCCAAGGAGCTGCAGCTGGTTTCTGAAGCCTTCAAATTGATCCAGTCCATGAGAATTGAAGCCATTCAAATTTGAGGTGTATAGACTCGAGGCTTTGATTTCATCTGGCTCAGATCAGCTGTAGTAGTACAGGTTTAATTAGCATGCAAGTTCCTGAGGGAAATAAGGCATTTTATAGTTCTTATTTCATTGGAAACTGCATGCCAGATGCTATGGAAATCTATACCATGCCAAAAATAGGAAAGAAAACAGAAGAATAATAGTTACTACAATAGAAGATTGGGATCCTGGAATTACCTGCTTTTGTGATTTCAAATAAATTAGGTATGCTCAGTTTTGTACAAACAACTAAAACAGTTACTTTTCACTGATCAGAGGTTTTCTTTAAGGGCCATTTTACCAGAGGCCTGTATGTCCCTTATCATATAACCAAGAGCAGAGCCAAACAGCTGTGTACAGCTCACATGAGCTTTCAGGACACTCTCCTGAAGATGAAAGGTCCTGTATCAGATTCTCTCAGCTGGCTCCATATTTCCAGTCTAACTTGTCAGACACTGACCATAGCACAGAGGCTCCCCTATATCATACAAGGAAGTCATCCTGTCCATGATATCAGGGTTCACAGATGCTAAGTGAGCAGGGCATTACTATTTGCCTCGTTTGAGAGCGTAGCCATTGAAGTCTCATCCCTCCACAGAAAGACATCTACACAATAATCTAGCACTAATAGCCAGAGGACAAATCTGTCCCAGGACATCTACATGCATAATTTCTTATCCTGCTTGGATGTCTATAAGCGCACAATGAGGTCCTGAAATCACTCCTCTCCTGGCCTTGACATACTTTATTGTCCAAAACAAACAAACAAAAAAACTAATAAGGACTAGCTAAACAACTTGCAATTCTATTACCTAGAAAGTATCTATATGGACTGGAAAAAGTAATTTGGGAAAAAGAAAATCATGGCTGAGACTGAGTCTTTATCTTCCTCTTATTACAGAGAAGCTCTTCAGAGTATTTAATGTGAATGTGTTCATTTGGTTCAGAGCATTGAAGTATGTTGCCCAAAATGCATACTATAGGAAAGCAGAATGTTATAGCCTATGCTGAAATTGTCCTTGGTATTATTTTTCTCTGTTTCTAAGCCAAAAAGCTATGCGCACACAAGTTTTTAAATAGGTTAAGAGGAAACAGTATAGTCCGCACATACAGAACACCTGTGTTGAGCTACATGCTCTCAGTGCCAAGAGAAATTGCTGATCATTAAAGTATTATGTATTCCCCCTGCCTGGGGAAGTTCACAGTACTAAGAGCCATAGGGATATAATGCACTGCTACCCTGAAGGAAAGCTTCTGCATAATTATGCCCCATGAATGAGAGGCTAACAGCTCTCGCACTGAAGTGAGCTAGGAAAGACATCTCACCAAGACACGTATTTGTCAACTTTCCTTAAGCAACTCCAAATGGCTTTTAGCATACAGACATCTAATTCATATTAATTATGGTTGCCACCCAAATCTGATCCAAACTCACATATTCCAGTTCACCTCTGGTCAGTTGGGAAGGATACACTTGGATTATTTCAGCAGAGATCACTTGTGTAAGGTCCTGGACTGCAGTGCTGTGAATTCATCTTCCCCTCCATTTCCAGAGCTCAGCCTCCAACCACAAAAGCTAATGACAGCAGAGGGGAGGTGTTGCTCTCTAGCACCAGAAGATATCCATCTGGTGACAGAGGGTTCTTCCAAGCAGGGATCTGTGTAGGCACTAACAACACTTCCTGCAGTTTCCAGCACTACTTAACTTGCATACATATCCTTTCAACCTGTTCTTATCCTAGGCTGTGGGAGTTTGACAGAGCAGGAAACTTCTTCCCTCCACCTCACATGTTAGTTATGAAATGGGTACCAGCTGCACAGAAGTCCCAGAATAGGAAAGCATTAAAAAAAGTCAAACACCCAGGGCAGTGATTCTCCAGGTGTGGGTAGCTCTACGTTTGTCAGGGTATCAGGCAGCTAAAGCCTACAACAAGAATCTGTTCCCTGTCTGCATCTGCAACCACTAACACCATATGACAATTACTTGAACACATCTCAGAATCTACTTCCTAGTACTTAGGACCCTTCCTGTGTTCTCCAGTGACAGCAGGATGAGCAAAGGAGTTGCTGTGTCATGCAGCAGTTTCCGTAGCCGATATTCCTGGCAGCTTCCCTGCCAGTCAAGAAGACATTTGCTGCAGGACCTATTCCCAATTTAACTTTAACAGACGGTGCCTACCCAAAACTTCTCAAGGCACAGCATTCCCTTTCCATGCCCAGGGGCTTTCCAGAGCAGCCAGGGATAGACTGGAGCTTAGCTGGTCAAAGGGAAAGGAATTTGAAGACGTGACGTTCCCATGCTACAAGGCAAGTGTGGGAGACAGACATGGACAGCCTGGATGGGCTAGTAGTCTAAAACCAGGCTACACTTCCTGTGTACTGGAAGAACAGAATAAGAGACAGACCACACTTCTGTTTTTCTTCAGTACTTCACATGCTTTTCCTTTTCAGAGAAGAGTATCAGCCTGGATGAGCAGTCAGCCAGGAAGACTAGAGCAATAGACCCTCCACCGCAGCACAGCTGGGTAGCACAAGCTGTTGAGCCTTGCACCAAAAAGAGCTAAGTGTCTGAGGCGTGGGTCATTCTTGCTTGGTTCAACAGCACACCAAAAGCTTGCAGGCACCTAGGGAGAGCTTCCAGACTGAGAAGATGCAAGTCAGCCTCAAATGCCCATTAAACCCTATAACTACCTCACAGCCTACTTTGGTCTAAGCTGCATGAGCCTACTCCAATCCACGTAACCAAAAAACGAACACCACCACTATCCTCATGCCTTGTTACCTGTTGAGCAAATAGTTCAAATAACCACACACAGAACTGGTGCTAGCAACTGGATTTTGTTAGCAGTTCGGGTGTTTTGTGCTTACCCTGTGTTTGTTTGTTGTGCCCCATGCTCAGGTAGTGCCAAGGGATCATCTCCCAGCTGGTACAAGGGAGAGGAACTGCAATGGTCTGAGAGGAGGGTTGAACATACAGGTTGACAATGGGGTGGGTTCTTCATCGGTATGAGAACAGGCAGCTTTTCTGGAAAGTGGGTTTCTACATCATATTCTGGACAACTACAAGCCTTTGATACTAGTGGGAGGTGCAAGATGCATTCAAATGCAGTCTGAAGTAATTACTCTCACCAAGGTTCCTATAGATTGGGAATTTAACATGGACAAATTCAGATCTTGGTCAGTAATCTAGGCAGAAACAGTTCACAGTTCCGTATGAAAAACTAGTTTACATAGTTTTACTTAAAAAAAAAAAAGCAAGCCTCATCAACAGGACAATTTCCTTCTTCCTCCAGTACCAACACTGGCAGCCTGTAATATCTAATGTCTGTAAAACATCAGAGATGCTAAGCACCCTCAAACTGTTCCTGTGATCCAGCTGATCACAACACCCTGCTACAGACCTCGATGTCCTCAGCCATTCCTATGTGGGATTTTGACCCTTACACTAAGAGGCCACAGCACACAAACCTGAAGTGAAGAAGTGTTCTTCACTTCAAGAACAAAGGACGCTGATTTGCAATAACAGTTTCTTGTATTAAGGATTCACTTCTTTCATCGAAGACTGAAAACAAGAGAAGTTACCATACTGTTAATTTTAAGGTCACTTATGCAAATATTTAAACAGAAACACAGTATGAAAAAAGAAATAAGATGATGCAAGAAACTGGGATGGTAGTAGTTCAAGGATGCAACAGGAAGCAAATAAGTCGCAGAATCTGACAACAAAAATCTCAGCAGATTTTTAAAAGAATTATAAAATCAGTCCCCATCTAGACTGTTGCCCTGAGAATGCAGCCACAGCTTAGCAAGGGGTCTCATTGCCTTTGTTAGCTGGACATAACAAAAGTGCATGCAGTCCTCCAGTCACAAATCAGCAACTTCTGACTTCTTGCTGCACAGGTGCTATTGAAAGCTCACATGCCTGGTGCACTCATACCCATCAGCAGATGTTCTTGTTTTGTGTTGCTGTTCTTGGCTTTGTGATCAGCTACAGCTCCTGGATGCAAGCAATCCTCTGTACTACATAGTATTTCAGGGTTTCTCTTTGTTCCCAAGCATAGCTGCTCTCCTTTTGGTCTCACATTTCAACAGTGAATTCAGCTGCCAGCATGAGAACTACCAAAAGCCAAGACAAGCACAGCTCTTGGATAGACAGTGTTTTGGTTTAGCCTTATGCTGAGTCTACAAGGCAAAACCTGCTCATACCCAGTTTTCCAAACCTTTGTTAACAATTAACACTTTAAGGAACACCAACGTCCTTAGTATTGCCTTTCTCCAAGCACTTCCCTCAGCACAGGAGAATCACATCATACAGAACTTCTCACATACTTACATCCACACCCAGATCTGGGACTGGCCTCCCTAGAGCAGGGTACCATCAAGTCATTTCCCTGGGCACTTAGCTGCTTTCCACCTCTAGCCTCCACCTCAGACTCATTGCTCCTATTCCCTCTTCAAAATACATTTAGGCAGCATATTCATTCCTGACAAGGCAGCCTTATTCTCATGTTATAAACACTCACCTGCACACTCTATCTCATAGCTCCTCAATCCAGAACAGCATCTTCTGAAAAATAAATAAATTAATAAGACAAACACACAACCCCATCCTTCAAATTACCCTCTCTTTATAGCCCTATCTGGCAGCTGCCTTTTATAGACCCCATCATTGTTAATTAAATCCCTCTGGTACATGGCTGTGGGCTGAGTGATTTCCAAAGGTGTTCAGCTGCTTGCTGGATGAAGCTCCCCCCTATCCTTTCAATGCTGCTTAGCATTAGAGAAATCCAAGTAAAAGGGGCTAGTTGATGATAGGCAGCATTTGGAGGTGGGATGTCCCCTGCAGTCATCAATTCTCTCAAGTGAGAAAAACTGGCTGTAGGAACTTAATGGCTACAGCTGTCACTCATGATTATATTATTTTTCCATCATTTCAGGAAAATAAATAAATAAATAAATAAAAATCATCAACAAGAAAACAATTCCTAAGATGCAAGTATGAATACACCTGTAGAGGAATGACAGTTCACAGGATTGCCTCAGTGGAGACAGGTTTATAACAGACAACCGTGATGGCTCTTTGCTGTAGGCAAATGACTGCTGTAGTAACCACAGCACACCTTGTAAAATGGTCCATGTCTGGAATGCCGAATAGGAAAAATCCCAGTTCTGCTCCAGCCATTAATTTCAAAGAGCAAACCAAGAGTTTGGTGAAGTGCTGTAAGGGCAGTCTTGTAGCAGGAGGAATGATATTTCTATTTTCTCAGAAATTCCAGAAATCTTTTAAGTCTTCCTTCCGAACTGGAATGAAGACTCAGAGTATGGTCATTTCCTGCAGAAAGCAGGTGTCGTTTCAGAAAGTACAAGAAAGTTCATGCTGGCTTTTCTGGAATCAAACTGAGCAAGCAGTCACCTCGAGCCCCTGAGACTTCTCCCTGCCGTTCACTCCCGGGGGCCTCCCCCAGAGCAACGAGCTCAAAAGCCTGTCTTGGTTCTGGCAAACTTTGCTTCTCTTTGGAGAGCTGAGGTCACATCTGCAGAGCCCTAATCTCCTGTAGGCGCCTTCTGTGAATCACGCTGGTTGCTTGAAAATCAGCATCCTCCTACACATTCATCTGAGCTCCAGCACTGAAGTTAAATTAACCTGTTAAGGAGTTATGGGCTGTAACCATCTGAATTCTTCCCTCTGCAGAGTGGAGAGTTATAAATAGTGTAGGAAGTTTTATGTCTTACCCAAGTCCTCTGACTGGCTGGATTCCATGTCCACACAAAGGATTTCTACTTTGGTCTTTTACTCTCTAGGTGTGGAGCTGACATTTCAATTCTTTCAGTTTTTGCTCCCATCGGCTGACAAGCTTCAAGTTGGCCAGAGCCAACTTCATCTTATTTTGGAAAAAAGCATCCTGTCCATGGCAGTCAGGCTGCTGATCACCTCATCAGTCCATCCTGCTATTCTAGGCCAGAGGTGTCACAAATTCACTTTCCATTTACCCAGCTATGCCTGGAAGTATTTTATCAGATCTTTCTGGGGAACCTCTAAAACCCAAAGCTCCTTCAATCCAACCTGTGAAGGTCTCAGCTTCAGCACTAGGCTAAACTACTTTTGCAAAACTTCAGATGTTTCATGTGCCCTTTCCTTCCCTTGGATCTCCATTGATTCCTGAAAGCACTGTCATTCCTTGTCCCACCTCATCTCAATAGGAGTATCCCAGGAATATCCCAGTTTCCTTCCTTGCAGATGGGACTTCATTTGGCAGTAATACAAACTCCTACCACAGTTCCCAGTGAGGGCCTGCACTTGCTTTAGGAATAGCATCTCCTTGTACTCTGTACCTTCATCAGACACTGCAGGTGATCCACACACAGCGTTTTACACACAAAGACCGTATGTATGGGTGACGGGTGAGTGGGACAAGCAGGCACCTCCTTCTTTCTCTTCATAGGCATCCATGGGAGGAGGGAGCCTATCTGTGCAACAGGGGACAGTGCTCACTTTCTGATGGCAATTTCTTGGTGGTCACTTTCCAACAGTCACAGACCTCAAGAAGGCTGCAGCCCAGGTTCCTGCTGGGTGTCCACCAAGTGCACCTTCAGCCAGCTGGCAATGCCACAGAGTTTGTTTGAAGAGTTACATGGAGGATGACAAAATATCACTGCATGCTTCACTGTGCAAGAAAAGCAGGGAGCTACAAAAAGTGTGGTTTGGTTGGTCTACCCCATGCTTGATACTGGCTATGGACACAGTCCAAGGAGATGATGCTGCTCTGAAGAAAGCAGCAGCTGCAGGTAAATTAGTGCTCTGGCCTCCAGAAATTTTTGCATCAGTCCATCTGCCTATGGCCTTGAAATTCTTGAATTCTGTTTCTCTCCAGCCTTTCTGAATGTCTCCTTTCTCTCCACCAGTTCCCCTTAGCTGCCTCCTTCTCCCTATTCTCTTGATCATTCTCCTGTTTTGCAGGTGTTCTGGGCTGCTGCTTACCAAAACCACCCTCAGACACGGCACTCCCTCCCTCCTGCACTTCCCACCTCTTGGTGACCAAGAGGGGAGAAGTCCCATCCTGCTAGGGCCTGTCCGCCCTTTCGCCATCTGTATCAGAAAGTATGAGCTTGATCACACTTTCCATGGAGACAGACAGCTCTTGGAATCAGGCTTCCCAGCAAGAAACTGCCAGGAAGGACATGCACATGGCTGTACCATCTGCCCAGCATCACTGCAGGTGTCACCAGGTGAGGAAGGAAGCCAATGGGTTAGGTGCCTGCTCCCAGCTCTTCTGAATCCCAAACCAGATCCCACTGTCTCCTTCCGGACCTTTCTCCAGTCTCTCAGAGGCTCCCTGCTTCCTACACCAGCTACCCGGTGGCCCTTGGACATGTGGATCCACTGCCCACACAGCGGCTGAGCGCAGCTGAGTCGAACACCTGCGGTTTGTAGGCGGTGAGGGTACAGCACATCCAAGCACAGGGCACTCGCCCTGGAGATCAGATCTGTGTCTTAAAATCCAGAAATACCTAACTGCTGGCTGCTGTAAAACCCTTTTTAAAGCAGCTACGGGGGCCTCACACAGAGACTGCTGGCAAGGTGTGAGCCCAGACCTTCAGCCCACTCTTCACAGCACCACGGGGACTGGGAAACACAGGACGGCCCCGCGACAGGGCCAGGCCTTGTAGCAAATGGTTGGCCCCTCATGCTGGAGCCGGGACACAATGCTCAGAGCCCTGAGCTAGGAAATATGTTTGCACAGGACACAGTTGTTCACCGGAGCCAGCTCAGATTAGACGCAAATTTAAACACTGAGGTTATGTCTACACGGTTGGGCAGATAAGCTCACAGGGAGCTGCACCTTCTCTGCTGGCCAAGGGAAACTGCAGCACGTGAGGATCTAAGGCCCCTTCCCAGGGGTGCCCTCACACAGACAGACCTTGGTGGGGCCACCTGGACTCCCTCTGACTCTATCAGGTATCGAGGACTTCCAGACGAGAAGAATCTGAGACAGATAACACGGAGGAGGGCAGGCTATGTTGTGATGTGACCCTTAAAGGCAGTGAGGACCAAAATATGACTCCATTGCACTGAGATGCTCTGCAGAATTTACAGCTCGCAGAAACGAGCACCAGCCCCTTGTGGCTTGCCTCTTCAAAAATCTCCATCGCCACAACATGCAAAATTGTGGCTCAGCCAGCCAGCCAGCCCCACAAAGGCAAAAGCAGAGGAAAAACAAATCTCTCTGTCAGGATCCCGTCCCAGCCTCCAGGTCTAGCATGTTATTCATTACCTAGACCCACCACTGCCAAGGGATTTGCCAAGGGAAATGAATATCTCCCTCAGGTGGGAGATAGCCCTCCACAGAGGCTGAGGAAATCATAGATGTTCCTTCACCCATCTACTAAAGTTAAATCCATCTGTCTGGACTCCCTAGGAGTCAGGGAAACCCAACAGCAAGATGCCCAGGTGGCTGCTTGGCAGAGCAGTGGGGACAAAGAGGGACCAGGATGAAGCAGACAGGGCACTGGTGAAACTGCACCTTGTGGGCATATGGGCACAGCTGAGGGCTGAGTGAAACTAACACTTGAGCTAAACCCATGTTTGCAGAAATGAGGTTGTCACAGGCACTAACAGAATACAGTATACATTTTTCTGTGGTCTCAATGCAAGACTTAAGTCTGAAAAAAAAATTAAAAACACAGGAAAGCTCTTGAAATAAGCTTTGCTATCTACCTTTTGGCCAGAAGTTGAGTTGGCATCAGTTATTCAAAAAGAACATGTTTTAGGAAAGGAAACATATGTGCCTAGAAAAGAAAAAAAGGAAAAAAGCATAGGTTAAAAACTTCATGATCTCATTTGGATCATTTTATCTCAGTTACTGGCCTGGAAAGCAGTAGAGAGTCTTTGCTACTGAATGCAGGAGGGAGAAAAAAAAATGTCTATACATTCAAACACAATTTGTCAAAAATAAAAAAATAAAAAATTGAAAGACAAAATAAAATTCCTTAAGCTAAAAGTACTCAAATACTAGAGAATTTTTATACATTGCCTATTTTGGCAATAATTTTATAGCTGACAACAGAAAACAGAATATTCCTTAAAATACTCTCTCTCAATAAAATGAGGAGGATTTGTTCCTGTTTAGATCCCCAAAGAAGCATTTGCTATTGTTTAGCAAACATCTTTTTAACTGCTTTTGAACAACTAGGCATATTCAAGGCTTTTATGTCAAATTATTCTTGTCAGATCTTGTCTCTGAAATATCTTCCCTCTCCATATGTCTAGTCAAGAGAGACACAATATGCTGAGATATCCACTATGTTGTTCCATGGGACTAAATTCCCTATAGAGGATAGATTGGTTTTATGCTCCCAGAATCCATTCTTTTTTACTGAGACACTGCAGACTGTTCCAACACATGAAAAGGTCGTATTTCACTTGTTGTATTTTAGTTACATGCATCAAACATGACTCTTGATTAGTTTTTAAACCTGAATCTTTTCTGATGAGTTAAATTTCTCATTTTCTGATTAAATTTCTCATTTAATTCTGGGTTGTAAGATATGTGAGGGAACATCTCCTTTGTTTGCACACTGTGGTGACTATTTAAAAAAAATAAATTAAAAACAAATGAACAATGAGGGGTCATCAAAATATCATCTGGGGTGGAATCTCCCTTGCTTTGGGAGCCGCTACGATATCCCGGTGATTGCATTAACTTACCCCATGTTTTATACCACATACGGCATGAGTATGTCAAATATTAGCTTCATCAAAATTTTGCACAGTAAAGAACCTCATCTGGGCAGCATTTCCTGTATCAAACCATGCCAGCCAAAATGAAACATGAGCTACAGCTTGCTGAAGTTTTCACTTTTATAGGTAAAGATTTCCCCATTTCAGCTCTTCTCTCATCACAGAGGTCATTTATGTCTTACTGCCGTCAGTTGTGCAAGACTGGAAAATAATTAACACCTATTCCAATCAAAGAGTTTCCTTCATGAGTTTCCTTTTCCTCCACAAAAGGAGACTCTTCAGGGCTGCCCACAAGACACTGCTCACAGCAGAGCCTCTCCTGAAGGCAGCAGGGCATTTCTGACTGTGTTCACATCCCCTCCAACCCTTTTTGTATGGCATTTTTCTATGATGATCCCCCACCTCCCTTCAGCTGTAGGCTCATGTCTTGTTTTCAAGTGTACACCCTCCCAATACAAAACTAAAATCTCTAGAGACCCCATGGACAGAAACAACACACATCCCTCCTTTTACTCTGAAGGTCGTGCCTGGTCCTGCCTAGCATGTTGGCTACCTCAAACTGCTCCACTCCTGCGTGAATTTATCCTGTGCTCATGCCTTAGGAGTCTGACACACTTCCTTCATTACCCATCTCTGTCCATTTTTGATCACGTCTCTTCTGACCTTTGAAATACCAGGCTCCTGGCCTGTCACTATGTCAGGTGCACTCAGCTCCTTCCTGGCACTTCTCCCCATCTTCTCCTTGGCTAGGTCCACCACCACCAGCAGGATGTGGCTGGGGAAGCTCTGCCCGACCATCCACTTTCCTCCAGACACAAACAGTCTCCTTCTGTGGGCTTTCTCAAAAGGGATCTGCTGGCTCCTTCTTCAGCTGAAGGGCGTCCAAGCCCACCGAGCTCCAGAAGAGGCTGGAAACACCATCTGTTTCCCCCAGCTCTTCGTGACGGGGAACAGGATACAGCCCAGGAGCCTGTGGGCCGATGAGATATTTTTGAGCTTCAGCTTTCTGGTGATTTGCTGTCATTCAGGGGTTCTGGTTGTGATGAACTGCTGCATTTTGCTCTCTCTTGTTGCTCACTATACTAGGTTTTGTGCTATCCAAAGAATTGATGACCTTATTTTTCAGGTGCAGTGACCTCTCCACGGCACTTGTGCTGCTCAGCAACACAGAAAATGTAGCTGCTGAAGTCTGCGGCGAGTTTTATTTACAAAGCTTTTTTCAATCTAAAAGTACAAATAATAGCTCTTTCTCAAGCTCTCTGGCATCCATATGGCCACGAGCCGCTTCTTCCACGTGGAACTTGCGAAAACCTCATTCCAAAAGAAGTTACTACTTGTACATGCACTGGGTTGCTGGGAACGGACTGGCCAAAGGACTGCTTTTAGTTCACACTTCAGCTAAAAATAAAGAATGTCTGGAACATTTTTCCTTTCCACTTGCTCTTGATTACTAAGCAGATCAGCTGAGGAATTATCTTTTTCTCTACAGCACCCACTCTAGCCCAGATGGACTACATCTTTAAGCCTAGAGAATGACACCAAAGGCTTAAATAACCCATTATTCTTAAATATGAGTGATGTAGGACTTCCAAAGGCATAGTGCCACCTAACTCCATCCCTGTCTCCTGTTCTGGGACACTTCATCCTGGGAGGGACAGACTCAGAGCCCTTGGGTGTTAAGCAGAGATAATCCATGTTGAATTAGAAGAAGAGACAGTAAACTTCTGAGTGTGAAATTTACATATCCTTATCAAAAATTCCTTACATAAACCAGATCTATGCCCAGAGCTGTGTCTCAATTCATAGTAAGCCCTTAAGAAAGGATATGTGCAGCTAATGGAAAACAAATGTCTGTTTTGGCAGGGCCTGCAGCCAATGTCAGTTATTCCCCCTCCTCCCCCTTCCCCACCCCCCTTTGCTGAAGAAAGAAAGAAATTGTCAAAATGAAACAGGCTGACTGAAATGTTCTGGTTTACTCTTAACCATTTGAGTGCTTCTCTGATATACAACATATGCGAAAGACCTTATCTTAGTGGCTCATGAAGAGAAAAAAAACCTGCTGAAGAAATCATGTTCTTTTTCATTAAAACATATAATGTCCTCAGGAAGGAAGTTCAGAGTTGAAAACACAGATATGCCTCATAGCCTGATAGCTTTCAGTAAGACTGTTTTAATTACTGTAGCTTCTAGACTTTGTTTTGCTGGAGTCTGGCCAAAAAACGAACAAGAGTACCAAGCAATCTTTAAACCGTTTTCTAAAGAAAACAAAGCCTAGGGAGAGCAGAATTATTAGCTGTGGCCTAATATCTCAAAGCAAATTAATACAAAGTATGGTTATTGTTCTTTTCTCAGGAAAGAGCAGTACTGTCAACACCAGCATAGAAAACACCAGAAGCAAATTCATCATCAGGATTATGGTCATTATCTCATATGAACTGTATCAAACCACAAATACTGTTTTTAACCCAGAACACAACTGAGAGTCTGACTTTACCTCAGTAACAACATGAATTCAGGTCCCCACCTGCCTGTGGGTAGGTACATCAGCTTGTAGCACAGTTGAAAAATTGGTGCTCCAGAAATTCTGAGTCAGGCAGGACTCTTACTGAGTTTTACCTTCCATGTGTGTGGAGGGTCCGACTCCCCAAAGCCTTGTCTCACCTGGGACAGTTTGGTTTGCAGATCCCAGAAGCTGTGAGCATGTACAGGAGAAGAATCAGTCCTTTTTCATGTTCTGTTTATTTAGGCATCATGAAGTTGAAGACAGCTCTAGCCTCCTAGCACCAAGTCAGAAAGCATTGTTTAATTTTCTGGAAACATATTGACAATAGAGGTCAGCTGTAGCTGACCAAGTACTTGAGCAAGTGTCCTCAAGGCAATATACAGACACAGGAGAAGCTGCTCCCAGATTTGAAGCAAATGGATGGGCTGGGCATTAACAGGGTGGCACATCACCAAGAGAAGCACCATGAGAGAGAAAGGGATCATCCAGCACACAGGCACAGAGTCACTGGTGCTTGACACTGGGACTAAGCTACCACGGCATTTTCTGGGATAGGTGCTAGAAAACATGGGTTGGGACTGTAAGAAAAGAAACAAGTGTCTATTGTTGGACTTCACTTCTGTTTAAACCAGTGTGCTTTGCAGGCTCATTAAAAATAAGGAGATTTCACCAAAGAAATACCTGATTCCATCATCTATTTTTGTTGGCAATTAATCTACATTCAAACAAATGTTGGCTGTTCTGTGGAACAAAATAATAAAAGTGCAAGAACTAATTTTCAAGAAGAGAAACTGTGGCTGTAATGGAATGAAGACAAACCAAACAGCAGAAGCATTTAGCAAGAAAGGGTACCCAAAGAAAGTAAAATAAGACTCAAAACAGAGGTTGGGGACACTGCAAAAGGGAACTAAATCTGTATCTAGAAACCTCTATATATACATAGTAGAACAATATTAAGGCAGGGAGGCATGTTGTAGCTGAGCTTTCCAAACTCAAGGAGCAAAGCAAATCAGTGACATGACCAGCAACCTAACTACTGAGGAACAGATTTTTCCAAGAAATGGAAGAGGCCAGCTTTCATGCCAGTATGGAAGTTGCTAACACGAGTCTTGTTGGAGTGACTGATTCCTCAGGCAGCCATTCCTCTACCTTCACCACAAGGAGCTATCCTGTGCGAAACGACGTCTCACAGCCAGCACAGCCAGCAGTGAGCAAATGAGCCTTCCTGAGCTTTTTGTCTGCCCAAACCCTGTCTCTTTGTTGTGATTTTCCCTCTGCGCTTCAGCTCAAATGCCTCTGTGCTTGCCTGACCCCCACTGTTTGTCACACCATGACCACAACATGTGGGCTAACACCCCGAGCTTCAGGTTCAATGCTCACCACGTCCTTGTTCTGCCCTTGAGCTCACGCCTCTCCTGGTCTCTTTCCATCTGTCTTCTCCATAAAGTCAACCCCAGCCTGCCTGTCTGCTGGGCTTCTCCGCACATACACTAGCCCTGTGGATGAGATGAGCTGCAGCAAGTACTGGAAGAGCTATGAGGCATTAGATACACAGAGAAACTAAAGACCCTAGTCAAAAGTCCCCACCAATGAACTGGACACACCAGTGAACTTTGTTAGGACATGAATTTCACAATCTTCTTGTAACCTACAGAGATCCAGGAAGAAGAGATGCAGTTGTCTCATCTCAAATAAGGAAAACATCTGCTAGTTTAAGGACACTGTTTGCTAAAAGAGGCTTATTTCTCTTAGTTTGTTATCCAGCCCACGTAAATTTCTGGGGAGATGAACAGAAAAGAGATTCCATCTTGAAGATGTCAACTCTAAAAAACACTTAAAAAGAAAAAGACAAAAAGAAGACAGAATATTCCAGGACAGAATCTTTAGCTCCCACAGTTTAGATTCAGTTTGGCTCAGTATAGGATGGGGTGGATATCAAACAAATGCCTTCAACATAATTTGAAAATTATTTGAAAATTTATTTATTTTTATTATTTGAAAATATTTTTTTTGTTTAGGAATTGTCCTTATCTCAGATATTATCAACTGTATGGGATCACTGCAGCAAAGACTGATGCGGAAAGAAGAGGCTCATTAAACAACCACCTCATCATTCAGTAATTGCAAAGGGGAAAGTTGTCTTACAGGCCATTAAAAAGAACAAAGTTCCCCGGGCCATCATTTGGCCAAGAACAAAGACATTGGAGACCACCTAGGGTTGGACAAAGAGGAGTAAACAAAGCCATTGAAAAAATCGTAGCCTGTACAACACGAGGGTGTTACCCTGGGTGATGTAGTTCATGCAGTTGTTTTCCATTATGGGATTTAAAAGCAAGTAATGAACTTGCTTTTAAAGCAAGTTCAGAAGATACAAGAAAGCCTATAGCACAGGGACTGAGTCAATAGAAAAGGCTGTGGTCACAGCAGGTTGTAGGACACAGAGTTCACTTTGGAATATCTACCACTTACTACATGACAGGCCTCTCTAACCATCTTTTATTGCATTTAAATTATTACTTGATGATGTCTTTGAAAAATAAAATAAAATTCAGGGAATTGTAATCAGCAAGGAGGGAATTTCCAGCATCAAAAGCAAAATGAGACTGTGCAGAACTGGCCAAATTTCCAGCCATATGTTTGTGCAGAGTTTTGTAGTGTTATGCCATGACAGAAAGTTCATCTGGGGATTTTACAGGATCCTGAAAAAGCTGCACGCACTTAGTGAAAATAGGAGAGCATTTCTCTGGTCACCAGAATGCACCAAAACATTTCTGGAATTTGAAAAATCTCTTATGACTGCTCCTGTCTTGACTTGTTGTGCCTCAAAGCTTCTAATATTGGACCCAGATGCTACCACATATGGCTTAGGGGCAGTATTAAGACACAAGAAAAACAAAAAAAAACACCTTGAGAGAATGGTGGACTGGTACAGTAACCTAAGACCCTGCAGTTAAATAATTATGCTACCCATGAGAAGCATCTGAGTATAGAATGCCCTTGGAACAGCTTTCCTGGGACAGTCACGTTCAGGACAAAGCCTCTTTCCCAGCCAGGTCTCTCGGTCTTCAGGAGCACAAAGGGACAATTTGCTACCTGTCTGGGAAAACTGGAGTGCTATGGTTTTAGAGCCACACAATGGCTTTGGCGTGAGCAAGAGCAGCCAGGCAGCCTAGGTAAGAACTGAAGGTGCTTTTAGAGGAGGAAAGGACTCAATGGGTTTCTCAAAGGAGCATGTGAGCTTGAGAAGAAATGCTTCCTCCTTCCCTTGACAATATTTGTAGAATAAGAAGTTGCTCCTGGCTCCTCTGGTGTTTTCTGGCAGGCATGGGCTATGTCTGAAAATCGCCTCAAACACACAAACTGAGAAGCGGAGACTGACAGCAGCAGAAGTCCTCATCAAGTCCTTGTACCAGGATCTTACATGCATTCTCCCTTTGTCTATGTCTAATGCTTTTCATTTTAACAGGCTTCTAAAATTCTAGTGATTCAGAAAACTCAACTTATTTCTGCTCTAATCATTTCACCCAGGACCTAACTAAATGCCCCTAATCCAAAGGGAAGTCATTGGAATTCAGATCTGAGTTGTTAGTTCCTGCAGTGGCACTTCTTGGAGCTCTAGCTCTCCCTTTAGCACCTCTGTGCAGCTGCCTTGCAGTGTGTTCACAGAGTGGTAACGCCAGGACCTCGTCTGGCTCGGCAAGCTCCAAGATCTGATCGCTCGAATAGTTTGATTTCCTGGGACCTGCTGCCACTCCCTAGGAAACAACAGGGCCTTGAGCTCCCCAGTCACCATTTTCCTGGGCTCCTGGGAGGCCTCCTGACACTCCCAGCAAGCTGCTGGAGGTGCTCTGCGGCCTGCAAGGCTGTGAGCCGAGACACCACCTCAGCAGCACCTCTGGCAGCACCAAACCATCTGTTGTGTTGACAATAGCTGAGTTTTGCATTGCTGACAGGCCTTTCGCTGCCCTCGGGCTGGTGCCTTGCCTTCAAGGTCCGAGTGTAAGCAAGCAGAGGAGGGACATGGCTCCACTCAGAGAAGACGAATGCTGGAATAGGTTTTCAAGTGTTCTGACTCAGCAAGTTTTAGCAACTCTGCCCTTGTCAAAGGTACGGCATGGGAACTATTTTACAAATAAACAGATGACCTTATGGATAAAAAATAGTGTACTTATTCATTCTTATAATCTGGGAGGTTTTACGGAAAAGATAAAATCTTTTTTTATTCATGTTTCCGAAGCCAAGAAGTCTTTGTTCTTTCACCCCCCTAACCAAAGATAGGACAAAACATATCACAAGATCTCTCTGCATGGTCTCGTGTCTCCTGCTTCTTCCTTTCCCTCTCTCTCTGTGGCCACAAGGAATCCTGCTAATCCACCCCTCTGCATGAAGATGAAGAGATCATTCTTAACAGTGCACTTAGAGCAGCTCTCTAAGAATTTTTCCAGCAAACCATTCACCACAGCCCTCTGAAAAAGGTATGAAATAATCTCTCCATGTTAGTCTTACATTATTTATGCTTCATTGCAGCTATCTCCTTGTTTCCTGTGGACAACATGTTGATTTATTCATGCTGTCAGGCAACCTCCTCTGACCATGTTTCCAGTACAAAACTGAAAGGGAGATTTAGCCGCCTACTCCCCAGATGTGCAGTGGCTCCAGCTCTATGGCATCTGTGTAAACATCAGCAATAAACTTCTGACTCTGAGATTAAAAATGGGGAAGTTTTTCTTCTTACCCCATACTCAGACGTCTTGCATCAAAATGTTTTAAAGGCATCTTTGGCATTTTTTGTTATGAATGCATTTTGCACGCTATTCATCAAGGAAGTATGTCCCCAGGAATCTAGCCACCATCAGAGACATCAAACTATACAGACACCCTCAACAGAGGTCAAGGCTGTGACGTTCCCACCAGGAATATGCCAAGGAAGAGCACAGCTCTGAGCTGCTCAGGTACTAAGCAGGGCTGCAGATGGCTGGCTCTGCTGTGGCAGTGTCACTGGTATCTCTTAAATGAGGATGCTGTAAGAGGGGTGTCTTAGGGTGTTTAAATATTCTCGAGTTAAGTATGTTGTTTAAGTAATGACAACTACTTAAATGTAAGAAAAAAAAGGAAAAGAAAAAAAAGAAAGAAAAGAGAAAAAGGGAAGAAAAAGGAAAAAAAAAGGATGAAAAATAATAGAAGGAAGAAAAAAAAAAGAAAAAAGAAAATATCACCAACTTGATGCCAAGTGATTAGCTTCCTGAAATCAGTCATCTGTTTTAATACTTTATAGGAGCCAAAGCAATGCTTCTGTTTAAGTGTATACTCTAGAAGTGGCCTGGAGGAAGGGCACCAGTGGAGCGTAGCTGCCTTCGGTGAGCAGCGCATCATCTGGAAAGCTCTTTTTTACATGAGGCAGGTTCCATTCATTACCCTAATGACATTTTTGCTCCACTCCCTCAGCCTGTACAAAACATGCCTTTGTACTTGGGCCCACAATTTGCTGAGGGGTAAAAGAAGGGGGTGCAAGAACAAAAGCAATTGTGGCTTGTGTGGAGCAGCCACCACGGCTAGATAGGACAGAGCAGTCTGGTTCACACTGACACCATCATTTTCCTAATTTGAGCTTACTGCAATAGGGTCAGTAGCTAGAATTTGAGGCTGCCACTCTCCAAGATACAGTTCCCTGTTCAGCTTTTGAAAATATTGGCAAAATTTAAGCATCTGAGCTGAAATTATTTAAGCTGAGTATTTTCTTTAGCTAAGAATAGTTTACTCTGACTGCCCTCTCTGCACTCTGAATAGATGTGGAAGAAATATTCGTTTCCCTATAATGAATAATTCTTTGATGGCTTTGCTGAGGGGCTGCAGAGCCCAGCAGCTTCAGACCCAGAATTTGACCTTCAGCGACTCTGCCAGGCAGAGCTCTCCGTTACCTCCCATACCACGCACTTTTGGCTGGGTTTTCAAGCTGCCAGAAAAGAGGGCTCTGCCTGGGGGACACTTTGGTTCTCCTGCTGCTTCAGTGCTCGATTTTTCAAACACAGCAATATTGTAATATATTTTAATATAACTGCTAGAGCAGTTTTTCATTAAAACCCACTGAAATCACCCTTTTTTGATGATGAGTTTCATCTTTGAATTATTAATACCCGCCAATGAAAGGCAGGAGATTGGTATTACTGCCCTCGTTGGTAATGTTGCTGGAAGAAAGCACTACATTAACACACAACAGATAGACCAAGGGCTGTAGACTTAGCTTGTGTGGTTGTTTTTTTGGTTCAGTAACAGCTGATTTCAATCACTTTTAAACAAACTTCTGAAATATTTTGTACACCCGGTTAATGTCTCTATAAATATCTTCTGTTTAACTATGGACAAATTATCTCCTGGCTTGAAAAGCCAACAAGGTTTTTTTTGGGAGGGGAGTTGTTTCCTTCATCTGTCTATGACAAATAATTATCAATAAGAGATGAGATATTGCTTTGGAGCCCACGCCCAGCTGAATCCCACCACGTGTACCACGTAGATATACAGTACCAAATTGCACAGACCTATATAGCTTTGCAATCCTGGAAAAGACCTTCAGCTTTACAATTAAAGCATCTGGCTTGCTTTTTGAGCTAAACCTCATAACCCAAGAGTGTCACAAACCTCAAGATAAAAAGAGGGGAGTCTTTCAACCCCGCTTCACTGCAGAGGGGAGTGCATGTTATCCTTGGGCCAGAGCACAGCCTTCACCAGCAGACTGTCCTCCAGAAGGAGCTGCTCCCCATCTGCATCCTATCAAGGCCCAGGATGTGCTTCTCTCAAAGCAGGTGGCTGGCAAGCCAAGGAGGGCATGCAGCTAGGATTTACCTGGCCAATGCTTGGCAAAGCACTGAGCCCCACCTGGTGGGAAACTGCCCCTTTCACAGCCTGAAACTTGCTGCTTGTACCGTCCCAGCAGGAAGATTCCCACTGGCTAAGGGAAGGTGATGTAATGCAGGCAACGTCCTCTTGTGACCCCTTTGTGTTTAGTCTTGTCCCCGTCTCCCCTGCCTGTGGTGCAAGACCAAGCAATGTAGGTTGGACTTTTCAACTCAAGCAAGCATTTCCTGGCATGTTTTACTGTAAAAAGGAACATTTAAAATTGTTGCCATAAAAGCTGATTTGGCTGTGAGCTTTGTTGCATGTTTTATTTGAATGAAGCCATATCTTCCTCACAATAACCTCTGGTAAAAAAAAAACCTCCTTATAAATCCTGATGGGAATTACTGTAAGGATGCTGGGGCATTGCACATACCAGCCAAAGCAGAGAGAGCCTGTACAACCACAGCCCTGAACAAATGACCCTAATCACAGCTCTCATTTCCAATGACAAGTGTGGCTATAGCAAAAAACGTGGCTCCTAACAAAGGGTTTCATCATTTAAATAAAAAAAAAAGAAAGAACACTACTAGGGCTAAAACCTGAGTTGAAATAAAAGCAGTTATTCTTTCTTAAATTCAAAATACACAGTGTTTTGAAAGTGCCATATCCAAATATCAAGGAATTGTTGAAATCTCAATTTATGTTACAGTTAAACCCAGCTTTAGAACATCTGCCTATTGCCATATCATCATGAGCAGATGCTGCCTTCAAAGAATAAAACTAAGTAGGGGGAGGAGATTTCTCTTTCTCTCCCTCCCGTGTGTGTACATACACACATATATAGCAATCAAGACCAATTGCATTTGAAAGAAAATATGGAGCTATGCCACAGTACCCTGGCATAATAAACACATATATGTATGTAGATATCCATTACATAGGGGTGCTACAGCATAGATTCATAACTTTATCACACTACAGTTCCCCTTGATTATACTGACAGTCCTAATATGTTTCAGACAATTTGGCCTTCACTATATCCTGCAGCTGAAAATGCTTGGCAAGAAATAACTCAGCAGAAAACTTCAATTTTCCCCTACATATACTTTACTTGAGAGGGAGAGAGAGAATTTTGGCATACTATCCAGGTTTAAATAATAAATTTTAAAAGTGTAGTAGAAATGAAACCAGCATCTTGCTGTTATCTGCTGGCAATCAGAAGCAAAAATATAGTCTGTGTATGTATTGCTTTCTGTTTTCCTCCTTTTAAAGAGGTGTAGGTAAGACAATCCTCCTAGTGAGACAGCAAACAAAAAAGCATACCTGGGTCCCCTTCTTTTAAAGCATAAAATTGTTGTGTATTGGAAAGTGGTTGTGCACCGTCAGTAACTAGAATTTTGCTAATATTATCACAGAGTTATCTGAGGGATGCGGTGACTGCCAAGCAAAACGGAACACATCTGGGATATGTCTAGGTAGAGACAGAGTCCAAAAAACATGTGCCTTCATGGTCTATGTCCAGAAGAAGACCTACTTATTGTTACTGATGAATAACCACCCCTTTATGAAAGGTGCAGTTAGAAATTCAGCTATTAGGTCTTCACAGGACTGTGGTTGGCAGTTGCAAAGAGCTCCCAAGCAGTATTTACATCGTTGCAAGTACTCAAAGGCACTGATAATGACTGTCAGCATCACCTGCAAGAAAAGTGAGTTTGGATTTTGATGTTCGGATTCAGGTTTGGCGTGATGGGAGAGGAATGCTATTTACACAATAAGGAGAAAGCTTACCCCAAATCACAAATTTTCTTTCAAGTGAGACAAAGAAATGATTGTAATTGCTAAAAAGGGGGAAAGTCACACGATTCATGTGGCTGCACTCTCTTCTTGCAGGATCAGGGTTTCCCATGGAAATTAACTGGGTCAGGGAATAGCTAAATCCAGACGATGAGACCACTGGTTTTATCAGCTTGATCTTGTGAATTATGACACCTTCCTCCTTTACTAATGAACCTGCCCCCTCCAAGTGACACAAAACTGCTTTTTTCTTTCAGTGTGCTTGGTTTTGATAAGTATGTTCTGCCATGCCATCTTTTGTCAGGAATTCATCTTCCAAAAGAGCCACTACCTCATCATGAATACTCATCATTGATACAAGTACACAGGTAAAATCATTTGTTTTTAATTGGGAAAGGTATTTGAAGATTTCCTTGATAAGTTTCTGTATGAAAATACCTAGTCTGACCTTTTTTTCTCTCTCATAAAAAAGAAAGAGCAAAAATCAGTGGGGTCCTCTATGTAGCCAGGTGCACACGCAAGGGGAATATTCTCTGGGCACCCATTTCTATGGATGTCCTACCCAGCCAACTTTCTGAAAATGAAACCCCTGATATACTGAGTGCCACTCTTTAAACATTCCTGGAAAATGGCTTTTCTCTTATTAAACAAGGATTTTTATGGTCCGTGAGCCTGCGGGATACAAAGCTGGGTGTACAGCTGTAAAAATGTCTGCCTCCTGCTCTCCGCACTGCCCTTGCATCTTCAGTGGCAGGAAGGCACCAGATGTCAGGCTGCCAATCAGTCCCCATTGAGAACCTTCAAATGTTGACCAAACACAGGCATAACCAGGCACTAAAATTTTAATAATAATTTCTTAGAGAAGAGTTTGCATTTAATGCCAATTTAGTGCAACAACACCATTAAAATGCTTTAAAGCTCACGCAATGGAGTAGTAGGATTGCCTTTGTCTGACTCTGTCCAGAGTGAAAATAGCCTTGATAAAAAGCTGACCAGAGGGTTCCAATTATTTCATCTTCTACACGGAAAGGTAAAAAATCCTACTGAAGTCTGATGTTTTTCAGTCAGGTATTGCTATCACTTTGCCTGTTTGTAACAGCGACAAAAGGAAACAGAAATTCCTGTTTTCGAGGATCTCCATGACACCAATAAAACCAGACAGACTGAAAGATTAAAATGAAAGCCTAAAAAACGATGCAGTATAAATGGGCTATCCAAAAAGACTTTAAAGGTGGTTTCAGAAAATGTCAACACTTCCACATTTTTAAAAATGATGAAAAGCCTAAGTATCTAAAAGCATTTGATTTATACCGCACGGGTGTTCTTATGCCAAAAGTGGATATTAGTCGTAAAAATGAGAATAAAAGACACTTCTGTACTCTTAAAGCAAGATAATGCTTTATCTATAGTCATCCACCCTTCTAGAAGCAAGTTATTATACTGTAATGCATTGTGCTAAGAGACACCAAACCTGGAAAACACATCAAATGGCTACAACATGTTAAAAAAAACAATTTCAGTGATAATGCTTTGCAGAGAGCAGTGAAAAAAAATGACTTCAAATAAAATTCCGGTTCCATGCAGTTGATGACATTTGTCTGTGTGCTAGCTTTGTATAAAGTGAAAAGCAACAACAACAGAAGAATAAAAGCAAAAACCAAATCCCCTAAAATTTTCAATTAAACAAACCCCGAGTCAAAACTTCAGAGCTCTCAAAGAGTGTCCAAGAAAAAAACTCCCAACCTAATCTACACAGATGAAGTCGATACTCACTTTCCACTCAGGCAAGTCAGTATAAAGAACAAACAGACCGATATCAGTTTGTTATCAATTTTACATCCACCCAAAGCACCCTATGGTGATGAAATGTGGCCGTGCAGAAGTTGGTGCAACTTCACCTCTTGGTCCTGCTACAGCTCTGCTCAGGACACGTTCTCCTGCGTCTTGTGCCAGCTGGACCTCAAATACCACCAAATCCCAACAGCACAACTGGATGGGTTCTGTGCAACAGCAGTGAACAGGCACATGTTTATTAGACAAGGAAATAAAAAATAATTAAAAAAAAAGATTGGTTAAATAATTAAAAAAAAAGATTGGTCTGCTGATTTTGAAAGGGTCAGACAAGACAACTTTTCTCTAGGATCAGACATTTCCTTCCAAATCACAGGGACACGACAGAGAGGAGGTCTCAAAGCCCCAGGTCAACAGCCACCCTTTGGACAAGCAGTGTTTGGAGGAGCCTCAGCCCAGGCAGACACAGCATTGCACCGTTCCTGGGAAAGAAGATGTTGCTGAAATCTCCCCTCTAGAGACATTGCCACGGGTCATTGCAAATAATGTGTGTTTTTTTTAGGCAAAAGCAATCATCATCAACCCTAAAATCACTAAGGCAATATAAGAAGTGTTAAACTGTGACTTCAGCACGGAATAGCTGACCTTTACTGAAAGGCCAAATGTTTAAGGAAAGCAGGTGGACCGTACTAGTGCTGGCTGCCTTCTAACTGCTAAGAGCTTCAGTCACTCAGCAGTTTAACCAAGAAGCTGGAAGCACTGACATCTCATCTAGACAGAAAAACACCCGCTCCAGAGCCACTTGAGGCCTCCCTAGCTTCAAACAAACTTAACTCCTTTCTTATAAGGTGAAGGACGGCTCAGCAGCGCGACGTCTCCCTGATGTGCACAGGATTTTACCCTTCCTCCCAGTCGGCCCAGCCCTGCAGATTGCCCTGCTGGTCCTCCTTGCTTTAGGCCGAATGCCTCCTCCTTTGCAGCACCTCACCATCTGGTCCAGCCCAAAGGTACGTCCCTGCTTTATCAGTTCAGCACCTCTTTTCACGTTTCAGTTGAAAATGCACATGCGAGATAAGGAGAAATTTCTTCCAGATGTCAGGAACTGAAAATTAACAAATCCTTGAACAGACAGAGGTGATATTATGTGACGGGAACACTCTGGGATAATTAGAAAGAGAAAAAAAGTCTTCTTTTAGAGGTCAAGGTTTGAATCTCCTTGAGGACGTTTTAAGTATTTAATGTCTCCGCACTACTCCCAGCACTATCTCATCCAGAATTTGTCTAAATAAAGGCCTGGGAACATTTCAGAAATATGTTCTATGTATTGAAGAATGACAAACTGCAAAGACAAATCAGCCGTAAATCCGGACTGGTTCTGGGGTCTGTCCTGTCCAGTCTGTCCTGTCCCAGGCTGTGCAGCTTCTCCTAAGGGACCTGGGAGCTTCTCCACCTCGAGAGACATCAGCTCAGCCTTCCCACCGGTGGGCGGTGGAGCAGAGAGGTGTCCTCCAGGTTGTAGCTGCAAGCTCCATATTGCACACATGGGGCATTTTCCAGACACAAGGCACATTTACTTGGCTCCTCGCCACCACAACTTTCCATTTACAATGGGAACAAAACAAACGCAGCCCTTGTTCCAAAACCCTCGTGCGGTAAATGCGCACAATTGAATGATTGCTGCCGTGGTAGTGGTTTATGACTTACTCCATTTAGACTGGTTCTTTGTAGCTGGGTGAATACATATTCGTCTGCTTCATATGAGAGTAAGTCTGGTTCTGATTAGGCTCGCAGAGAGCTGTCAGAAAGTCAGACTCTAGCAAATAAGCCCCTGTAGGTTCACTTGGAAAAGCCCATAAAATGTCTGCTGTTCATTTAAATTAGGTTCAGAAAGAAACACGAACCTGAAAGCTGCCAGTGTTTATATATTTGATTAAGGGTGTTTTTTCTTTGGGGGCAGAGGAGGCTGGGAGAGGAGTTATTTGGGGAATGAGCCTCGTCAGAGCGGCCGTAGGCCCAGGTCCTCGTTCCTGCACACAAAGCGAGGGACAAGCAGGCAAGGGCAGGCACCCTGAGCTGCAGCGTAGCCAGGGTAAATCCCACCTCTGAACCAAAGCCCAGCAGTGGCGGAGCAGCACAGCTACCTGGAAGTCGATTTTGAAACCATGAGAGATGTGGCAGTGGCAAAAACAACTTCTCAACATAGATTTCACATCCGTGGCTTGCTTAATTGCAATTTCTCAATGCACCTCCTCTGAGCACATTTGCCTGGGCTGCAGCCCAGATGGCAAAAGAAAAAAAGGTTGAAAACAGCAGGCAGCACTCCTGAGCTCGCCGTGTCTGACAAGGTCCGAACACCATGCATTGACTACACATTCTCAGATGCAACTTTAATGTTGGCTCACCAAAAAATGCAACAGCCTGGGAGTGACAACAGCCCCAAAAGGAGCTGTTCCTTGCGTGTGAGTGCACAAAACACCGCCTGCAGGCGATGCCCTGCATCCATCCTACCTCTTTGCTGCTCTGCCTCCTCCAAGGAGCTCGTTCTCCCATGTTGGGATCTCATTTCACAGTTTTAGGGTTCTCTGGGCATTGAAACATGCTAGTTTAGTTATTGTTGCTGGCAGGAAGGCGGCAAAGGGCAAGCAACAGGCACTGCCCTTGTTTCAGTCAGACCTTCCTCCATGCCATGGCAGGGTCAGGCTGCGTTCGGCTGAGCACGTGTGCTAATTATAGGAAGCAGTTAACAGGCACAAGGAATTATCTGTATCTTATCCAGTGCCGGCTTTCTATTAATTGTTCCCAAAGACTGAGGCTTTTCAGACTTTCGTTTTAATTAGAAGGAGCAGCTGCCAAAAGCAATTTCTCTCAGGCATCTTTCAGCGTGCGTTGAAGTCTTCATTTATCTGATACTATTACAAGGCTGGGTTTAAAAAAAATAATGAAACAACAAACATTAGAAGAGCCCATCTTTTCAGGTTCTGAGAAGTCTCTTGGACAGCAGCTGGGGGGAAAGCTTGTCTCCTGCCCTTGGCTCAGCCACATCTCCCAAGCAGCTTTGCTCCCTAGAGGCACTATGATGTGTGTCAGGGTGAGAACAGGCTACCTTTAAGCCTGTTCAAAAACACAAACACAGGTCAAGGGGATGGCTATCTGCAGGACTGCTTAAAGGCACAGTTGTGTTTCTTGGGTGGTTTAGGGAAGCTTTCTACAGAGAAGCAATCTGCCTTTTGATCATATTCCCTCTACTCCTCCCTCCCTGCCTGATTTTAGTCCACGAGAGGCAAGGAGCCTCCTGTAAAAGCAAACGGGCAGAGAAAATGTGGAGGGAGAACAATGGGGACAAAGAAAGCATGCTGGATGCCCAGACACAGATGCATTAACAGGATGTTCCAGTGACAATGGCAGCCCCACACAGGTTGCCTGCTTGGCTCCTAACGGTTGCATAGTTCATACGTGATGGGCCAAACCATCCCCAGCATGAGGAAAGTGCCATCTCACCAAGGGAACGCAGTCTTCTAAGCTCTGGGTGGCCTGGGACTTGCAGGAAAACAGCACAAACCCAGGAACGCTGCAGAGAACAGTTTCACAGAGGTATTTTGTCTATGACAAATAACATACACGTGTTGCAGAGATGGCCACGATGTCCCCTGGAGAATTTAAAACATGGATAGATGTGAATGAGAAAAAAAAATGTTTCTCAAGAAATCAGAGCCATGTCATGAGTCAGTGAAGAGGTAAGGAGTTAGATTTCTTACAAAATACTTCGGTTTGAATTTTAGCTGTTGTTGCAAAGCCATCCAGCCCACAGATTGCATACTTTGCACGTGGAATTTCTCGTATTTCATTCTGTGAATGCTAACAAACAGATACTTTCTCCCCATTGAGCGGTGCTCTGTATTTCAACAAGTTTGTAGTGACATTTTTAGCATTTATTTCTTCTCTTGGTAAAGTGGATGTAAATAGTGATAAATAAGATACTTCCCCTTGTAACTTCAAGCACCAGGCAGCTTCTTGTATTGCTGCCAAGACTGCAAGGTTTGTTGTCAAACTCTGCTCCACCCCATGGTCATTTTCATTAACAGAGGCACACACCACGATGCATTATAGCACCCACAGACACCGCTGTCATGTTATGTGTGCAAATGGATGGCCTAAGCTCTAATTTTCTGAAATAACTGTGGAAGCCATTTAGAGATGGAAGATCAAGAGTCCACAAAAGAGTGTGGTGATGGATTGATGTTCTAGGAGGAAAAAACGACTCATCAATCTGAAACAACTGACAACAATAAAACTTATTAATTGGTCACACATACTGAGACATCGATGTGTGGTGGAAAAGATTAATAGTGTCCTTGATCAATATGATTCTATATGGCATTTCCTGAAGGGACACTGCAATGGTACAATGAAACTGATAAATGCCATGATCCAAAGCTCTTGTTGGACCTTATCCTGAGTGCTGAGCATCATTCCCAGCCATCTGGGCTCAAGGAAAATGGATTGAAAGAGAAATACACTCAGGGCCATTCAAGCAGGGTAATCAAGGAAATGAAGAGCCTCTACCTCCAAAGGAGATGGAAAGATTTGGCTTTTTAGGACTAAAGAAACAAAAACTAGAGGAGAGATGATTGGTCTCTAGGAACACATCAGTAGGGCAAATGCCAAAGGAGGGAACAAGCACTCCTGTAGACAGAGAGTGATACTGGCAGAAGAACAAAGAGCTACGGCCTGGAAGTGAACAAATTTGGGCTGGGAATCAGAAGAAAACTTCCAAGCATCAGAGAAGTGAAATTTTGGAACAACACTGTGATGAGATTCTGCATGGTGCAAAACAAGTTGTTTTTAAAACAGCAATTAATAAGATTAAGAGCACAAATAGCTAAAGCAGTTACTGTGACAGTCAGACTCAGTGTTGCTCCTTCCAGCACCATGCTGGTGGCTCAGGAGTTGTGACTGAGCCTGTCTTCGATCAGAAAATCAACAGAAGGTGCAGCTAAAGGCAGGGAGAGTGCTTCTGATTTAAAAACTTTGCAAAAATATTAGGTAAACACCTCTTTCAATCGTGGAGAAAAACAGTAAACCTTTCCAGCCAACTATTGCAAGTGAACAATCTCTCAAAACAGAGCTGTTTTGTCACCTGACATTTTTCTTGAACTAGATAAGAATCAAAAACAATCAAAAACGGACAAATGCTGCAAGTAGTTCAATCACATTTTCCATGTGATTTTCAGTTCAGGGACAGAGGGGGAACGTATTAAGTAAAAATTATTTGAAAAGATCAGACTATTACCAGGTAAATACCATATCATTTGGAAAGGCCCCCCCCCCCCTTTTTTTTAATGACCCAAAACTTTCTAAGCAAAAACCAGCTTCTCTGAATAATGGATAGATAGTGATGCTTATTGGTCATACGTCAGGGTTTTTCCCATTCTTACCAGGCAGCAACCCTCACCAAATCACTCAGCAAGCTACCTCTCTGTTTGACATCTGTAGATCAGCTGCTCAGATCTGTAACATTTATACACGTATTTGCAAACCCCTTTCGGCAGCCTCCTTTTAAAACCGCAATTGAAGTTAAAAAAGTGCTTTTTTCGGTGCATAAGGCAACAGTGCCACCTCGTGGGAAGCGCTCTGCTTCCTGAGCGGCGCCAGGGGAGAGGTCAACAGAGCTGGGATGCTGTGCCAGCCTAGCTACAGAGGTACCCAGAAAAAAACACCACAAGCTCACACAGAGCAGATGTCACCCTGAGGTCTAGCACCCGCTGCCCATTTGCAGTCACAGCAATTGAGATCTGGTTTATTTTAAGCTACATGCAGAGCTGGCCAGGTGCTGTTAGAGTAAGACACAAAGACAGCATAGGCTGGGTAATTTATTAGCTCTCTAACAAACTAACCAATTCACAATCCAGTTTTGAGCTACTAGTTTAAAACATGACATTTATTCAGGCGAATTGAAATGGAAACATTATTCACATTGCAGTTAGTCATCCCAGAAGATGACTGGGTGAGAAAAACATATGGTACTGACTGGTATTAATCAACTGAAACTGGTGAAATTCTGAATTTCATATGCATTTCATTGATTTCATGGCTGAAGAACCTGAAGACAGTACTTCATTTAAACCACAAGCTCTTTAGGTCAAGCAATACACCATACACTGATTGGAAATGAAAACACTAATTGTATTTATACATAACAGACTGGCACAGCTCATCTGTGCCTGGTTTTGGTTAGGTAGGTTCCTGCCCAAATTACAGCTGCATGTAGAAATGATCAAGTTTACCTTTTATTAACTGAGTCAGCCATGAAAGATACAAACTGTATGAAAGGTCATAGGGCAAAATGTTTTCTGTTAATACAGGATGACGCTTCCAAATAATAAATGTTTGTCTTGTCTTGCTGGTGTGTGTGTGCATGTATCACACAGGCAGATTTTCACTGAAGGTCCTGAAAACAGTTTACAAAGGTGTTATACCCGCTTTATGTGACAGACCATATTCCTGTACTCAGAAAGGCTGAACGAACGCCAGTGACCACAAAGAGAAGACAATAGCTTAAAATGATCCCTCTCTATAAACTGTTTCTGTTAAAGCAATTCATTTGAATGCAGACCAAAGCATATTAAGAAAAAACAGATTCACGGGAAGCAATACTAGCAGTGCTAAATGGTATCTTTACGCTGACACTTTGTTTTAAAACAGTTAACATTTCCTTGAGAACTATATTTCTGCAAGGCGGAAAGACTGTATTCTCAAAGCCAGAAGAAAATGTGAATACACTACCCACTTCATTTGTGTCATGCTTTCCTCTCCTAGAAGTTGTATGACATGGTGAGGTCTAGGTTTGTGCTCTGCCTCTTGAGTGAAAGGTACAGCTTCTACGTAGACAACACACCTGTAGATCAGTGAGAGCCTGCCAGCTTTGCTTACACGTGCTGTTTTAAGCTGTCAGAAAACTGCTTCCAATTTTTCAACCATAAAATGAAATGTACATTTTTAGTAAAATTGATTAGCACGCTGTATGACTGAAAGAAATAAAGTACAGTCCTGAAACTTAAAACAATCTGAACACATGCTCATATAGCTGCAAGCCATAACAAGCCGATTTTCATTTCTTTAATACAATGCTAGACTACTTAATGCTACAATAAGAAAATCATTGTGCAGTTAGCGCCAATCAAAACTGGCTGGTGAAGGTTACATAAAGCCGAAGGACAGTATTTAATTCTGATGGCACTGTTACTGGAGGACAAACTTCTGCATTACATACATGCAGTATAAAAATGAAGTTAACAGGCTGAAGTCCTGGATGATGTACAGGCACATTTTTCCAGGGAGCATTGGATAATTGTTGCCTTCACATTTACTTTCTTGGAGCTGTAGGGTATGTTTGCTTCAACTTACCACTCATGTCTGGCACCTCCCACAAGGCTGAACCAGCAGCACAACTCACAGCCACCCAGATTAAGAGGCAGGGCTCCATCAGCTCCCAGCTTTCTTTCTCCTATCAGGTTGTTGGCAGAATTGATCTAAGATAATTTCTGAGTTTGAAACTTCATCACGCAGTAGCAAATTTAGCTGAGCCATTTGTCCTCAGCATCTGCTAGCTAGGCATGAGTTTGTACTCCATGTCATTCAGCTGCAAATATTGAAGAAGGAAGACTGAAGATATTTTGATGACATTGTATTTTCCCAGCAATGTGTAATAAAACACCCACATGTTTAGACTACTTGGGAGTCAGGCTTTGAATTAAGCCAGACAACATCAGCCTTCACAAAGCTGATGTGTGGTAGAAATTCTCCAGCAACCCCAAAATCCCTTACAAACATGCATGGTGTCCTACATGAATATCTTGGCCCAAAGGTGGTGCTTTTTTACACCTTGTACAGTCTCACTTCCATCAGTCCATCTCCAAAAAGTTTAAATTAGCTCAAAATCTAACCTTCTTTCTCCAGATTATCACTTTGATCATAGGTCATACTATTCTAAAACTATCTTGGAATATAAGCCTTACTGATTTTTTATTGGTCACCTGTTAGCATCCATCCTTATAGTACTGTTTCTACTTTGCTGCATTTACAAGTGTGGCATTACCCATTCCTGTGATTTAGAGAAAATAATTAAAAAGAAAAAAAATATTAAGATTTTAAAAACTCTTATTAAAATATCAAGTCATTAATTTTGTACCCATTCTCCATTCTTTCATAGTGTCTTGCAATCAATTACAGAAGTCCAAAAAAAATCCTTGCAAAAGTCTCTTAAAAGCTCTTTTGCACTTGATGGTTAATTACATATAATCTTTATTGGTATGCATTCTCTGCAGTTTTCATGCGGACAGAAAGAAGCACAGGAGCTCTTAATGTCTAATGTGACACCAAAAGCAATCCTCTGTCTGACCTACAGATTTAATTGGCTATAAATCAGCTGTGCAGGCAGTAAGTACAAAACTCTATATTCCTATGAAAAGATGACTGGCTGAAAAATACAATGGAGTAGAGTAAAAATTGTTTAATTAAGTGCTACCATACTGCAGATTGACTTCCTATTTAGCTGAAAATTGTTTGCTCTGCTCTGAAACATTATGCAAAAAATTCCTAGAGCTTTGTCACTACAAAAACAAATTGTCTGTCATTTCATCGGTTTTCTATTTTACCAAACACTATGAATCTCTATTTTATAGCATTTTTAAGTGTTTGGGAACACTAGTTCCTACTGTCATCATACGTGTGTGCAAGTCTGGAACTACCCTGCCTCCCATGTTTGTCAAGAAAAAACATACTTCCTTGGTGTGGTCTTAAGTTTTCTGAGTTGGTATGGAAACTTATTTCAAGTCAATAATAACACAGACATACCTTGGTAATTACATGCAGAAGACAAAAATACTTTCTAGTTTCAAAAGACCTACATCTCTTTAGCCCTTCCTAATTAAAAGATTTTGCGAATTTCTCCTTTTTGTTGCTCAAAACCGTACTTGGGATAACTAATTATCTTCTGTTGCCACACAAGTTGCAGGTGCTCAGTTTTTCCACAACTGATGTTTTGAGTCATGAGATCAGTGCAGAAATATGCAGGTTTACTGCAAGCCCAGATCCATGGCTGAGACTAACAAGTAGGCTCTTAGAATATGAAACATATCACTTTGCATTTTCTCTTGTGACTTTCTCAGATAACAAGAAAGTACATATGTACATACACCTTTCATTTTTCATTTGTGTCTTCTTCATTTATTCAGAGAAGCCTTCATTTATTCAGAGAAGCTCTGTGAACGGCCTTCTGTGTTTGGGACTGCATTTTGCTCTCACTGGTTCCTAACAGGCCTAATTCCAATGAAAACACATCTGTAGAACAAGAGTCACAGCTGATCCATGGTGCATGGGGGCCAATGCTAAAGTCTGCCTGAAGTTTGTCCCTGTGCCAAAGAGCCTTCTGCCAAAGTCTTAAACCACACAAGAAGTAGAGAGAAAGAGCATGGACGTGTAAATCTGTACAAGGGACCTTTCCAGGGATCATATAATTTGTTCCTGTAACATAATTTTAAGGACTAAATAATTTCAGAACTAATAAGAATATTTTTGTTCATGCTATTATAGGAATACTAATGAACTGTCATGTTCCACTGCATAGGCTACTGCAACAGGAGGCAGAAAGGATTTCTTCTTGATTCTGATTATTTATACATCAAAAATTGCAGATGAATTCTGGGAAAAGTTCCACATTCCTTTGAAACATCAAGTATTAACTGGAATGAGACAGTGGATTTGATGAATTACATATCAGATCCATTATGACAAATCCTATGTTTCTATGTAAAAACACAAGACGACCCCAAATGGCCATTTGTGTGGCTTACACTTAAGGCTGGCCTTATAGATGAGGTTCAGAGAAAGACTACCAGTTCTCTGGAAAACAAAAATGCTGGTATTAAAATAAACTTTTACAAGTGGAACAACCAGTACTTAAAGTGGAAAAATGAAAGCTTTTCAGGTCTTCAATTTTTACATTTAAGATGTGATAAATGCACACAATAAGTGATAACCGGGCAAGTTTTTTGACTGTGTTTATAGGAACTACTAATTTATCAGGCTAGTATGAAGTCCATCAAAAGCAATACTGAATAGACTACCACAAGAAAATATTTCAGGCCTACATGTAGTCATTGGCACACTTTTAGAATACTTTAAGGTCCAAATTAGAAATGAATATAAAAAAATGTAAGAAGCAATGAATTTAACAAGGACTATTACTGCTTTGCTAAAACCACATATCTATGCTTTCAAAAGTAAAAGTCAATAAAGTCCTGGGGACTGATAGAGTATTGGTAATTTATCACTATTCTTTGTGAGTTTTGCATTGTAGCTAGAAAATTCAGATTATTGATAGAGATTAGAGATTAGAGATCTCAAAGGATGCTGAGACTTGCACATCACAAGATTATTGCTGCTTTCTAAAACTGTAAATAAGCACCAGATAATTAAATTGTTTTCAAGTTAACAGCTAACCTCAACATTCTGTAACATTCGCCATTTAGGTTACATTAAACATCCTGTCAAACTGTATCATTTGGTATCTAGGGAAGCCATTCTAGATGCAATAATTCTATCTCCGTCCGTAAGATTACAGCATGGGTACCTCAGTGCTCTGTAAACTTTGATAATTAGTACAATCCTGTATTGCATGCACTTTTTTTTTTGTTGTTTTGTTTAAATCAGAAGGGTTGAATTAATTTCTAAAGTCCTAAATAAGCCTTCTATAATAACAAAAACACACAAAAAACACACAACATATAACACTCCTTTTGGAGGGACAATTGCCATTCACATTGTTACATTTGAGGTATTCCTTGAAGAAGAGGAGGCACCAGCAAAGTCGATGGATCCAGGTGTACAGAATCACAGAAACTTATCCAGTTATCTTAATGTCCTGTTGGAGGAAAACGCACATTTCAGTACAACTGTTTTTCCTAAGTCTCTAAACTGCCTTGGCTTCAGTGTGCACACATTCATACTGTTTGAAATCCCCCCACTTCACCCTCACCACTTAGCTCTCTTTGGATTTTAAAAGGCATGAAGCCAGCAGGCATGCAGCTAGCCGTATCTCTCGTGGGGAAGAGAAGTCTTATTACTATAGATCCGGCCATGGTAAAGGCAACCAGCAAAGACAGAGTGTGACCATGACCTGAGTAGAGTGAAAAGCAAACCATCTTCCCATGCAGAAATTTCAGCCCTCTCCCACACACAGAAAAAGAGGACTACACATTTTAAAAAGAAGGTTTGGACAAGCATCATAGAGTCAAAGACCTTCAGCATATTATTTCTTATCTTTGCTCAGTCTTTCAAGGGCTTAATTTGAAAATTGTGAGTTTGAACAATTTGAACTAATTGAACTAATATGCCCACATACTTGGGCTTCCGCTCCTCAGTGGTGAAGGACTGCGGCTTCGAGATAACTGCAAGACAAAAGGAGAAGGGAATTCAGATGTGCCAAAATACTGTACACAAGAAAGGCATCTGGGAACCCATCAACATTCAGAAGATTTGCACACTTTACTACACCAGTGCAACTCCACTGGTACAACATAAAATTCAGCAAGTTCCTAGTTTCTCTGAGTTTAAAATATCTGATGCTGTTTACACTAACAGCATTCAGCTGGGGCTTACATGAGATAGAAGAGGACTCACGCTACGGCTCCGGTTTCTGCTTCTACTTCTGCTCCTGCGAGACCACTACAAGAGATGAGATTGGCAAACCTCTTTTGAGAGAGTGTATTTATTAAAGGCAGACTCTGCAAGTAGATTTGTCATGCTGGAGACAAGGCGTGAGGACAGAGTAAACACAGTGAATTTTCTTCCTAAAAAAAGGCTCTGCCAACAATCATACAACTTTTACTGCATGATGAATACACAATAAGGTAAATAGAACTATTCACCCTAAATACAGGATGAGGATTTAAACCTAACCAATATATAATATATACCACTCCAGCCATATAGGGAAAAAAAAAATATCAAGAATTCATCTTTTTAAATTTGAAAACAGAGTTAAAATCCAATGAATACCCTTAACACGTTTCCTAAGGAAAAGTACATACCAGAGCTCCTCTTTTGGTGACTGCCTCTCCCTTCACAATTACAACATCATTTTCCATCAAAGCAGGCCATACATGATAGGCCACCAAAGCAGCTGTGAAATCAGAGTCCAAACTACGATGGTACCTGTAGAAACAGAGTATAAGACATGTCTGCATGTAAGTGCCAAAAGATAAATATGAGTCTCCGAGTTACCAAGGAAGAATATTAGTACAGCTCATAATCTTTCTTGACAGTATTTGCATATCACAAAAAATAAGTTTTCTTTAAGTGAACTTATGGAAGTAATGCATTTGTAAGAGCAACTTAACAGAACATATTTTTTATTTATACAGTCACCTCAATAAAACCTTCTCCCACTTCAGACGGCTGATAGGCTATGATATTCTTGCATATCCCCCACAAAAGTCAAGGTCTTAGGACCACTGACTAAATCTCCTGAGCAGCGTTTTGGCAGTCATTCATCCTATCTCCCTGAAATTTCTTGTCAAAACAAGATCCATATAAAGGACATTACAGAAATACCCAAGACACTAAGATGTAACTTTATGGCCAAGATTACGTGACATGAGAGGCAATTTTATTAGGGAGATCTTCAGATACTGATAACAAAATATTGACTTTTCCAAAAATTATTTGGAAAGCCTGCAGTAATGCAGCAGATATATTACCCCCATTACCTCCCAAAGTCTACAAAATTGGCTGAATAATACATATATGGTTTGGTGAATTCAAACTCAAAACAATTACCAGATAACTGAAAGCAGCAATGCATACATACATTAGTAATGTATATAGAATAGTAATTTGTAAGAACAATGTCATAAACAGGCATGAAACTCTGCTGGAGGAAGATATAAGGTAAAATGAGGGTTGGCCAGCCCTTTTATAGAATGGCATTGCACCTAACTAACAGGCTATTTCAATTTCCACGAGTTTTGCTCCATGTAAGTGTAGGACACATATGATATACATGTAAATATATCTATGCAACATATATATCCATACAGATGGATATATACAGATGGTTAGATATACGTATGTGTGTATGTACACACACCTCCCACAGCAGCACGTATAAACACGTACACCCATTTTTTTGAAGGCCATATACATCAAGTAGGTGGCAAAAGTATCCTAAGACAATACTCTAGCATTGATACCGTCTTAATTCAGCGAGTTGCTTTGGGTATCACATAGCTTACTGTCCAATATTTGGACAGGACCATTAACTAGTTAACAATTTTGTACTCTGTTGAAGGGTTACTTTTACCTTCCCTATTTCTCTCCTTGGTATCTCAAGCTCTTTCCTATATGGGCTCCATTCTATTTTAAATTATTATTAGAAACCTCCTCATTTCTGGGGCATCTCTTGCTTTCAGGAGCAGTGTTTTTTGGAGCTACCAATCTCATTAGTTTTCTTGAAGGCCTGGGAGTACCCTACAGTTCTGTCAGCTAACAAGGCAGCCAGTCCTAAACCCATGGTAAAAAACAAAAACTATGTTATGGTTTCTTTAAACAAGAATCATGTTTCTAAAGACATTTTCCTTTTTGCTCAACTTTAAAACAGAAGAGACAGGAGTGTATTAAGATCTGTATGTCACACAGCAGCCACAGCACACGTTGATGAACCTCGTATCAGGCACTTACAGCCAGACCTCAGTAGAAAAGACTTTTACCAAATGGGCCAAAAAGACAGACAAAAGATGCAAGCATTTTTATAAACAGGGAAGGCAGACAGAGACTAAGCAGGAAAGGAAAAATGATAATTTTCCTCTTAAAGGATAAATTAAATAAACTCATGAGACTGAAGTTTATCCAGAAAATTGTTCTGCTGTTCATTAAAAAAGCTATTAACACTGGTCTACATCCTAGCATTTATATACCATTATAAACCTTAAAGACATACCAAATTGACAATAGACCAGAAATATTTGTCCCAAATTAATGTTCATCAATCTTAAACCTTCACATTAATTAGGAAAGAAGCAGACTATACAACCTGGTGGATTTTTTCCATCTTTGTCTTTTAAAGAAAATAAAGAATTCTTACTTGGTTTCACTGAAGAGTTCGCCGTCCATACCAAAGGCAATATCAAGAGGAGGGATGAGGGTCTGCATTGAAAAAGCCACACGGCAGAGCTCTCGAATCAAACTGCTGATCACAATGAAATCGACTTCTGGTGGGAATGAAATCTTTGGGTTCATGTTCATGGAGCGAATTACTTCCTGAAAATAAACACAATTGAAATAATCTGAGCTCACTAACACTTTTGTTCATGAGGAAGTATGGAAATCCCTCCTAAATGTGCCTCTCAGCTTTGCCACACTTAAAAATCAGTATAAAAGACTCCCAGAAATGTTATCTTAGACTATTCGAGAAAACATTAGCTTCAGAAAGAATGTTTTAGAAGTAGTGTGAGCTACATCATTGACATCAGTCTTAAGAGGGAGATACAGTTTTTCAGCACAATATAAAGTTTAAGAAAAATACTAAATTTTAGCTTATATTTACTTGATTAATACAGTTACACTGTATCTTGTCAACAAAATTATTCTGACAGAAACAGACATTACAGTCACAGGCATATAAAACAAGTGATAATTGGGCTGTACTACAATATTATTTTGAAAAATAAGTTGCTACAAGACAAAATCCATGCAATACACTTCTCTTCCTTCCCCAGATTACAGATCATTTCTAGTTTATGCACTGTGAAGTTAGCTCCTGAAATAGAATAACACATCCCTTCCCCACCACCCTAACTTACATTGACACTGGCTTGAACATCATACAGATCCTCATGGCGAACCATATAATCCAGGACAGTGTCTTCAAGTGACTCAAGCCCTGTGTGACCTAAAGACAGAGTCTTTCTTACACGCATTTTGAATTGCCTGTAGGCCATCTTCGCTGCTTGGAAAGACTCCTGGAAATGTACAAAACATCTAGTTTAATCCAGGAGATTGTGAGGTTAGATTTTCAGCAACAATCTGAAACAATGAACTTAACCAATATCATAGTTTTAAGGAGGAAGATAAAACACTGCTGTAGAAGTGAAGGTTAAAAAATAGTCCTCCATTTGGGAGGACTTCTGATTAAACCAAGTGTGATTTATTTTTCTGAAGACAGGATTAAGAAGCTTCCCACCCAACCTATTTCTATGAAGGATTCCCTCACATACACGCACAGAATCAAGGGAATTACATTTGGAGAAGAAATCAAGAACAGAATTTAGTATTTGCATTTTATGTGCCACAGCCTAACATGTCAGACAGTACCTCTCATCTGTTGGAAGAAACATTGGCTCAGAGGGTGTAAAGTGACTGATGAACGTGGAAAAAAAATGCAGTAAGTTAGACTTGCTTGGGATCATATACATTAAGAGAGTCACTGCCTCTCTGATACGCTGATTTTATAGACAAGAAAATTTGCAAACAAATTTATTCTGGCTGAGTTCATAGTAAGTGTGAGGGATGTAGGTAATTTCAAGAAACCCAGCAAAACAGAAAAACACATAGCTGCAGGCAAGACGAAAGCATGATATGGAAATATTTCCAGAAGTATTCATTTAAACGCAGCAGTGCTTTTCAGCACAGGAATCATCTACCTTTCAAAGCCATTCAGAGTCTTCCTATGTGCCCCTCACAGTATCTGTACTGCATACTACTGTGCTTGTTCTAATGCTGGGACAAGACAGTCATAAAAGAACACTACATGGAGAGTTTAATGTAAAAGCGTGAGGGAAGACAAGGAAAAGCAAAAGAGAAAACATAAGTTTTCTTTTCTGCACTTCACACACAGAACTTAATCCAATCTAGTCACAGTATTTTACAAAACACTTCTGTGAAACGAGAAACAATTTTGTCCTTACCACAGCTGCAGTGTATATTATCCTCTGCACCATCTCTTTGTCAGTGATGTATGTCCTCAAAAGGGTCTCTGCATCCAAGCGTTCGTGAGCATAGATGTCACCGAAGCGAGCTACCAGGCAGGCGTGACGGGAAGCGTTTGTCCGCCTGGCTCGGCCAGGTGAGCAGCTCCTCAGGGGAAGCGGACTGGGCGACCTGCTGCGTCTTGGGGAAGGAGAGCGGCTCCGCGCAAGTCTAGGAGAGGTGTGTAAAAAAAACATGAGGTCACTTCAGCATCCTAAGATGCCTTGACTTTTGTGCCAATTTAATTACCATCAGGGTAAGACAAGATTTTGAGCCAACATAGTTAGCGAAGTAAAGCTGCAGATTATTAGCTTAGCATGAAGGAACTTGTGTCAGTATAACTTATAGGATACATCTGGAATGATAAAATTAAACTAACTCCAAAACTTATGCAGCCATGCACTATGTTCTGCAGAAACACGCTTTTAACTACTAAAAATTGAGAGATCTGTTTGTCTTCCAGTACCACTGAAGAGCTGTGAAGTCCAAGAAATGAGAATATAATAATAATTTCTGCCCTTTAAGGGTACAGTATGCACAGAGGACTTATAAACAAAAACTAACCACCTGTTCCTGTACAGTTGCTCTCAGTCTATTTTGTAAAGCTGCTTTCTTTGCTGTAAGCTCAACATTACTGCTCAAAATTAAAACACTGGGCACTAGGATAAATCAGTTGAAGTGTTTACAAATGCTTTACAACAAAGTACAGAAGTTTAACTTTTCTTCATGCTTCAGTTTAAAATGAGGAGAGAATTCATGCTACCTAACCTGAACAATTTCTCCAATCCAGTTACTTCTCTGAATAAGGCCCTACCTGCTCTGGAGAACAGACTTTTGGGCATCCAGGATAGAAATCTCATCCCGCAGCATTTGAATCTGCTGCTCATAATCATTCCAACGATCTAACTTTCTCAGAGAGTCCTCCTCTCGGGCACGGGAATCCTTCAGACTTAACCACATGGAATAAAGTTAGTCACAAGATGCCCTTCTACCAATGCAAACCAGCTATCAATTAATCCTTAACAAACAAGAACAGAAAAACAGGAGTATTGAGCAAGCCAGACTCCTTATGCTGAAATACTGCAAAATTAAGTGTTAAAAAACTCCAAAGCATACTCATAACTACACTTTAAAGTGTAAAGGTGTACTGTAGCAAGAGGCCGGATACGCCAAATTGTGTTACAGGAAAGATCAGTAACTTCTGGTGTCCATGCACTAGCTCATATGATGAGGCCTAAGAAAGACTCATTTCCTTCTCATATTTAACATCATTGAGAGTCAGAAGTGTAGGACAGAAAACTGAGCTGACTTGGTTTTACCTCAGGTCCTCAGGTTCTTTTCCTTGATGGAATATTTGGTCAGAGGACATCAGTAATGAAGTTCTTCAAATAATATCAGAAGCTAATGATTCCTCTCTTGCTCCTCCCCATATAAAAAATGTTTCTCAAACATTTGCAGACACCCAGCTAAGCAAGTTTATCTTCTATCATTTACTCTTACTTAATGTTAGGAACGGGTCCAGAGCAAGGCCACAAGATGATCAGGGTGGAGCACCTCTCCTACAAAGAAAGGCTGAGAGAACTGGGGCTGTTCAGCCTGAAGAAAAGAAGATTCCAGGGAGACCTCATTGCCGCTTTTCAGTACTTAAAATGGGACTTATAAAAAGATGGAGAGCAACATTTTCCTCAACCAGATAATGACAGAATAACAGGAAATGGTTTTAAACTGAAAGAGTTTAGATTAGATTTAAGAGTTTAGTTTAAACTAGAAGATTAAGATCAGAGGTTAGGAGGAAATTCTTCACTCAGAGGGTGGTGAGGCCCTGGCACAGGTTGCCCAGAGGAGCTGTGGATGCCCCATCCCTGGCAGTGCTCAAGGCCAGGCTGGACAAAGCCCTGGGCAACCTGATCTAGTGGGTGGCATCCCTGCCCATGGCAGGGGGTTGGAACTAGAGGATCTTTAAGGTCCCTTCCACCCCGAGCCATTCTAGGATTCCATGATTCCATGCAGTCTGCATTAAGACCTACGCATGGAAATTGTGAGAGGCTTTGTTCTCAGCTAATTGCTTTAATCTGGAAGACAGTAGTCAGGTTACATCTAAGAATCAAGGAGTTATGTGAGTTACTTTCCAACCAACAAATCAAAAGAGGCCATTTTATGGGAATACGAGTTTATGCCCCTTGCAATCATTCAAAAAAATGAAGTCTGAAGCAATGGCTTTCCTGGCAGAGGTTCCACAGATGAAATCTGACAATTAGTATTATTCTAGAAGCAATGACAGATATCCAGAAATGAACAAGTGATATTCAACTTCATACATAAGTTGAGACTATAATGACCTGAAGGATTTTTCTTTGTTCATCTTTATTGGGATTAGCTCATCCCCTTAATTGCCCTAAAATGAAGGAATATCATTGACAGTTATACCTTCCTATAGGGAAAGATCCAAGCCAGGTCTCCTTCATTTTGAAGTGTATTAACATTATTTAACTACAAGACTGCAAGCATTTTTTATAAACAAGTATTTCTTTTCTTGAAATGTCAATCATCACAAGAATTCACATGCTGCTGGAAGAATTTCTACTAACTTCATGTTCTTTTCTGATACTATAACCAAAAATAAAAAAATCCAGGCTACATTTCCTAACCGTGAAGAATTATTATTGCTTCCAGAAGTTCCTGTAGATCAAGCCACAAAAGAAAATTAAAGATTACTGTATTGAAGTGAAAAGGTAGGTCCCTCAGCGGCACTATTACTGATCCAGATTAACTTCCCAGATGTGACCAAAACACTTAGAAACTCAAAAAACATTTTTAAAACAGAGACAGCAACAGTACTAATATCCATGTCTATTTCTGTGCAGACAGGCAAAAGGATTTGGAAATCACAGTCTGAAAGAAAAAGCCTTTTAAAGAACCTTATCTTGAGATGGACAAAAGACATTTCATTCTCTCTAACATATATGCTGCTTCCAAGAGCATCATAGACAGAAACCTTTGTTTGCAACTCGCTGCATTCAGGATGTGGATCTCTCCTATTACCTTCATCTACAAGACTCAAATACTTGATAGCTTGATAGCTGCTCATTTCAAAGTAACCTTTCCTCTAGCCTAAAGAGAAAAGGGTACAAGTTCAGCAAGAATAAGGGTTCTTCTCACATGGATTAATTTATGTTAATTCTTCCTATAACACAAAGAAAAAAAAAAAGAAAAAAAACCTCCATGATGTCCAGAAGCTAGACCTGTTTTTCCTCTGTAGCTTAGGACGGTGTAAAATAAACAGAATCCACTCAGGTAGATGACAGACTGCCTCTGCATGTTGACGTTCTGCCACAAATACTGTAAGATTTTTCTTATGCTGCTCTTAGCTGAATAATTTCGATCTGCTGCTGCCATAAGAGTAGTGGCTGATTTGGTCTTTGTCTTCAAGAGCCAACTGGGTTTGTGACGGGCTGCAAGAAACATTAATAACCTTCACGGTAAGGGCAGAGATTCCACCACAGAATTTAATGTGACAAATTGACTGTTTCAGCAGACCAAGCCTGTATCAATGTAACACATGAAAACCATCACAGTGAGCTTTGTGCAGGCTGTCAGCACACAAGCAGTGTATAAGAGTCATATCTGACTAAGCCATAACAGAATTATTCTGCTACAACTGTTTATTTTTCATTAAGGCTCAATTCCAGTTTCTCCATCTATTTCAACAATTTATAGCACTCAGAATGACTTCACTGTCCATAAATGGGGTACTGAGAGACTTCTTTCATAGTCAAGAATCAAAATGTCTGCATTTATACAAGATGAGGCATAACAGATACTAACATGAAAGCAGGAGATATCTGCAAGATTAGGACATGGGATGAAATATTCTTTCTATTGAATCTCTTTCCTCAAATCTAGCTTGTGCAGCTTGCAGTCTTGAGAACCTGATATTCTCGGACTCCTTTAATAAATGCATCAATTTATATCACTTTTTGTATCACAAAGGCCTGTGAACATTCACTGTTCTCATGCTAGCAGAATGCATGAGAACATGCCTGTCACTTGGAGCCACCTCTGAAATGTCCTTGGAAGTGGCACTAACTGGACCAGTTTGTTTCTGAAGCAGATATGTCATTTTGAGACTACAGTGCTCCACAAAGCATTTTGTGGTTGACAACTGTTCAGTCCTAGTGACTTATGTGAAAAATCTGTCTTTCTTCCTCCATCTTAGTTTTGATCTTCTTAAATATTTACATGCAATTACATTCCATAACTAATTATGACATGCTCCAGGTCCTTCAATAATGGTTGCACTATAGTTACTCAATTGAGTTTTATCAATGTTTGCTCAGCATACAACAGTCTGTCAACTATAATCCAACTGGGACAATCGGTCCTTTTGTCTGGACCACTGTCCTGTTTTCCAGCTCTTCTGCCAGAAGCAAAACCTACCAAGTCAATTGATGAAAGCAAGTATGATTATATCATCTGTACCCTACTTTGGGCACACACGGACAATCCAGAGCCTAGACATATTTTGAAGCACTGATTTTAAGCCAGAAATGAAATACTGTAAAAATCTCTATCAGTATTTAGATGTCAAGAGAAAAATATCTTATTGAAAAGAAAAAAAGAATCTCATTTAATTTCCCTACTCTTGTTGCACATGGTTGAGCTCTAGACGCGTTGAAGTGAGTTCTTCCTGAAGCTCTTGCAGCTGAAAAGTCTGACTGGTGGCCAGTTGCCTCAGCTGCCTCTCTTTCTCAACTGAATCCTAAAATGAAACACAAAATGGCACTGCTTGACCATTCTACCTTACAGGATCCTTTAACGTAGTATAGCATTATTAGCATACACCTTTCTAAACATTTCTGTAAAGATCATTTCCAAGGTAATTAAAAACAAAAGCGATTGCATACCTTCTAGAAACATAAGCAATAACTTCAAGGCACACAAAACAAAGACTTAATTGTATTAAGAAAAATATTCACTTCACTTGCACCTCATAATAGAGAACACAAAAGGTGCACAAAATGTCTGCATATGCATATTTACTACCTGCATATACGTTATCTGGGCATAGTGTTCTTGCACATGTGGTAACAGTTTTTTTCTTGATAAAGTGTTCTGACCGACTATACCATCAACTCAAGTAAAGTTTTTAGGCATTCATGTACACAGGATAACAGAAAACGTTACTAGAACAGATCAGGCAACTACTGGGATTCAAGAAGCACACTGCTATACATGTAGCCATGCCTTTAGCAACCTACAGATTTGACTCATGCTACCAGATTTAAATAGGCAGCTGTGCAGCAGGCTTTTCTTTATATTTTGAATGTCATGTGCAAGGACAAATCTGTAACAGGTACGTAGTCATTTAGTAACACCATAATTTTACATTTTACTTTTTGTCAGAACCCTACTCCTGCAGCACCCTAGAATCTGAGGGATCCACTAAGGGATATTACTTTTCATTTGTCCTTATCTTAATTGTGAAAGATTTTGATAGAAGAGGTCTAAAAATGAGAAGTTGGAGAGCATGGTAACATCACTGCCAGATCCCAAGATCTTCAATGTTTTCCCCTCATCTGCATCAACCTACACTCTTATTTTCTTTCAAAGCACACAAGCATAGAGCAACAGCAGATCTGTCTTCCCCTCTAAAGTGTTTTAGTAATATGACCCTTTCAGTAAATACTAAGTACTTACTAACTCCAGATCTCAAGTCAGGCATGTGGTGGTATCATGATGGCTATGAGCACTTTCTTTTTCCCTTCCAGAGATTATTATAATGCTTGGATACAAAGAAAATATTTTTCTTCAAAAAAAATATAATAGTAATAAAAGGAGCTCACAGATGAAAGCATGGGGTCTTATACACACCTTCAGCTTACATCTGGATTTTCATATACTGATAAGTTTTTACCAACAGTTATATGGTGTAAATGCTACTATAACATCTTTGCAAGTGTAAATGTAGCCAAATTCTTTGCCTAGAAAAGGAAAGCTGTACAAAAACATTGTTTCTCTTACCAAGAAGATTCATCCATGTTGCCATTCATTGTTATGAAACAGCACAAGCTCTGGAGGGCCAGAAGTAACTGTAATGACCTCTTTGATTTCCCATTCAAAGGAAATGTAAGATGAGACATAGCAACAACATAGCTGTCACCATGAGCAACCAATAACATATTTCATTAAGCAAAATCAAGGAGAGATGCTATTATTAACAGAAAGTGATTAATGCTCTTCTGCAGGCATAAATTTACACCGTTCTATTCCTTTAAAATAAATTTCCTGCATACCTGAATGAAAGAGAGGCCACTTTCAAAGAGCCCTCCTGAAGTAGCACAGGAAAAACAAGTTCCTAGCCATGGCAGAAGACGAGTTTTTATTGTTTCTACGCCTGCATAATGCCCACCTAAGAAAATACAAGCATTAAGAAATTGTGAGAACACCTACAGAGGAAGACAGAACTGAAAAAGATGACACGTGAAATGTGTTAGTACAGACAAGGCACTGATTTACCTTCTCGAGACGTTTCATTGAGGATTGTGAAGAGCTGCCCTTGAATCACAGAGTTCATTTCTATTATTTCACAGCATCGGTTCAGATTCTGATCACAGGTATTAATCTGTAAATTAATGTGTATTAATATATCTGCCTGGGATTTCTTGCATAGAACGATTCCTGTTACAATCACAACATTAAAGGGCTGTTTTGGGGGGTTTTGTTTGTTTGTTGCTTTTTGGTTTTGTTTTCTATAATTACATCTTCTCATCCTTTTCTTACTGCATCCTCTAGAAAACTCATCTTCAAAAGTCTCACGTTGTTAATAGGCACACAGACAAGGCATCAGAACTCCTAACACCCCGTTAATTCACCACTGGGGAAAACACATTCCTTTCCCCAGCAATAAAGAAGATGCAACCACAAATAAATCTAAAAGAAAGATCATAAAGATGTGTTAAAATCTTTCAACACAGAATTTAGCATAACAAGATGTGAGATTATTAGATGGATAAAACATCAGTCCAAACTACGATTTTGTATATTAGCTGAAAGAACATAGATAAGGCCGTTATCTTGCTTTATCAACAGCCACAAGGCCTCCATGCAATTTTACTTGATTTTTAAGAGTTATCAAGTGAAATAAAAAATAATCAAGAATGGGAAAACCCCAGCATTAAGCCAAGGAAACAACAGAACAGTAAAGTTGCACCACTTTCAGCAAACACAATTCAAAAAAAATGATGGAGTCCAGGATGCTACTGCACCTGCCAGGAAAAAAAACACACACTCACACACACACTTTGTACCCACAACCTTAACCTTTATCCGTAACCTGGGTATCACCTTCAACTCGGATTGCTCACCACGTGGTTAGGCTTTAATGGCTCCATATGGTTTTTAGGAGCTTTGAAAACAGGCACAGTTCTCACCCATGCCCCAGTCACCTCACACCGTGATGGCTGCAGCATGCTTTCCTCCGTCCTCAAGGAGCAGTCTCGCCCTGCTAACATCCACCAGAACACTACCGCAAATTGCCTTTTTCCAGCTCATTACACTGACATGACACCCATGGTGCTCCCGTCTGCCAGCTCCTCTCACCACAGCAGACTCAAGCTGCTCGTCTTCGTTTCCCACGACCTCGGGGACTACCCTCACCTACCTTCCTTTACCATGGAGAGTTCAGCTCCCGCTACCATCAGCCGCCCCCAAAGCCCACCTCCACCGTCCATTTGCAAGACTTTAACACGAGTGCTTCTGTTCTCCCTCCTCCAGTGCCCTGCACTCTGCGGTGTCTTTACCAGCTACCTTCAAACTCCTCCTTAGACCTGTCCTTTGCCATGCACCCTGCAGAGAGGCTGCCAGGCACTGTAACGCCTACATATGAGGAACTGCCTTGAGAAGGCTGCACCTCTGCTCAGCGCCCTCACTCACCGACTGCAGCACACGGTGGATGGCTACAGGCTCATGACAATGGCCAGTGCTCTGAGGCATCACAGACATGGGGATATAGGGGTGAGGATCCTGTCCAGACTGTTTTTGCTGAGAGAATTTAGGATTTTCAAATCTCGGTTCCCTTCCTTGCCTCATCTTCCCCTAAATTTAAACTCTTCTCTCCTGCTTCCACTGTGCCACCTCCTTGGTCTCCTGTTATGTCCATCTCCTGTTCTCTCACCCCTAAACCTCTGTTCACCCTGTCACATCTGCCTCCAGCCGTCTTCTCCCCTGTCCCTGAAATCACAGAGTCGGGGAATTGTTAAGGTTGGAAAAGACCTCCAAGATTATCTGGTCCAACCACCCCCAGTACCACCAATGTCACCCACTAAGCCATGTCCCCAAGCACCACGCCCAACCTCTCCTTGAACACCCCCAGGGACGGTGACTCCACCACCTCCCTGGGCAGCCCGTCCCAGTGCCTGACTGCTCTTTCTGAGAAGAAATGTCTCCTCATTTCCAACCTAAACCTCCCCCGGTGCAACTGGAGGCCATTCCCTCTTGTGCTTCCCTCCTCCTCAAGCCCTCCTGCAGCAGATTTCTCCCAGAGGAGTCTCAGGGAGCAGCTGACCCTGCTCTCACACGCTTCCCACTTCTGACCACCTTTTTCCCCACTGTCCCTCTGAGCACCCCCGTTACTTCGCCTAGTGCCTCCCCGTGTACAACAGAACTCTTTTCCTTTTTGACTCCGTCCTGGCTGTTGCAGCCCGCACATCACTTTTAATTCCCTATCTTTGCTTTCAGTGAACACTGCCACGGGCAGAATAAACCCAAGGGAGCCGCAGCAGCGGGCGCCAGCAGCCCGCGGGGTGTCCGTGTGCGTGTCCTCGGGGCCCCGAGGCCGGCTGTCACCGCGGCAACCACCGCAGCTCCCGGCCGGGGAACCGGCGCTGCTGCCCCGCGGGGCCCCGCAGAGAGGCGGCCGAGGCCGGGGGGGGGGGGGGGGGACCGCGGCTGTCCCCACCTCGTAGTCCCGGTACCAGTCCTCCAGCTTCTCCTGCAGCAGCCGGCAGCTCTCGGCGCTGACCAGCCTCCTCAGGCTGTCGGCCATGGCTGGCCGGCTGCTCGCTCGAAGGCTGGGGCCGGGCTTGGGACGGGCTGCTCGGTTTTTCCCGTCCCGTCCACCCCCCCGGGAGCCCTCGGCGGGCGGCACGGGGGCCGCTGGTTCTGCCGGCCCGGCCCCGGGCTCGCCGCTCCGGGCGGGGTCGCGGCCCCGCCGCGTTTATAGCCGCGATTGTAACGTGGGCCCGGCCCGGCTGCCACGGCGACGAGGGCAGGGCGCGCCTCCGTTGTGGTAACGGGGCGGCAGCCACGGCAGCCCGGGGACACGGCCCGGCACGGCCCGGCCCGGCATGGCACGGCCCGGCACGACCCAGGGCTTGGGGCAGCGCTGCCCTGCGGCTTCTGCTTGCAGGGACGAGGCGAGGAGCACCGCGGCACCCCGCGGGTGTGGGACTGAGGAGGAGGCGACGGCGTAGGAGGCAGCGTTTCGTGGCGTTTCCCCAGACTGCACTCTAAAATGGCATTTCCCAATGTGGAAAAAATATAGTTATTTGGGCTAAATGCACAGAAACACGGTGACTTGCTTGCGAAGGGACCTGTTGCGGGGAGTGCGGAGAGGTGTGGGCGTTTCTGCAGGGACCGTTCACTGTGCGTGGACACTTTCCAAGTCGCCTTTTGCCATCTTTTTATTCCAGTGACCAAAATCCCCAGCCTGCCGAGTGCTTCTCCGCGGAGCCGGGGCACACAGCAGCGAGGCGCCGCAGGCAGCCTCCCCGGGGCCATGGCGCTGCCGGCCAGCGCGGGGCGGTAGGGAGCTCGCCGTAAACCTTCACCTCACGGAGCGAAGGGGGGTCTCCGAGCGGGGCTGGCCGCCGCCTCCCTCCCTCCTTCCCTCCCTCCGGCAGGGGGAGCCCAGGGCAGCCGCAGCGGCAGCGGAGGAAGATGGCGGCGGCCGCCTCGGAGCAGGTCTGTCCCCGCGGGCAGGGGGCCGGGGCGAGCCGCGCCGGGGGAGGGGGGCCTCGGGCGGGGCCGCCATTTTCGCTGCTAGGGGCTGGGCTGGGCGCGGCTCACGGTGTCAAATAAACGTCTTCCCCCCCCCCAAAAAAAAATATCTTGACTTTTTGTCGTGGACGTGACGAGAGATGGTGCCGGGGGAAAGGAGGAGCGAGGCTTGGGCAGCGCCTGAAAAGGAGCGGGTGGCGCGTCCCAGCCGTGTCCCGTTCCGCCCAAAGGGAAAAATGTTTTCCCTTTTCGAAGCGAGGTGTTGTGACATTTCTGCACAGAAGCGTAGCGGCTCTGTGCGAGGAGGTGTCAGCCGCTAGTTTGTGACTCAAAGCCGTGAGTTGCTTGGTCAGTATAAATAGACCGGGTGCGTGAGTCATCGAACTAGCGTGTGCAAGTACGGTAGCGCGGTGGCGATGTATAAATAAGACATAAGCTCTAATTCAGTCTCGGCCTCAGCATCTGAGTTTGCGTGCTTCAGTGAAAGCTAAATTTGTCAGAAGGGCTGGCTGTCATCGTCCCTCGGCTGCAAGGCTGGGACAGGGATGCCGTCAACGCAACGTGAGCTGCAGCCAGAAAAAAATCAGAGCCGTGCAGGGGCTCATCTTCTGAGAGCTCCCGGATCTCCACAGGACTTCTTGCAAGAGCGAGGCTGTACATGGACCTGCAATCCTGTGGTGTCAGCGGGTAGGATGGCCCAGGTTCCCGTGGGGACTCACCTAGGCCCAGGTGCCTCGGGAAGCACTGGATGTTCACTCAGCGTGGATGTTCCAGCACTCAATCCAGCAGTAACATTTCAGCAGTATTCTCCCAGTCCTGCTGCAGTCTTCCGTTGTACTGCCTTACCGGGTGAAATACTACATCTGATTTTTATCTGGTCATCAGATGCTTTCCAGGAATCTCAGGACATGATACTTACGATCCTGTTGTATAAAAGTTCCTATTCCCCAGAGTACAGACATCTCTCCATTTCCCTGCTGAACCAATTGTGAGTTGTGTAGGGTTACAGCATCTTCAAGCATGTCACTGAGGAAGCCCTTCATAAATCTGTTAGATCAAGCATCTTTCTCAATACGATTTCCTTGTTCAGCCACAGAACAAATTAGAAGACATTTTTACCCATTACATCAGTATGTACACATGCAGTTACAATAAGGTGCAGCTTCAGAATTAATTTCAGGTGAACAAACCTACTGTCATCAAAAAGATCAAGCCCCTTCTTCAAAGAACTGGACCCTTACATTGCAACCTGCTCTATTCAGGAAAGGTGGAACAAAATACTGTACAAAGTTATGGAAATACATCAGGCTTTTGTTCCCAATGAATACCTAAAAGAGTTTCCTTTATGTGCTAACTTGTCAAATCGTAGGGGCACACTTTGCAATCTAATTACTTCAAACGAGTAAGTTAAAGCTAGGATGGTCAAGTTCCCCATGTCAGCTTTGAAGCTTTACAGTATTTTTTGTAACACTGCATGCAAATAATAGAAGTTGAATGCAATCCTTGTGCTATCAAAACAACTTAAAAGCTGTGTCCACCACACTTCTTCCTGCATGTTCTGATAGACTCCCCAAGACTCTCCTGCATTAGTGTGGAGGGAACTAAAATCCTATTTAATTGGTACATGACCTGCAGGATTGTATTCCGTATCATCCCCAACAGGTAAAAGCCTGATGAAGTTCATTACAGCTAATTTTTTTTGTATTGCAGCAGAGTTGTAATTCCTGTCATGATAAAAATGAGATATAAAAACAATTTACAAATTGTCTGAAAATACATGGATTTTAATTTTAGCCATTGCATTAGAGGAGATTGCAGCGGTGGTATATTATAAGTACATAGTGGCAGACTGCAATAACATAATTCTAAATATGATATCTAATAAGATCCACTAATCCATTTTGTATTTTTTTACATACATGTGGATCGTTTTGGTGGATTTACATGCCTTACAGCAGCTAACCTATGCTTTGTACTACAGCAAAGTTCTAATGGGCCGGTGAAGAAATCTATGCGTGAGAAGGCTGTAGAACGAAGGAACGTTAATAAGGAGCACAACAGTAACTTTAAAGCTGGATACATTCCAATTGATGAAGACCGTCTCCATAAGACAGGCTTACGTGGCAGGAAAGGCAACTTGGCTATCTGTGTGATTGTTCTTCTTTTTATTTTGGCTGTCATCAATTTGATTGTGAGTATAATACTTAGGCTGTAAGCAATGTTAAGATGTCTATTTTGTCTTTTTATCAGAGAAAGAAAACTTATTCCACTATGGCTGAGAAGGACTTAAAACACAGTAAAGGAGATTTCTCATCTTACTCCTCTCCTTTTTGCTCCTTTGTACTCTGAGCAGGATTAGACAGAAGAATCTTACCATTTTAGTCATCATTATTTCAGTATTATGGTCCCATGAGGAACCTACAATTTATCAAACAGAGGAGAAGGAACCTTGAAACTCTTCCTTCTCTGAACTCAACAACACCAAATGCGCAACGTTATTAGTGCAGTACAAATATATTTGGGATAATCTGGTAAGCCAGAAATATTGTATGTGTTATAACTGAGCAGCGCATGAGCATTCAGAATTAATCAGCCACTGCACTTGAAACCTCCATTGTTGTTAATACCACATTTTTATTGCTTAATCAGAGAAAAGCAATGGATTTTTTTTTTGCAATGAGACATGAACATCAGAAGGTGCTTTTTTGTAGTTCAAAAGTAAGTATATTCTAAGCTGAGATATTTTGTTAAGGAAATTTGTTTGGCTTATGATACCATGGCTACCCTTAAATGGGACAAAGATTAATTAAGGACATGATTTAATTTCAATTATATATATATATATTTATTTATTTATTTATTTATTTATTTATTTATGTATATGAATATTTTAGTTACCTTTTCAGATGAGTGTAGAAATCACGGAAAATGCTTTTAATAATTACGGGTATTCTGATGTTTCCAGTAGGAATTGCACACACTAAAGTAAATTCATACCAAAAGCTCACCTAAATGCTAGCATTAATAATTACTTCAAATAAAACATCTAATTCATAGAATACTTATTGTGAGACTGTTCAAGCAATCAAAGTAATCTTTGAAAATGTGTGTTTCTCTTTCAGATTACACTTGTTATCTGGGCTGTGATTCGAATCGGTCCCAATGGCTGTGACAGTATGGAGTTCCATGAGAGTGGCTTACTGCGGTTTAAGCAAGTTTCTGACATGGGTGTTATACATCCGTTATATAAAAGCACCGTAGGAGGCAGACGTAATGAAGATTTGGTGATCACTGGAAATAATCAGCCTGTAAGTTATATCGCGAATTGAAAGTGTGAGAGCAACACTATGGAATTGCACTTGCATTATTAATAAACATTACATTTGAAACATCATTAACTTAAAATACTCTGTTTCTGCAGATTGTATTTCAGCAAGGAACAACCAAGCTTAGTGTGGAAAAAGACAAAACTTCCATTACCAGTGATATTGGCATGGAATTTGTTGACCCCCGGACACAAAACACCCTGTTCAGCACAGACTATGAAACTCATGAGTTTCATCTGCCAAATGGAGTTAAAATCTTGAATGTGCAAAAGGCCTCTACGGAGAGGGTATGTCGTTTTGAACTTTCAAAACTCTTTCTAAAAGCTAATTACTGAATTGCCCTAGCTGTAGAATAAGGAAAAAAATACTAATTCTAAGCATATTTGGAAATTTGACTAAAAATGCAGCTGTGAAAACGTAACTGATGCTAAAAATTAGGAATGGAAACTGACATTATTACATGAGTATGACATTTGGAATACTATGCTAGCTCCATTATCAGGATTAGAAAACCCGTGTGACTTTTTATCAAGCGTTTATGCACTTGTTTGTACATGGATAACTGTTTGAGAAATAAAATTTATATGGAAAGCTTGTTTCTGGTAAGAACTTCTACAAGTAGCTTCCAGAACTTCATGCGTCTATTGGAGATAAACGTTAGTCCACTCAGAATTTCAAAAGCCTGAGTGGAAGTGTAGAGAACAATCACAGCATTACAAGAGTTGTGTTAGTTCATGGCTTCCAGGTTAAATGTGTTCTTAGTTTGGTTGCTACATTAAGTATGCTTGATTTATCAGAGAACTAAAAAACCTACGTACTGGTAGGCAGGCATATATGTCAAGTGTCAGTTAATGTCAGACTGAAATTTCTTGCACTCATAACATCACTCATAATAAAGGCTTTTTAGACAGCAGTGCCCACAATTCTGTTTTGTAACACTAGCAAAGTAGTATCGGTGGTTTTATAGAGGGTTGTGTGTTCCAGGAACAAAAAAGAAAATTCAGTTTGATCTTCTTCATGTTATCTCTGCAGCCTAACAAACAGTAAACACTGGAGAGAAAAACAACAACTATATCCTTATATATGTAAGAGGAATAGATAAATAAAAAGAGAAGAATACGTTTACATAATCACTTATTACAAGGAAGCCTGCATTTGCTAGCAGTGTTAATTGCGCATCCCATGAAATTGTCATACAAATCATTTTAATCACAATCAAACAATATGCAAACAAACAATTTTACTTACCTTCCAAAATTAAGTAAGCCATGTTTATAGACATAAATGTAAAAAATAACAAATGGGCAGAAGCTTCATAGGCATAACGTGAGAGGGGCATAAAATACATTGAAGTTTTTTTATTAAATTTTTGAGTAACATTCTTAAGGTAATTAAAATTACCTAGATAAACCCAAGTGGTACATTTTCATTGATCTCTAATACTTTCATTTGTTTACATTCTTAGATTACTAGTAATGCAACCAGTGATCTAAACATAAAGGTTGATGGACGTGCTATTGTCCGTGGAAATGAAGGCGTTTTCATCACAGGCAAAACCATTGAGTTTCGAATGGGGGGTAACATGGAACTTAAAGCAGTAAGTATTTCAAAACAGCCTTTTTTGAATGTCTTAGTTTCAAATTCAACCTGATAGTAAACTCTTGTAGCTTTGTATGGATTCAAATTTTATATAAAATAGGCATAAAAGTTTACTTGCAGTCAGCGTTAGTAGAATTTTAAAAAGGTAGATTATTACTTAGCGTTTAATTAGTGGTTCAGTAGTTTTTAGGTAACAATGATTTAATTCTGTAAGACGCTAAAAACCCACAAAGCAATTAAGGTAAGCTATTGGTCTATTGGTCTTTGCACTGAAATGAATACCAAAGGGAATACATATTCTCCTCTGGAGGCTTTATTGTGGATAGCAACCTTTGACAGAGCAGCAGAGACTAAAATTAGGAGCACTGCCTTCCTGCACTGTCACAGCAAGGCTCACAGCATTCACTTAAGCTTTCTGGAGATTATTAACGACACAGAGTGTATAGAATGATGGAAAAGTTTCAAGGAGGGGAAAAATGCACTTAGATTTCACATGTGAATGAATTTCACGTATGAATTCAAACACTGATTCCCATTTCATATATATATTTTTAAATTCACTGCATTTGCTTATAGGTTTGTAAAGTGAAAAACTGTCTACTGCACTACTACTGTCTCTCTCAGTATCAATCTACCACTGGAATGGCAAAGTACATTGGCTATAATAGAGAAGCTGGTGGGTGTTATTCACAAGTATAAACAGTGAAACCTTCGTATATGGAAGAAATTCTTCACTCAGAGGGTGGTGAGGCGCTGGCACAGGTTGCCCAGAGAAGCTGTGGATGCCCCATCCCTGGTGGTGTTCAGGGCCAGGCTGGATGGGGCCATGCCCAACCTATCTAGTGGGTGACATCCCTGCACATGGCAGGGAGGGGTGAAACTAGATGATCTTTAAGGTCCCTTCCAACCCCAAGACATTCTATGATTCTATGTTATTTATTCTGTAGATTTCTACAGCCATCTTAAAAATGTCATTTATTGGTTAAACTAGCTTGTCCTTTTTAAAAACAGTCTGCCTTGTTTAACTAAGAAGTTATACTTTTTTTTCCTCCCTCTTAATAGGAAAACAGCATTATCCTGAATGGAACTGTGATGGTCAGCCCATCGAGACTGCCAAGTTCTTCTTACGGGGAACAGTTTAACAATGGTAACTGGCTGCGCTTCAAGCTCTGTATGTGTGCAGATGGAACGCTGTTCAAGGTTCAAGTGACAGGTCATAACATGGGTTGTCAGACGTCTGTCAATCCGTGTGGAGCCACGCACTAAAACAGAAAGCACTACCAGGAGAGCTCTCTCTGTGTTTACATATATTTGTATGAAGTAACTGCATGCCTTCAAGGATTTCTGTTTCTACAGGAGTTTATACTAATGTTTATTACATACTATTTTTAAGCACAGACTCACGTTCAACAGTATTATGTCATCATCCTGTTAGCCATAATAGTGGCACTGTTTTAGTAAGCTTTCAGTTTACATGCACACTGAAATACCTTCTTGAATTGGGATCTGTAGAATACATTTAAAGAACATGATTTTAGCAACAATCTTGTCCGGATTCAGTTGCCCCTAAAAGAGATTTTTTGCCCTATATCCCAAAACCTTGAGGATTGCTGAGAACACAACTGCAATCTAAAGTACTTCAACAGGAGTGTCTATTTACTGTTGGATGTGGATTTTTCCACAGGATGGCTGAAGTGGCAAATTTTTGTTTTCCCATCATTTACTGCCAAAGGTTGCTGTAATGATCTTCCCCCCAAAATTATGTGGATTACTGTACGTGTACTAAAAGAAAGCTGGTGGCAGATTGGCTAATGGCACATTATAATATTGCATTAAGTCTGTCATCTATGTTCACATAGTTAAAAAAAAATAATAAGCTAGCACAAATAATATTTGCAAAGTAACATGGGAATGTAACTTCAGTTTTGAAATAGTCTAGCCTGTAAAAGTGAAAGTTGCAATTACCAAAGTGTTGCTTGAGCTCCCATCCTCTCTGTGGAATTTAGGGATTCTACACTTGCTTAATTTATGAGAAGTATTTATAAAATGTGTTTATTATAAAGTACGTTCTCAAAGATGTACTGATAATTTGCTTGGTGCCCAAAAAAGTGTCTTCCTGGGTGCTTTAATGGGAACAGCGTACGAATCTATTACTCAACAGCTAATAATCTGAAGCATGACCGTCAGCAGCAGCATCTAAGATGCTGCAGCATCGAAGGTCTCTTTTTCCTGTGAACGTCAGTACTGATGCATTACTGAGCACCTGATAATTCAATTCTGAAGCTAAACTGCGGGTCTGCAATTCTAAACGTGATGGTACTGGATGCCGCTACAGCAGAGGAAATGCACTTGTATCTGGATTTGTCAACAGTGAAACTGTCTAGGGTGAGCTGGGGCCTTATAAAAACTCTTACTGCCTTAGAACTGCTTTTGTAGAGGCAAAAGTTGTGGTCTGTATTAAAAATAGACTAGCTCGTTGTAAGATTCCTCCTTCCCCCATGTATCTTTTTCAGTTTGATTTTTTTTTTGGGGGGGGGGGGGGGTGGTGTTTTTTTTTCAATATAATCAAACAACCTTAATAATGAAGGCCACAAAGGTGACTTTGCAAGTACGTTTTTGACACTAAGTGCTAAGCACGCACTTCTCTTCCTAAAAGCTGTGCAAATGTTACACATTAACTTCAGAATTGGTCATTTGTTATAGGAATATAAATTACCTACCCTTGCTTTATAGCTCCTAGAGTACGCAGAATTTCACAAAAGGACAAGTCAGCAGCTCCTGCTGCAAAGAAGTTCCTGTCTAAGGTCCCAATTCCTGCATTTACTACAAGTCAGTAAGTCCTGGTGCAGGGTGTGTACGGGTGGCCGTGATTTTTGGCGGAGAACCTTTAGGTCAGGCGTTAGGCTGCTCAGGAGGTCAGAGGAGTCACGTTTCCCTCACTGGTTAAAGGCAAAGACAGATTTTGATGCTATGTAGCTGGGGCTTTGGGGGGTGGACAGCAGTGGAGCTGTCTAACAAAAATGGGGTAAAATGCAGCAAAAGCCATTGAATTACTCACATGAAAGATTACGAGAAAGTAGTAAGGTACGTTTTGCATACTGCCTTCATGAACTTCATGGTTTTAGTGCAGTTAATATTTTATCAATCACTTCAATAAAGATTTTTAAAAACCTTTGGTGCTCTAAGTAGTACCCCAATTAGCATGTTTAAATTAGGAGAAAGAAATAAAATGGTTACATTTTCAGAACTTTCACTCAGTTGACAATGGCAGTTTGTAACTTTACTTACATATATATGCAAATTATATATATGTACAGCATATAATGCTGCTTATATTCATATATTATGCATATACACGTAAACACTAACATACATATCTGACATGTACATATTCATGTATACATAAATATAAGCAGCAGCATCCTCCAAAGCTGAAATAGAATTTGGACAATAACAGACACTGCCTCAGTCGAGTACTCACAAAGAGCACATTATAGCTCTTCTTTGGTTAATACTGACATGCCTACATGCTAGGGTGGGATTCTTGACCTGTAGTTATCAAGAATTCTTATTCAAATGCTATATGCAACAGTTGAACGATGCGTCACAAAGGTACTTTCAAATCATGGTCCGAAGAATTGATTTCGAGGTGTGGATTTTTAGTCAAATGTAGCAAAACCAGTCATACAAATACCAAACGATATAAATTATTGACCTGCTGGCCACTGTTCATGTGGTGTTAATGTATTTTGTTGCCTTCATTATACGGTTTGAGAAATGTTGACATCATATATGCCCTGTGTTGTGCAGTAATTTGTTCTTTATCTTCTGCCTAAAGTACATTTTTTAATGCTTATTTAAAACACTGTGTGGCACACTGTTTATTTAAATCCCACAGATGCACTTGAGATTCTGTTTTTAAAAGTACATTCTACATGCTCTGTGTCAAAATACCATACTGGTTATGCTGAAATTCCATGTGATGAATTCTCAGCATTTGTAAAGGTGGTTGTTGTTTCAATAGGTGGAAGACAATTGGATTTCTGATCTTTGTTTTGAAATGAAACAATGAATTCTAAGACACAGCTGTGGTTTAGAAGTGTTATTGTAATAATACAGTCTCTGATTAAAAGACGTTGTTTTATTGACAGTGAAACTAGTGTTTTATTAACTGTAAGTATGAATATCATTCCACATCTGTTCGTCATGGATTATATAGCTAGTGGACTTTGCTCAGCGGTAATTGCATATGATACCTGAAGTTACAGTTCAAAAGTCTCTACTGTGTTTAGGTTGGGAGTACCTGAGAAGCTGCGTTTCTTGCCTGAAGGGCTGGAAAAGAAAGAGAAGGTTTGGATTGTTTTTTGGGAGAGGTGGAGGGAGGGGGAAGCTTACCAATTTCTGAACTTGCTTTTTGAAAAATATCTAACACGCCAAAACTGTATGTTTGGGACAGAACACTGGTAATGGTCTGGGTGTCTCTTCAGCGTTGACTTTTTTAACGTCCAAGTATTTCCGCCTCCCTATTTGGACTCTTGTTATGCTGAACTTACCATAATTTCACATCTTATATATAGATACTATGGATAACCTTCATTTGAGTGTCGTAGCTGTGGTCCTTTACTTTAACATTCCTGGATCAGTGGGAACCAAGTCACAGCAGCTTCTTAATGCACATCACCATTCAGACTGCCGGTGGGATGGGAAGTTCTCAGTGAATTGCTCTTTTACTGGACTATCTGCTATTCCAGAAGATATATCACAAACAGCAATAACAGCTGATTTAAGTTACAACAACATTACAACTTTACTGTGTGCCAACGGGAGAAATGAAGACTGGATGCTAAAACATCTGAATCTCAGTAACAACCTGATTTCTGAACTCTCCGTAACTGCTTTTAGAAATTTACCCGTTCTAGAAACTCTAAACCTCAACGGTAATTCCATCAACACCCTCACGCTAGACATACCTACAGCTGCGTGTGCATCTGAAACATATGGAAAGGTCCATCACTTCCTGCCTGCTTTGAAAGTATTGTCGGCTGAAAGAAATCATCTCAATGCAGTTCCAAGAGGTAAGCATCTCAAAATCTTTACGGATCTCACTCCAAGGAGTAAGTTGGTTGTGGATATGATATGGTACGTGTTACTGAATTTAGAATATGACTGTCTCATTTAGTTACGTTTAAGGTGAGGCCAAATTTCACCTGCATGCAAATACAGTCTTAGCAATCATAACACTTAATGTCAGTCAGGTATAAGCAAAATCTCTCCTCCGAGAGGCACAGGAATAATCTTCCTTGTTTGTATAGAACAGGAAATAAGGATCTTTGGAAAAACACCCGTCTTCATAAGTCAGTCATGAACCTTAACATCTATCCTTTTCAGATAAGGAATTTCACACTACTCTTCAGAAGAAAGTCGATAGTCTTTAAAATGAAACTTGCTCCAATTTCGGTATTTCATAAATACAGGAAAATGCTTTGTTCAGTCAAAGCAATTTTGCTACTACCCAGCCAAAGTGACACCTTCTATTAATAAGAGAAGGATTTAAGGCTTTGCGGCTTTGCTAACCTTTTAGGAAGTGTTTCTTAGTAACTGAAGCATGCTAGGCATCACAGCCTTTATGATGGTCTGTATCTTCATAAACAGAAGATCCACATTGTCCAAAAAGTGTTTAAATGAAGTGAAAGCTGCAGTACAAGCAAGGCTATCCTACACACTGTTTGCTGTATTTAGTCAGTCCCTGATACTATCAGATTAATTAGCTTTAGACTTTGAAAACACCAGGAGAAAACAAAACAACCACACCTATCAAACAAACTGGAAGGGAGTAATTACACAGGGTCCTGCAAGTTCTGTCATTCCTCGTCTTTTTTGACACTAAGTAATTCTCTGCCATGCAGGAAACTTTCAGTTCATTTTTCTGCAGCATCTGTAAGGCTCCCATGTAGAAAATATAAAAACTTTGTATTGTAAAATACACTGATGCAGATTTGATTGTTCTGACAGCTAAATATAACTCCTTTTCATAGATCAACCTTTTTCTCTGAGAGTCAAAATTTATTTTTTAGATCTTAAAAGTCAAATTGCTGTGCATCGTACCACTACACTTCAAGTAGTGCTTAAATCCCACACTCAGTTAAATGCATGTTCAGAACTTCATCTTCCTTCTCCAAAATACTTCACCAGTATTCTGGTTTCAAAGCTCTCATACTGGAGGCTCTTCAAGAAAACACAAACCTAAAGCAGAGGGTTTGGGCCATAAAGCAACCCTTCTCACAGCTGACGCTCCAGATATCAGGCTGCTACCTGCCGGTGCCATATCACTGCGTACTTCTGGCATAACTTTAGCTTCAGGGCTGCATCTGAACTACCATTCTTCATCCAGGTACAAGGAGTAATTGATGGAACTGCCAGCACGTCTGAACGCCTTTCCTATCAGCTACCTCCAGCTTTACAGCAGGAATGAATCACTCTCTCTGCTTTCCACAACAAACCCGGAGATCAATTACTCAGCAAACAGAACAGCAAACAGGAATTACAGATTTCCTATAAACCGCATGGCACCAAGGGCAACATTTTTAAGAAGTAGCAGCTTCTCAGCAATGCTCTATGACCAGAAACCACTTGAGAGCGACGTGTAGGTGTTACAAAGCTCCGGTGACGCTGAGCATTCAGGTGCCTGCCTTCCCATTGGAACTTGCAGGCTAGAGCTTTAGGGGCTCCCTGCAGCGTGTAAGAAAAACAAGGGATCTCTAGCATTCAGAACTAGTTATGCAAGACAGATGCTGTCGTAACTAGGATATGCTGTAAAACATACTGACACGTTGAATTCACAGGCAGACAGGCACAAGCAACAACGTGCTTTTGTTTTCAGTCAGACATATGTCCCATGAATATGGTTCAAGTAGTCCCCCATATGAGAAACGTGCATGAATGTGCAGCCGGCAGCGAATAGGAGAAATCATATCACCTTCTGTATTTCCATCTTTTATTTGCAGTTAACATACTTGTATTTTATAAACTGTGCATATTCCACCTTTTCACGCACCTCTCCTTCCACACCTCTAAGTCTCCAGAGTAGCGTGCTCAGAGTACAGAGACCAGTCAAAATGATTTTCACAGCATGAAGGAATGTTACTGCTTTTATGGACACGTGAATTAAAAAAGCTCTGACTGTGTATACATTAAAATGCCTGCTGTTGATGCTATACAACTTTTAGGATGGGATACCTGTTCAACAGAAAAGGCATGATAAATCAAAGCCTGCAGCCACTACTTGCAGTAGACAGTAACAGAGTGAATTTCCTTGCAAAAAGTTTTTAAAAGCTACTTGGCACACCCAGGAACACAAGAATATAAAATGTAAAATGATTTTGCTCTTCCTAGGGCTAGGACTGCTGCAATCCTTACAGTCTGTCCGTCTGTCATTCAACGGCATACTACGGATTGACCTGAATGACTTTCAGAACTGCTCACAGCTGAAAACCATCTACCTACGAAACAACAAGATAACTACAATTCATCCAGATGCCTTCCAGGGTCTCAACAACTTACAGGTTGCAACATTACAACTGTTTCTATGTTTTCTGCTAATCACCATTAAAGATTGTTAATAATCAACTATTCAGTGACAATTATATTGGTCTGATTATGATAAGAGTATAAAATTATGAATGAACGCAAATAGTTTAAATAACATTTGCATGTAAATAGTTGTTTGTATATTCAGGAACACACACTTGTAAACATGCAAAATATAACCACAAAATTACCCACTTAACTATGCCACAAACCCATCTATAACTGGCATAAACATACACCTCCTTTTCTTCCCTCATTCCTTCCGTGTGCGCGCGCACCCATCCACACACACCCACACACACCCTTTCCACTCTCAAAGAAACACAAAGCCCTAAAATGCTGTCACGGGCCCTTATCAACTTTGGCGCAGCCAAGTCGAGAAAGAATTACACGTGAGTTTCAGAGGAAATAAGGCTGAAGAGGCTATTTCCAAGGAGGCTAGAGAGTCATGGAAAACACAGGACATCTTCACAACTGAAAAATCCCGTGAGGAGGCTGCTCTCCTGCACCCAGGGACATCACGCAGGAGGCACCCCATGGTGCAAGCCCTGCAGATTCCCAGTCACAGAAACGTAGTGCGCAATGAAGGGACTACTAAACGTACCCCAGTCCTTTCTTTTTGTTTAAATCAAAAAGCTTAGTGCAATATTATTGAAATGTTAATCAGATGTATTGTTCCTATTTCTTTCAAATGCTTGTTTATTAAAATAAATGTTATTGTTGCTATTGCAATTCAGACTCCATTCTAAGGCTTATCAAATTAACTTTGAATGAATTATTTCCACACAGGTCGTGGATCTCCGTGAAAATGCTCTGAAAACCATCCTACCGCAGATAATAATCCACTTGAACATCTTTCAACTTGAAGTGGATTTGTCAAGTAATTCCTGGATGTTTAACTGCAGATTGAATGCTTTCAAACATTTAATTCCTTTTCTTTCTGACTCCATGAGGAAAAAAATGAGTACTTCACACAGTAAATCTGCCAACAACTCCCAGAAACCTGTACTGTACCTTTCCAGTTTCCATTTGAACTGCAGTGAGGGCATTTTGTTCAAGACGGCTGCAATCCCAGCAGGGCAGACATCAGTGCTACGCTGTGACACGGACAACACAGGGGGTACGTGAAACAGGGACTCTGTCCGTTATCTGCTGCTGATGTCCAAATGCATGCAAAATGATCAAAGAAATCTGGTTTGAAAAGTGGATTTCTAAGGATGCTATTTTAAAACTAATTGAACAAGAATTTAACGTGCCAGTTAATTAAGTAGAAAGTATTACAGCAGAATATGTATAAGTTCTAGTTCCCAAAGCAGCCTTCATCTCCTTTGTAACGTTAAACTAGTAAGTGACACTAACGTCCGATCATACACAAATTTCAGTATGTAGTATATAAACTTCTACATTGCTTACTGAATGCAACAAAGGACAGAACAGGCTTTCCTCTTACTGTGATTTAATAGCTGTGGGGCAGTCATTCTGGGTCAATGTAGAAAAATGAGACGGATACAATATTGTTTCTAGTATTCAGTCACTGCAGAATGGAATGAAAGTGTATTTGCACGTGAGAGGGTAGAGCCAGCAGCAGTTTCTAGCGGGACCAAGACCGTACATCGTTTCAGTGACTTCCTCCCTCACCCACACCAGTTTTCTTGGGAAGTCTGCTATTAAGACACCACGTGTGCTGTATTATAAATGTAAAGAAAAAACGCAGATGGTTTGACAGATACTTGGCACAATGTCAAGTAACTATGGATAAAAAGAAAATTGATTTTTATAAAAATAACATTAAAATTATCACAGATAGGTCAGAGTACCACTTTATACAAATAACCTGCCCCTGCAGGCCAAGTATCCTCTACTTTTAAAAACGTTTTCATTTGTGTTTTCTTTTATTTCAGGCAATGGAGTCTCTTGGTGGACACCTAAAGGCAGGATTTCAGAGGAAAGTAGTCTTCCTCACATGACACTGGATAAAAGGAGCAGTTTAGTAATACACAATGCCGAAAAAACTGCTGAAGGATTATATATGTGTATTTTTAATACAACAAAGAAGAAATATCTCATCTACAGCGTACAGGTGAAAGAACGGGTTTCAACGTCTTTGGTTAGAAAAACCCGGGACACTAACCCTGTTTTTAGACAAGAAAGAACAAAGCAAGACTTTACCCTGGCCATCTGCCTCTCCGTGTTCATTACGTTTTTTTGTGCTTTTTGCCTGGGTGTTTTTGCTAGACCCTACCTTGTGCGCCTGTGGATGTGCATGCGCAGAAACAAAAGTACAGGTTCAGAACATACTTATTCCAATGAAGCTTTTTCAGATGAAACCCTGAGCAGAGAGCGCTATGTACGCAAACCCCCAAACAGGCAGCAAAACCCGTCTGCTATTTATGAGAATTCTTCAAAACGCGCACGCACTGTTCCTACAGACACTGATCATTTGTATGCGTGTATCATTGACAGCATGCTGCACGCACCGAATGCTGAAGAGTACCCCAACCAAAACAATAAGAAGATTAACGTGAAGAAAGACCCAGTGTTTTCAGACATCAAAGCTAATTCCAGCAATTCCGAATACATAAACTTTGGACAACCTTCTGCAAGGACAGATAACAAAAACGACAAGGAAAGAACACCAAGGAACTTAATAAGCAATGACACTTCATTATGGGAACACTCACAACATGCAAATTATGAAGATTTAGAGAAGAGCAGGCTCCCTCCCATACCCAGCAGAACGAATGCTGACATTTACTCGATTCACATCGAATCTTCAGATTCAGATTTATCCTGCGCAAGAGAAACTGGCGTTCCACTTCCCAGAGGACAATCCCACACAAGTGCACAGGATTCTAGGAACAGCAAGGTGAGAAACAACGCTGAGCAGCTGCACTCTGAAATTACAGAGCCCGCACCAAACTCTCCTGAAAGAAAAGGTATCACTTCACATAATGAACCCCTAGGCACAGCAAAATTTATGCCCAGAAAGCAAAGATGTGATGAAGAACTTGGTCTAAATAGCAATATAAATATAACCAGTGATGTAGGAGACTTTATTTTATCTAGGAACTGTATGAAAGATACAAAGACTGAGAATTTAAGTGACTACCAAAAAACAGAAAACTCTCCTCATGCACAGTACAACCGTACGATAGAAGGTACTAACGAACGAGGTCATTTAGCAGATTTCTTCGGTGACAGTTCCTCAGATGAAGGGACTGCGTTCACAATGAGTGATGGGAGCTCCTTAGAAGATTTTGACCTGGAACAACCTGGTGCTAGCAGCAGCCTGCCAGCCCCTCAGCCGTCAGTAGAAAAAGCTGCTACAGACAAGGGAAGCATTTATTGCTCAGCACTGCCAGAGCATCCAAACATTGCTGCTGAACTTCAGCATGCTGGAAAAAATGAAGACAAGCACAATGTAAATCTTGAAAACGCTACTGATGGGGTCAGATACTATCAACTACTACATCACTACTATGGGTCAGATACTACCAAGCCTGAAGCAGCATCACCTGACACTGATAAACATAGTGATCGTGTAAACATGTCAGATTCAGACTCAGTTGGTTCAAGTCAAAAAGTTTCTGAAACATGTGACTATTTTACCAATGAAGAGTCAACAGTACAAAACTCTATTTTAGATTCTCCCCGCAAACATGACACAGACTTTAGTAACACGTTACTTTCATTAAAACCTTTTCCCTTGTATGCAAGAGATACAGAAAATACTCCTGGGGATGCTGACTTGCAGCTGCAGTTTCCCATTAGAGCAAAGTATTTCCTCAGATCCAGTCCCACTGAACGGAGAGAGCATGCTCCAGAGGTAAGCACAGAAGAGCTCACGGATGGGAGTTCCTCCGAAAGTGATCGTGATGAAGGGGACGTTACATTAAGACAAAACAGCAGTACATCTGAGAACAATTATTTTACTTCTACTCCCATTGATATTGGTTTGAATGAAACTGTTAAAAAAGCAGCAGTCCTGCATGCCAGCATAAGCAGCAATGAATCACCTCTTCAATCCCCGATGGAAGACAAAACCGAAGAACCTTTTAAGTTTATCACTGAGAAAGAAGACTCATTACCACAGGGTGAGCATGTGAACACAACTAAGACTTGGGAAGACAAAATGCAAAGACGTTTTAATGAAGAAGAATATGACGAACACATAGAATTACAGGACAGCACCAACTGTAGCTCTCCTGAAGAAATGCAGCCTCGCAGTGTTATGGCAGGTTTGGTGCATATTGAATCTTCTGGGAAAACAGAGCCAGTCTTCAACACAGGAAAGTATTTCCAGTTGGATCCGAGTGAAGAGAATCCGTATTCCTTATCAGTCCCATCCAGTTTCTTTAATGGAAGCCTACAGCACAGCTCATTCCCACAGAAGAGTCCAGGAGACAGAAACTCCAGAAACACTGATTCCAATGAGAAGGAGGATGGCACTACTTTGACAGGACTGAAGAACAATTATACAACAGCTGTCAGCCTCCCACATTCAAGTGAAAAACTCATTCCAAAATCTCAGACCAGACAGGGCCAGTTTTTTGCTAAGAAGAAAAGAGCATTTGATGGATTTGCAGTCATGTTGCAAAGCAGAACAGAGTGCAGTAGTTCAGACACAGAAGTGTAACAACAAGCTCTTGCAGGTTTTTCGTCATACAACAGGTGCAAAAATGTCTGTGTCTTAGAATGAAGTTCTCTGGCTTTTAATAACTTGAATACCACGGGTTTTTCTCTCTGTTTGTCGTTTGTCAGTACAACTATCCGCCTCTAACTTCAGAAAAACAAGGTATGGAACTAGACCTAACCCTGAGATGTATAAAGCCTGGACTCATCTGTTTTAGAAAAGCCCTGACTCCAAAGGGTAATTCAGGCTAACACAGACATCTGTGTACAAATAAACCAGATACTATGGGCTTGTGCTTACAAGGGTATTTGTGTGTAAAAAAAATAAAAACGGGTAGGGGGTATGAAAAACAACTCTAGGATACTCAAATGAGTAAACTACTCAGTAGTTCTAAGTGTTAATAAAGTTTTGCTGAGTTATAGTAATAGTATATAATCACTTTCTTATTTATTCTAGTTATGAAGATACTGCTTTCCTTCGGAAATTCTCACTGATATGCACTGTTTTATTTCTCTGTCTAAAATAAATGTAACATTGAAATTATTACATTATTGCTATTATTGTGTTTTCCTATTGGAATCCCGCTATACATGAAAGAGGATATTTTACCGTCTTCTGCTTTTTTGAACCAAATTTCTGGATTAGAAGTCTCTAAACTCCACCACCTTTGCAAATGCAGGAGTATTTTGTCAGGTGCTTCTACTACAGTTCAGCCAGCTTTCAAAATATATATTGGAAAAAAATGTGTTGTTTTTTTTTTCTGACCAGAAAGCTGCAGTAGCAATACATACAGTATACTACTTATGAGGAGCGGCAGGTTTTCTAAGCCTTCCTTTGTGCCATAAAGCTACATGAAAAAAAAAAAAAGATTATCTGCTGTCCTCATCACATCCACAAAGAAAATAAATTTACTCCTTCATGAAGGAATTTTTAACGTGACTAAGTATTTCATTCTACTGTCAGAATATTGTTGATGTTGTCTGAAACTTGCCTTCACATTTCTGTCTAAATCTTGCACCTTTGCTTTGCTGCTGAGCACTGCAGACACTTGTTATCATCACCTATTCATTCAAACTCAAATATTCACCTCCTTCTCCTCCTATTAGTTCCTCACATCATTAGCAACTGCTCTCAGAAATAATACAAAACCTTATATATTTCCTGTGGCTTCCAGCCAATACTCTTTATACTGTGTGCCTTCAACATTCTTCTTTTTTCCCCTTCACCCTATTTCTCCAGGCCCTTCAGTACCCAAAAGGTACACAATCCCCCCCACTGAATCCCTTTGAGATTCTACCATCATTCACTTTTCTTTACCTTTCAGCTGTTGTCAATCAGCCATATCTTGTTGGCACTAAAAACATTCCTCATTTAGCTCATTTGGTCACTCAACATTTTCTATAATACTTATTGTAGTACAAAAACAGTTGCAGTTATAGCAGTATAAATGTACATTATACAGGCACAAGTTTGTTTTGTGTTTTTTTTTGTGTTTGTTTTTTTTTTTCCTCCTGCACAGAAATTATGCTTGCAAAGAGGCGTAACTGCAACTGCTCTAGGGATGCTGGAACTTCTTTAGCTTCATCAGTAACTTCAGGTGCCAAAAGAATCACGTTCATGTTAAGTTTTAAGTTACTACCACAACTGATAGCAAGTAAATGAAGTCACAGAACAGGCCCCATAAAAAAGCAGTCAGCATTATGCTGGATGAATTCTCAAATGAAGAACAAAGAGCTGACTGTTTTGGTAATAGTTTGGGCACACCCTTCTTACAGGGTGTAAGCCTCTTCCTTTATTCTCTTTGTCAGGCTTTACAAGTATGCTTCCTATTCACCACCAGATTTGGAATTCTGCAGCCAATATTCCATATTAAGTAGGAAGATTAACTAATGGCTGTTTTAAAAACTAAAGTCGTGAATGTACTAGAGACATTTGGGCTGCAATTTTCATGTCTTATTGCTAGCAGCTTTTCTATTGTTCTGCTCAGATATTACCACTTTTGCTTTGAAAAGGTCAACTCAACAGCCCATTACAAGTCAAATAATTGACAAACTCTGCTAAATGCTAAGGAAAACATGAGTATTTGAGGTCACGAACAGAGCCTCAGATATAAATACTACCACATTCAAATACTATTAGACTGGTGTTCTCTTCCAAGATGGAATTTACGCTTCAGATCTTCAAGATCACAGAAGAGATAAGGTTGGCAGGGCCCTCTGGAGGCTGCCTGGTCCAAGCCCTGCTCAAGCAGAGACACCCACAGCAGGTTGCCCAGAACCACGTCCAGGGGGCTTTTGAAGATATCCAAGAAGGGAGTCTCCACAAGCTCTGTGCAACCTGTGCCAGTGCTCAGTCACCTGTACAGTAAACAAAGTGCTTCCTGATGTTCAGAGGGAACCTCCTGTGTTCCGCTTTGTGCCCACTGCCTCTCGTCCCATCCCTGGGCACCACTGAAAGGAGCCTGGCTCCCTCCTCTTTGCACCCTTCCTTCGTGTATTTGAACATACTGATGAAATTCCCCATCTGCTGAGCCTTCTTCTCCAGGCTGAGCAGCCTCAGCTCTAACAACTTTTCTTCATAGGAGCAGTGTTCCAGTCCCTTCATCATCGTAGTGGCCTTTCAGCGAACTCTCTTCATCCTCTGTCTCTCTGGGGTGTCCAGCCCAGAACGGGACACAGCACTCCAGGTGTGGCTTCACCAGTGCTGAATGAAGTAGAAGGATCACCTCCCTCAACCTGCTGGCAACAGTTCTGATGCAGCCTAAGATACCTTCTCTACCACAAAAGCATTGCTCACGTTCAACTTGACGTTCACCAGGACCCCCAGATTCTTTTCCACAAAGCTGCTTCCTGGCCAGTCTGCTCCCAGTATGATGGCTCCTGGGATTACTCCTCCCATGTGCAGGACTTTGCAAAGCCCTTCTTTGAACTTCAGGAACTTCCCATCAGCCCATTTCTCCAGCTTGTCCAGGTCCCTGTAGAAATCAGCATGACCATCTAGTATATCAGCCGACCTGCTGAGGGTAGCATTGTGCCCCATCATCCAGATCATTAATGAAGATGCTGAACAGGAGTGGACCTCAGTATTGACCTGGAACACCCCACTAGTTATTGGCCTCCAGCTAGACTTTGTACCACTGATCACTACGCTCTCAGCCCAGCTGTTCAGTCAGTTTTCAACCCACCACACCGTCTGCTCATCCAGATCATATTTCATTGGCTTCTCTAACAGGATGTCACAGGAAGAGTGTCAAAACCCTATGTCAAGATAAGCAAGTAACAAAGATGCTTTTAAAAAATTTGTCTTATAAACAGTCATTTTCAGCACGAATGCCTCTTGTTGAAAACTTTTGTATTACAATATTTTTTATACCCACACATCCCATATGAAACATGCCCATTTCCAAAGTGTTTTAAATATTTGATTTGCTGTAATATTGAGAATAAAGATCATGTGATTGCATATATTCTCTTTTAACGGAATTTTTCAGCCCAGAGAAGTTTTCTGCTGCTAAATTATAAAGGTCGCCAGCTGAGGTCAGGCACATTCACATAAAAGAATTTCTGAAGTATGGAGCACAGAAAAACCTGAAGTCAGTTTCTGAAACCAGCACAAATACTGTTTATTTGTGAGATGCCATTTTACATCAACACCAGCAAAGACCTAAAAATCAACCAGGTGAACTCATGCTGGATGGCGTAACAGTATTTTCACTAGGCTGAGAGTCACAGGAGTTTAGCACACCTTATGTAATATCCAAGTAACTAAGACATAAAGCATTCACAATTACAGGTTAACTGCTGTTCCTACAACAGCAGTGTCAGTGAGAACTATTTGGTGACAACACACATACACACACATAGGGGAAAAATACTAAAAAACAACCCCACGTTTCAGTCTCAGTTACAGACAACTGTTTAGTTGGTGGCTGGATTCTACACTCTTTTATAGCAATATGAAAGGATAAAATATAAGGCTTATAAAGAGGTATTTTAGCAGTTATAATTAAAAGCAGGGCACAAGCTAACCTTTAAAGCTGTCTACATGAACTTCAAGAGTATTCAATGTTAGACTTGTGATCAGGAGTCAACAGAAATCTGGGAAAACCCTAACACAACTGAAATCCATGTTTTTTGCCCTCCAAAAAAGGTAACTTAGGAACATTAACCCAGTAACAATGAGCTAAAACTACTTTTGATTGTGCAAGTGTATTTGTGATGAAATGAAATGTATTTGTGATAAAATGGGGCAAGTCTCCAGTCCTCTACATGTCAGAAAAGGCCACACAAAGGTGACAAATATTTATTGTGGCTTAAAGGCAACCTTAAACAGGTTTCAGATGAAAGCTCACATACATAAAGAATTCCAAAAAATTCCATCCTCCTCACATTTCTTAAGAATTAAAATTAATATTTAAAATTATATTATCGTGCTGTAAAATGAAATATACACAAATTTAATTTGTGAAATGTTTCTGTTACTAATATTCTCTACAGTTATTTGAATAGTAAAGAGCTCCAAATGTTTGTCATCTATCAACCTAAAGTGTCTCTGGATGCTGTTTTCCTCTGAATAACTGGCTTTCTACTTTATTTCTTCCCAATACCAAGCATGGATTGTGCATAGACCATCAAGTTTCTGCTATAAGTGCAGTTATATTACCCCAGAAGGATTAGCACAAGACTTGTGGCATTTCTGCCAGAATGACCTCTTGGTATCTTGTTAAAGGCATCAGGATGTTTTGGATATTATTATTCAAATGGGTGGGGGAGACACCAATTATATTACAGTGTAACAGACAAAAAAGCAAACACCAAACTTGTATTAAATACAAGGTAAACTGAGTGGCTTAGTTAAATTTCCACAATTATTTAAAAACTAGAGGGAATTTCAGCAAAATACAAGCCTAGCAATGTTAGGCTCCTTTGCCGGTCAGCAAACAGCAAAAACAGAAGGATGAGTAACACAGGGACAGTTATCAAGCCATACATGTCTGTTTCAGTCCATTTCGGTCTCTGTAAGTTGTCAGCTTGGATTTGTGATTTATGAAGTTACTTGTTATAAACCACCTGAAGACTACAGATTCATCTTGGTTGCAAGCAGAAGATAATATCTGCAGTATCTAATCCATTTCTGAACACATTCTTCCTTTCCATCACTCCAAATTACTTTTACCCAAAGGAAAAAAAAAAAGAAGAGTTTGTTTATACAGCATGAATACTTTCTGAGCTTTGTTTTCCTCTATTTACTTCACTGTCAAATTTTGTATTCCACTAAACATTAGCAAACTTGGAAAAAGAACATCTGCTTAACTGAAGAGATTTCTGTTGACCCTGTTATGTGAAAATTACACCTATAAAAATAATAGATTAAAAGTGTCTTTGGCTCTTGCTTCCTTTACTGGAAGTCAAATTATTTGTGCCATCCAAACCTTTTTAGGCAAACCTTGTATTTTAGCAGTATTCAAGCCAATCTGTGCTAAACAGTGTTCTAGAGTCAGTAACTAGCCTAACTTTTAAGAACAACTCCAGTATTTCACTTAAAATTTTAGCAAACACAATTTAGCCTAATGTTATGAGTTATATTGCTTCTAAGTTAATTATTTTAAAAACTAAACCAGCAGCTCCACTGATATTTACTATGGTTATACCATGGTAATATACACATTTACATCAGAAGTCTCAATAAAACGTGTGTTTTAGTAAGAGGCTTATTGTAAACATTAAATGCTGCACTCCAATGAATTAAATTCCTGTGCAAACTGGCATCCAACATGGAATTAAGGTTATGTTTATTAGGACAAGAAAAAGCAATGATTATGTATGTTTTACCACTACCAACTTTAAAGAATGCTATTTATTTAGTGTCATGGAAATCCAGACATGAATATTTCATGAGGAAAAGTAGTATTTTCTCATCAGCATCTTGAAATTCTGGGATTTCTATATGTATACAGATTGTATATTCATGTATATACAAATATACACAAATACACACAAACAATTTTTGTCTTTGGCAGCTTAGTCTGACAAACAAAAACCGTCAACAACAAAACACAGATTTGAACAGAATTTGACCACCCATAGCACAGGTACAACCTCCCAGTCCAGGACAGCAGACGAATGAGCATTTGCTAAACTAGACCTTGTCCTGAAAGTAGTCAAGTTAATGACAGTTGTTCCCAAACTCAGTTATAATAGAACAGGACCTTCAGTACAGCTGAAAATTTCACATTCAACCTAAGACACATCCTCTCCCCCAATGCCCCAGATTGCATTCTGAAGAACTGTCAAAACAGCCAATACCTTGTCAAGTATTTCTACAGAAAAGTAATGTTATTCTTTGTTCCAAAACATCCACTGGCCCTTTTTTGTTAAATGTTCCATGAATGAATAGGGAACATTTCACTAAATCCTCAGGACTCAAAGTTTAGTAGCACCGGATACTTCAAGAACCTATTTATAAAAATCAACACTAACATTTTTTAATAAAGAATGGTAAGGCAAAGACAATGGGAGAAAAGTACAGAAATTAAACATCATTCCACTCGCTCATCTTCTCCAGAGTTACCACTAGAACTCTCCTATACAAATAAGGAAATTAGTAAAATAGGATGTATGTGGTCCCTAAGAAAAAAGTACTGTCATGCAATGCTGGTGTTTAACGTGCCCATTGCCTGCAATGGACATTCTGCTAGGAAATTTCAATCCCCAGCGTGAAAGAAAAAGTAATGTTTTAACTATTCAATCTAATAGGTTTAATTACTCAAACACAAAGTTAGAGACCGTAGGAAAGACTAATATTACAAATAAAAAAAAATCTGCACTACCTATGTGCTAGGGGTGAGCAGACTATTCCCCAGACCACTAATTTTACCTAGAACTTTAAAATTTCACTATATTGCAACACAGTCCAAACACTCTTGGTACACCAAAAATTAAAAGGAGTATGCCAAAGGCAATTTACAAAAGTCTAAAACCCATTTTTAAAAGGTACTTTAATTTGTTCATTTGTACCTGTAATGACTACTGCAGTTTTAACATTAAAAAGTCACTTTTTTCTTCAAATGGAAATCATCTGTGGCATATACAACTATTACAGTGTTTTAATATTTATATATATATATATACGATTTTTTTTAAGACACCAACGTTTCACTCCTATTAAGCAATAGGTTATGTTTGGCGAATTCCCGTGAAGAAAGTCACAGCATGTCTTCTCCCCTCAGAAAATGGCATCTCAAACAGTAACATTAAAATTGACAATAGTTCTTCAGCGTAACTATGTCCAAGCAGTCTGTTCATTTCATTTTCTGAAATGCTACATTTGAGACCAAAAGAAAAGCAAAAGAACTAAAGTTTCAACATGTAAGTGATGACTAGAAATATGCCACAAAATTATTTTTACAATACATTTCTGCAGAAATAATCCCTAGTTGAAGCTTTTTTTATACACATATACAAAATTTAGACAGCAATATACACATAATCACAGTGAAGACGCTGGCAAGTTCACCAATCTGTAGTGTAAATACAAAATGCAAAGCAGCCTTCAAAGAGAACAATGCTACACAGCAAGCATAGCTAGCTTGTTAAATAGCAAACATCAAAAGTTCCCTGCAAAAGGAACGCAGTGCAAGAAAAGCAGCATGCACTTTGATACAAATAGCAGTTTATGGCTAATGGTTGACATAACTGTGGTAACAGTGACTCTTGAGTGGCTGTGCATAGTTAAACTCCTACGTCATCTGTTTTCCTTTATACCATTCCACAAACTCATCCAACAATACTGGCCCTGTAGAGAGATCAAATAACTGCATTTTACAAAATTTTGTAAGAGGACACCAAATGATTTATCTCAGAGAAATAAATTATTTTTGAACACCAACATATGGCAGTACTTACAGGCTCCATCTTCATCGTAATTACTGAGGTCAAGGTTAATTGTTCTGCTGAATTCAAGAACATTACACCATTGGTCCTTATTGATAACTTTGTATTTTGATTGCTGCTTAAGGCAAGAAACGTGAATTACTGAAATATATTTATCTCCCTCAAATTCAGATTTTCTTACAGAAAATTTAACCCTTGTGATGAATTATGTTTTTATTTATATCAACTAAAACTAAGCAAGATTAAGAAAGACACCGAATAGTCTACTCAGTGCTGAATACGTCATGTTTCCCACTAAGACATCTTCCAGTGAACAACCACGCATCAACAGAACGCAACTCCAGAAGCAAATGAAAGACATTCTATACTTTGTGCCACATTAAATAAACCTTAACAGCATAGGGATTTGAGGAACAGGAAGAAAGTAAAGATAACCAGTTACAAATGCAGTACTGGAGGATTTAGTATATTTTAAAAATCAGAAAAAAATCATAGCTGTTTATTCAGTATCTAATTAAAATAGCGTCAGAGAAGGCAGACAAAAAGTAATTCTGTTTCAACCGTCTTACCTCTAGAAACTGGTGAAATACTGGAAAAAGAGACCATGTTTTTCCTAAAAGAAGGCCCAACATACACTTGGCAGTGTTTATGTCTAGGCTGCGCTGGTCCTTTTCCTGTGTCAAACAGAAAAAGACAAAGTCAAGGAACAAAAAAGCATAATCTTGGGATTTTTCAATTATCCCCGCTGCCTAGACTACAGTTCATACATTCGTAAATCTAACCCTGTTTTTTATTAAAATGCAACCCCCTAGTAAGACTTCCTTCCTCACAGCTAATGGCCTGCTATAAAGAGAGGATGCTTTCTATAACAATGACAATTTTTTGAGAAAGTATTGTGAGAAGGAATATACTCTTGATCACAACTGAAGACCCTTCAGAAAACAATGGCCATTACACCCATACCGACATTTGCGTGAATGCATCTGCATAACCATAAGTGTCTTAAAAAATAGTACCACTACACATTTCCTGAGGTTTTCTTAAAGCTACATGAACCAAAAGATAGCTAACCAGCTATCAGATAACACTACATGAGAGTGACCAGAGGAGGTTCTTTGTTCTGCTCTTCTACCGATCACAAGTGGAAGGAACACAGTATCTTAACACCTAGCACATGCAGACTCATCTCAGAACTAACCCAGTTTTATGTCAGCATCACAGTGGTATGTTATGGCTTGTGGAGACAGGAGATTTTTGTTGATTGTTGCTGCTTTTGTGGGGTTTTGGTTTGTTTGGTTAGTTTGTCTTCTAAAGAAGAAGAATAATCTGTACCTAGCAGATTCATTACATCTGATCACTGGGATAGTTAGTTTATTTGATAACATGACTTTTGCACATCTCAAAAGCAACACGTACATAAACCTAAGAGTCTATTTCATTACTTCAAGTAGTTTAACCATCTACATTTGTTGCCTTGAAATTAAATTTTTATGACAGATTGGACATAACAAACCACCCTTTTATATCTTGTTTATAGCATTAAGCTACACATTCAGAAAGGAAGTCACAAAGGAAAAAAAATCTGTTTGGGCTACTGTTGACCTTGATATCTTTTGCACTCATGATTGCAAACAGGAATGTCTATCTTCAGAAAAAGCAGGGATATAAGGAGTGCCTAATAAAACAGCGCAAGACAGCTACATATGACAAAGAGAATTCAGCCCTATGCTTCACCTCTGGAAGTGCAGTAACGTGTCTACATTTAACAAAATACACAGGGTTTTTTGTGTTTTTATTTTTAAAAATATCTCAAAACATAATTGTCTTCATCACACACGAAGGATGTGGTAAAGCAAGATCCCAGTTCTCTGACAACTTGTTGTCTTAACAGCAAGATTATTCTATTTTCTTGAAACCATTCAAAACACACCTCACTTCTAAAATTGTATAGACAGAATTTAATGCAGATTCATTCTGGAAGGGAAGTGGGGAGGCCGGCAAAACCACAAACTGTTTTACATTCTCATCATTAAATATAAGAGAGACTTCACTCAATCTGACCTAGAGGAATAAAGTAAATTCTAGGATGAACAAAGCTTTTTGATTAGTAATAATGCTGAAAGACAAACCTGCAGAGGCATCTTTGTGTTAGCATGATACAAGCCTTTCACTTATTTCCAATGTCAAATAGTTCTAAAAACTAATCCTCTTTCCAAAGTCAGTTTACACCTTACCTCTGTCACCAACATCTTTAAGTAGAAATCACACTGCTGTGAGCCTGCATCTTATTTTCAGTACTACTTATATACTTTAATTCTTCCCACACACACAAGTATTAATGAAATCAGCCCCCATTGCCTTTACTTTGGCCATGATATTTTTCATTATTAACATACATTCCAGATACTTGTAATCTTTCTTGGATACAGTAGAGAAAATACTGATAAACTCTGATAAATTTCAGTACTTGTTTTACAGTACTGCTAGTCTTTTCAAGATCTTTTTTCCCCCCAAATATTTTGGATAAAACACCAAGCCATGAAACACCTGCCTCTGTATGTTCTCAAACTTAACAGTAACTGTGGTAAACAAAGCAAGGAATGTGTTTGTGCTTAATACCTACACATGGTATCTCAAATTAATTCAAGTCCAATTAATGTTGACTTAAAACTGTGCATGCCAGATCAAACCTAGATGATGCTTATTTTTAATTGATCAACTCTAAAATACCAAATCGTAACAGACACTCAAAAACTCTTAAAATTTGGGAAGTTTTGAAAACTTTTTTGCCACTTCGCACCTCCCTGCAATGACTACCTCTCTGATGGAAACTATACAAATCTCAGTCAAAACCAAAGTTGCTCCCATCAGCTTTTTCTTTCAACCATTCCATTATTCTGATAAAAAAATCATGTTCAAATTCATCTGCTGCATCCAGATAAATATAATCTGTGTTAGTATTCATTTCTGTTTACACAGGAAGCCACTACCTATATAGACTTCCCTTGCCTCCGTACCATTAGAAGTTTGATAATTCTATTAGTCTTAGATAGGTTCAACAACTCCACTGTTGATACAACTTCAACTTGCAGTTCTGCAATTGTGGTTTTTTTCGTTTTGTTTTGTTTTTCTTTCAAATGGTATCACAGCATCTGTCTCTGTTTAAAATTCCTTCTTAAGACCTATGTTTGTCAAATCAATTTGGAACCTCTTGAAAATTCCCTACCCACTGTCCTTTAAAGTTTCTTCATTTATTTTTGATGGACCACCAGCTGATTCAGATTTGCTATTAGTAAGATTTTTTTTTTTAATCAGTTCAAAATATTTCATCAATATCTTGAACTTCTTTATCAATGTTAGGTATTTCTAGCCTTTGCATTTTTACTTTCAGCAGAATCAGTAGAAACCTTCACACGGTGTACTGGGTCTAGCTAGGATGGAATTAGTTTTCTTCACAGCAGCTTCTCTGGTGCTGTTCCACATCTGTGACCAAAACAAAGCTGATAACACAGCAATGTTTTAGTTAGTGCTAAATTGTGTTTGCACAACATCAAGGCCTTCTCTGCTTCTCTCTGCCCTCCCAGTAAACAGACTGTAGCTGTCCTGGATGTTAGGAGGGGATGCAACCAGGTAGATGACCCAAACCAAGCAAAGATATTCCATGCCCTATAACAACGTACTCAGGAATAAAAGAGAGAGGAACAAGTTTAGGGAAGTTAGCCATCTTTTGCTCCAGAACTGGCTAGACATTGTTTTACCTGTGGGAGGCGGTAAGCAATTGCCTTTGCATCACTTGTTTTTTCTTTCTCTTCTTTCACTTCTCCCTTGCTTAATGAACATTTATCTCAGCCCGCAGATACTTTTTTTTTTTCTTTTACTCTTTCTTTCCCCTGTCCCACTATAAGAGGGTGAGAAGGAAGTAAGCAGCTGTGTGGTGTTTAGCTGCCTGCTGGGGTTAAGTACACAGCAAAGGAGGTATTAAGATGTTGATATGTCTTTTGCTTCTCACATACGAACTCCATACATTCTCATATCCAGCTTAGTTAAAAGCGAACTACCACAAAATTCTCCATGTTGACATGCAGGAAGCAATGATATACCAGTGTGAGTTATTTATGAGAGACTTAACTATCAGAATTGCTAGCATTTCAAATTTTTCTTACTACTTTTTCTTATGTTACCTCAGCAGAGAGGCTGGTATTAGGATATTGTTCCATAAATGCTGAGAACATCATTAATGGCCTTCAAACAATTTTCTAAACCAGTATTTATATTATAACCTTATATTATTTTTACCACTTGCAGAAATGCCTTAAGTGCTTCGTCATTTTAAATACATCTATGCTCACAAATATCAAACAATTAAAAAAATAGGGTAAGCCAGTGGAAGTAAGTTCAACAGAATAAGGCTTAAATTATTTTTTCTCATTTGAAGCAGAAAGATAACAAAATATGCCTAAACACTAAAACAAACATCCTATACTTTTCCTTTCCAATTCTGTCAATTTGCATATACTTTTTTTTTTTTTAAAGAACATGAACATTTCCATTTGTTAAAAGAGAACAAATTTAATGTTAAGAGAAACATACTTAGAGGTCTATGGTCTCTTAAACATTACCCATGAAACCAAAGTTTCAGTTAAGATGATGGCCTTCTGCAGTACTCACCCGTGCAAAGTCAAATGCGTATCTATAAATAAGTTTAAAATTGGTAGGCTCATTTAATAAAGATCTCAAGTAATCCAGAGAATTTCTCAGTTTTTCTGTAGTATCACATCTACAAAAAAAAAAAAGAGTGAATTTACAGTGTACATTCTTATACAAATGCCTGGTGTTTTTAAAAGAGAATCTGTAAAATGTGTCCCCGTAACTCTACAAAACACGAAGGCACAAGTTTATATGCATAAGATGCCTTGATTTAACCCACAACATGAAATGGATTTAGATAAAGGATCAGTCTTATGCTGCTACTCTGATAAAAAGTTGTTTGGGTTTGCAGAAAATACACTCTCCAATAGATTAAACCCAGATCTTGTCTACACAAAGCAATCCACCAGCAAACCACAGAAGGGAAACTATACTTCTATAGCTTCAGCAAAACTACAGAACTTATACACAGTTTTAGTGATTCTGCTTTGTAAGGTAAGTCGTTTCCCCACACTCTATGAAACATGGTTATTCAACTACTTTTATGTTAAGTACACCATAAAGCTCTCTCAACTGTAGAAAAGAAAACGAAAATCCATTCACAAAAAGGGTTTGCACTATTTAACATTTTAAACTGCACATAATCTAACAACATATCAATATCTAATTCATATGCGATGACAGTAAAGGTTAGAAAGTGAAATACATAAATCCAGTGACAAAGACAGATGCAGTTGGAGATAAAAACAATGTACCTCATGACATTTGTTTTCTTGAGACTGTACATGTTTTAAACCTATTTAACATGCAGCTGTCAGGTTTCAAGCTGTCTCTGAATAACCACAAGCAGTAGGAAATACATATTCCTTCTGATCTGCTCTAAGTTTTATGATTAAAAACATCAAGGCGTATTTTTTATAAAAAAATTTACTATTTACATTTACTATTAAAAAAACTCAGAGGTTTTTCAAAGCACTTACTGTAGCGATGTCATTCCTTTTAACCATTCTTGTAATGTAAAGTAGCCCATGTTTTGTGCATCCAACTTCCATGCTAATACAAGCATAACAACCTGTTTAAGAGGAAAAAAAAAGAAGAATGAAGAATATTAACAGAAACATCCAGACATTTTTCAAACAGTTACTGTTTAGTAGGCTACAAATATTTATTAATATAACCAATATTTTCAGGACTTTGCTAATGAGCAACTGCTTTAAAGTTAAATAAGTTAAATAATTTAAATACCACAAACTTAGACATAATTCAAACAAAATGACAGCAGCACAAAGATAGGCAATATCAATCAGGTTACCAGTAGCCACCTTACTTCTTCAAGGCAGCATTCATAAAATGCCACTGTAGTAATATACTGTTCATTGCAGCCATGAAGAATATGAGATGGTGTAGAAGCTACAAAACTTCTACAAAATCTAAGCACTGATTTGAGACAAGTTACATTTGACATTAAAAAAAATAAGAGGAATATATATACACATAAGAAAAACTAAGAGAAATATATTGTATACATAAATTGGGAAACGTATACTTGTTAGTGTTAGGTCAGAGGTGAGACTGGGTGATCTTGGAGGTCTCTTCCAACCTAGACGATTGTGATATTCTCTTTATTTGGGTTTTGATATGGCATAATGGGAGTGCTAACATTGCTTACAATATTTGAAATCCCCTTCTCTCCTAGAAAAAAACTAGTTTGTAGCTGTTACATTAAAATTCCAGTGTTGTCTTAGAAAAGACACCATCACCTTTTCTTTAGTTTTGTATTTTTTCATTTCTTTCTTGTGATGGGAGGGAAGCGGGGAAAAGAAAGAGAAGGGGTTACAGCAAAGCCAAAATGGGTTTTTAGCCAAGTTAAGCGCTTTGGGTTTAGAATAAAGGTTCCAAAAGTGTATTTAAACCTCTGTGGTTTTTTTTTTTCCTCCAAAATTCCCATTTGTAATTTTTGATGGAAAATTAACGTAACTATAGACGGGTTCATCTATATTGTAACACACCAAGCTCCATTCAAAAGATGCCTTAACTTACATTTTCTGGTTCTACTCCAATGTCTTCACAAAATTTCTCCATACCTTCAGGCCCTACAATGTCATCAGTGCCTGCAAACAAAATACATTTTACATATCTCTGAAAATTAAAATGGACTGATCTGTAGAGCACAAGAGAAATGTAATCACACAGTACAACATGAACTTCCATACACTTTAGTTTGTTTTGTTTTGACATGCAGTATTTCCTCACTTACTATCAGACTTGGATACACTTATATCTTTACCTCACCTTTGCAAACAAATACAGAAAAAAATAGAGAACAACTTTTCACTCTTGCAAGCATCCTTTATTCTATCCAGTTATTGAGACAATCTTGAAAGAGTCAACGAGTAAGATCTTTAAGAATGCACTTAAGACTAGCAGAACATCCAAGTAATATTAGCATGGTTAAATGAGCAAACAATGATTATTGAAACTCATTTCTCAGCTTGAATCTTTACTGATACCATAAAATCATATCACATCAGAATGTTTAGATATATGATACATGAGACTGACATTCCCAGAACCTTATTCCTTATTATCTCATTTATACTCTATCTTTATAAAATGCCATTTACAAAAAAGACCCTGAAATAAAAATTTCATGCTCCTGTTTATTCGTATGACAATAACAACATGGCTGCACATTATATGAATTTTAATAACTGCATGGGAAAGGAAGATATGAATTACACGCAGCTATTTCTTAGCTGACTTTAAATGAAAAACAGTTCAAAACCAAATTTTATTAAAATGTACTACCATTAGAACAGATGCTATAAAGTCAAGATATTCATAGCTTCTCCCCTATCCTGTTGACAGAAATGTACAGGCCTTAATTGCATTGTGCAGTTGTGTTTTTTTGAAGCATGATGAGTATTTGAACTATTTTGTTAAATTATTTTATTCCCATTAAAAAGGGGTCATTTTGAAAAAAACAGAGGCAGAAATCCTTACTTTCATCCAATGTAAAGACCAAATACGCAAGCAAGAGGTTTAATAGAGGAAATATCAGTCTATGCTTTATTATTAGGTGACCCATTATTCTAGAAATAACAAGGTTTAAAAATCTCTTCCCATCTTCCTATGACATCCTCCCACTCACACTTGAGTGCACACAAGAACCTTTAAAAAAACACTCATTCTGTAATGTAAAGACACACCAGGGAAAAAGAAAAAACAAATGCAGTGTCAACTGTCTGCATACATAAAGGAAAAGACTTTAAAGCAAGAGCACAAAAGAGATTATTATTTGAAGTTTCATTTTTTACAATGTTATTCAATACAGTAAACAAGATCATACTCTCCACTTGTCTCTGTTTTATCTTGGTGTATGCAGCCAATGGAAAACCAAAAGTTCTTTCATACACAGCCTTCCTTTCATCCCTTCTCTCCACCAAAGTCTTGACAAAAATGAGTTATCCCTGTTGCTAGAGTAAAAAAAATAAATCAAGCTGGTCAGAAAGGCGCAGAATCTAACAGGTTAAATTTGGCTTGAATTTGTCTGAATCCCCTCTCACAGACTGCAACAGACAAGTGAGATCTCAAACTAATTAATTTAGTGTATATAATTTTATTAGAAGAGAAAAATGATTTTATTACATCAAATTAAGTCAATCTTCATTACATGTAAGCAGGAGACAAAACAGAACAAACAGTGAGCAACGTTATCCAAAACAACATCAGAAAACTGCAAGATGACCTCGTTTCCTTTGTCAACCACCTATTTCATTTCTTTTGGGTCTTCTTTAGAGTCATGAGATTATTTTTCCCCATACGTCAAGTCCTCCCCTTCACAAAAGCACGTGTAGAAAAAATGAAAACGAACGATGCCCCATGATTTTACTGTCAAAGGATTATCTCGTGACCATAGATGATAATTAATAATCCTAAAGCAACATGTAAAGGAAGTTCTCATACACAAGGGCAATGATTTAGTCAACCTCCCATATACTCTGTAATGGAAAAATACTCAAAGACAAGACTCTTACGGAATACTTGAATTTATTTGTTTCTATGCTGGAAACTAGAACCACATTTGGCAGCAACATAACTAATTTTACCTTTTTCCCTACCTTTTATTTAGTTAGTTATTTTTGAATTTTCAGACATACCTTCCCCTAAAGCTTATTTCTGCACTCTCAGTGCTATCATGGTAGCTGGTATGACCTCTAAAGCCAGAGAGGTAACAACATTTTGGACAAATTGGAATAGTATTCATATTCTAAAGTATTTCAAGATACACACCTCCTCCATTCTTTTTATAGAACAGAGACAAAGACAAAATTACCCCTTGAACTCTTCAACTTCATGCTATGCAAAACATAAGAAAAGCTTCTTTAAATCTTTTACAAAAAAGTCTCCGTATTTAGTCTTGGAAAAGATCAGTTAATGCAATTTTCATATTCCAATGTATATTAAACTGTTATTGGGAAATTTGCATTTCACCCTTACCTGCATATTCATAGAACCATTCTAAGCATCTCTTACTTGAAAAGACTTCTTCTTCTGCTTTTATTCTAGTCGAATCATATTTTCTATACATACTTCAAAAAAAAAAGAATTCATCAGTTTTTTTAAAGCAACCTTTTAGTCAACAGCCACTATAAGCAGCAACACATTTTCTTTCATTAACTAGTTTACTCAACATTCTGACCTCATAATCAGTCATTTTGGGAACTGCTTAGCAGAATAAGAATTATTGAACCTTCTGTATTTGCTCAGTCTGTCACAATTCAACTGGTCCATAAGTTATCCATGTGCATGAACTTTCCTTACAACAGATAGTTTGGTTCAAATTCAACCCCAAAGTGCTTTATGCAAGTCCAAGTAAGACTTGTGCACACTAGCAATCACCATAACCAACTGATGGGCTGCAACTTGGCTGTGGGTGTAAACCCACAGTGATTCTATGTCACAGTCAATACAGGTCCCACATGTAGGTATACACAGACTTCAAGCACTTTTGAATGTTTATTAACTGAGGAGAACCTAACATACTCTTTTTGCCTCCTCAAAAATTCTGTAAGAAGGATAAGGACCGAAATAGGCATGACCCACACACTAACATTATTATAAAGCCAGTAAGCTGGTAACACAAGAAATAAAAGAAAAAAAACATCAACAAAAAACAACCCCCAGGTTACAGGTCCCCACTGACAGTAACTTCACCACGGGGTAAACAGTTAAGTGAAAAGCTAGACCAGCAGCACTGCCTTCCCCGCAGAGATGACTCCTGGGGTAGTGCTCTCCTCAGATGAGAAGCTTAAGGAATTTTGTCTGCATTCAAGAAATGCCACTGAAGTATCAGTCTCCTGAATTTAGGATCTGAAACACCACAAACACAGAACATACAATGGAAGTTGATGAGTTACTCCATCCTGTTTAGACTTTTCTGAAAGAGCGACAATACCACTTGTGACAGCCTGTTAAAGGGAAGAGACTCAGCAGTCCAAGTAGCTGCTCACTGCTCCATATACACTCTCTGAACCATTTTCACCACTCTGCGGTAGCTCGGGCTCAGAAGCTGAAAAGAGCCAAATAACAAATGGCTTGGACTAGAGGAGGAAGCCAAGAACAGCTCTGTACATGTTCCAAGCATGCTGCCCCTTCCTCTTACAGTGTCAAACCCTGCTGGGGGAGGACAACAAAGTGTTCCTTGAACCAATTAGCCAATCTGAAATAACTTGATAAAATTAATTTGGAGTTGATTTCATCACTACTTTGCCCTTCTTGAAAGGCATGTAAAAGATGTCTATACTTACAAGCTTAGAGTACACTATGCTACTATCTTCTGCCTAGCTGCTTGTAGTTACCAGCTACAAGGAACCATATCTAGTTAACGGTGACATCATGCTGACAGGAGCACACGAACTACTTCATATTTACAGTCATAGTTCTTTAAAAACAATTAACTCTTAGAAAAGTAATACTGGTCACGGCAAACTGATAAACTGCTAATTGGAAGACACATACAAATGAAAATCTGAAGAAATTTCAAGACAAAGGAAAATTACCACTGTACTGAAACATGCTGACCTTGCAACAAACTGAAACCCTACAGCCAAATGCCATCCATCCATGTTTCAGAAACAAATATTTATATACCCAAGACTCGTAACACCAACTGGAATACAAACTTGAAAACTGATTGCAGCAGGAGCTCTTCAACATTTTTATTCGAGGAGTCTTAAGTACCTAGTCTAATGACCTAGAACATGGAAAGCTAGTGTGGTTCCCTAAGACAGACGCTCACCACAAGAATAAACGTATTTTTCTTATGAAGGGTTGATAAGAAAGTGCTTCCCCTACTTGTTCACTGAACTCATCAACATGCTAGCTGTCAGTATGTGAACAGCAGGTCTGGAAAGGAACCCTCAAGAACCGTTTATTGACAGAGCTCTGGATCATCCAAGTATTTCAGAAAAAGGATTCCTGCATCTTCAAGTGGCAGAGTCAATACTGTAACCTGAACCAAGACACCAACAATAATAGTTGGTGTAAGAGAAACCGTATGTGTAAGAGGAGTGAAAAATTAGATCAAAAAAGCACCCCTTTTTATACCTTCACTGCGTCTAAGCAGAGCAAGTTTTTATAGGACTGATAAGCGATTGCAGCTCATTTGCTGTACTAAAGGCTAAAGACAGTTAGGAATTGGAAGAAACAACAATATTCATTAGTAAGTCCATGTGTGCCCAACACACAGCCAAGTAACTCAAAGCAAAACGCTCTTTCCTCTAACTTATTGTTCAAGAAACGCAGTACCTGGCTGCTGGAATCTTGTTTCTCAGAAACCAGAATTGATTATAGATTTTCCAAGCTATGATGGTAAGAAACTACTTCACGAAACTCAGAAAACAGACAGGGAGAAAGGGTATCATCTTGGGCCATCCTAACCTGCTACAAGCTAATTACCAGACATCGATTACAAGTGGATGTGACACCGTATCAGGTTTGTAATGAAAGCAGACCGTGAACAAAACCACGCAACAAAGATGGCTGGATGAAATCATAGATGTTGTTTTCTCCACGTAAAGGAACTAACAGCAGAGCAAGTATTCTGTGAGACAATCACTTGAGATCACTTGAAAAGGGATCACTTGAGATCACTTGAAAAGGAAAACGACAGAAGCAGGTAACACCAAAGGAAACCTGGTGTTAGTTAGCTCTCACATATAGATGAGGGCCATTATCACCCTGCTTACTCTAAATACCAAATGAGTTTCCCCTCCCAGTCTAGACAAACCAGCTATTTTCACTAGCAAGAGACTCCTAATCCCCGAATTGCTTCAGCAAGTGAGATGAGAGGGAGTTACAAACAAGTAACCAGACAAGCATCTGAGATCACAGCCAAAGAAAGCCCAGTTCAACTGTCACAGCCAGCCCAACCTGGCAGCCCTGGGTAGAGGTGGTACCAAAGACTGTGTCCTCTGAACTACCATCAGTCCAGATTTGATTGCCTCGAGAAACGAATGTGCAGAGGTGAAAACCACAAACTGACAGAGAAGTCTGGCATCCATTTTGTACCTTAGAATATTTCTCCTGTCTTTGGAATGTCTCTGTATGTACTGTAAGACGATGTGCCTTGTCTTCATGCTAAGGATAGTGTCTCTTGGTGCACAGATGTATACAAACTGCCAGAGTGCACAGGGTAGATGTCTGAATACTTTGTGAGCACCAAACATCTACTGAACAGATCTGAGGGTTTAAACAGCAAGTCCTCAGTGGCTCACAGCTGTCTCCAGATGCCCAGCACCAGTACCTTCAAAGAGGCATGACGGTTACATTGACGACACTACAGTTTGGTAACTTGCTTATGCACTGATGGTCCATAAGAGAAACCTGGAGAATTTCAGTCACAAACCAGAAGTGAACGAACTAACTGCTCAAGTATACACTGATATCAGTGTATACTTGACTGTTTTGTGTGAAAGAGAGAAAATACGTACTTAGAGAAAAGGTCAAGATGACCCAGGACTTGGAGACATCTAAAGGATGATTAACTGAGGAACTGCTCATCAGGAAGACCATTATATTGACATTTTTGAGGGAAACATCCTGACTTAACGTGTCACCAATCAACCTAACCTGAGTAGGTGGCTAAAAAACAAAGATTAGGAGTATTCTAATGTGAAGTATCCATGCAGTATCCACATTATAATAGTAAAAATCACATCCCTGGGATGGGAGAACTCAGACCAACAAGGGACCCTTCCTCTCTGAGAATAGGCAGAATGATTCTGTCACGTCAGCTAATTAGGTAGCCAACTGGAGGCTAGGGGGTTGCACAAACACATAAATGTAGTGATAAGGGATTGTATAAGTAGTAGCACAGGTAATCCTTAGGGTGCCAGCTTTGCAGGAAACCACCTGGTTACTCAGACTTGTGCAGTTCTGATATAAACAATATCTCAATATAATGTGTGGATTGCCTTACTGCACACCGGGCAAGGAATCCAAACTTTTTAAAATCAGACACCAACCTCATAGCTGACTCCTAACACTCATTTCTTAACTTATTTTTGAACTATTCTTATCAGCTATGGAATTGCAATGTCCCTGCAATAAAGATGAGGCGTTCATTTTATAAGTCAAAGTGCGATGTTTATGCTGAAACAAAATAATACAAAACCTGAGTATCTAGGTCTGTCACATTTCTTTCAACAGATGATCATTCACGTCTTTTCAAGATTATTTTCCTCTTTATTTACCAGATTTGGTGGGAAAGCAAAAGCATGAAGATTCCACCTAGCTATTATGGGGTGACTAGACCCCATCTTAAGAGTTCATGGATACTTCCAGCAAAAAGAACAAGCGGTAATTCTCTTCAGTCTATTACAGTTGAATCCACTCCTGCTCTGAGCAAGCTTCAACTGTACTGGAATTTGTTAGAGCTCCACCTACCACAGCAGCAGTCCTGGGCTGTGTGGCTCCAAAATATTCAAAATGAGATCAGTGAAAGCATGAAGCTTAGGTCATACAAAACATTCTCTTGATTGTGGAATCTGGTCATTAGCTTATTTTAAAAAGAGGAAAAATAAATAATGGTATCCCCTCATGAAGACTTACACCCTGCTCATTTCAGATGTCCGGTTTCCTGAACGAAAATACTAACAAGTTTACCAACAGCAGCTTTGCTGGACTGCTTTGTTTCTATGCAACCAGAACTTAACCTCCTTTTAAGCTTTGCGCTGCCTAACTAGTTGCTTTCAGATTAGTTATTTTTTGAAAGATGTAAACTTTTGATTGAAGAAGATGCCCCCTATTACTTTCATTAATTGTAATTAAGCTATTTTAAAGTTTTGGTTGAGAATTTTCATCCATGCAAGAAAATGAAAGGATTTTTTTTAAGCTTAATTTATTCACAATAACAATTTTAGCAATAGTTTCATAAATACCATAGTAGAATCAAGTAAAAGAAGAGATTCTAACTACTTGCAAGGTACAACAAAGACTGTCTAAAGCAACTTGCAGGACAAATACACTTGACTGGTAAATTTCATGCAATGTCTTATCCCTCCCTACATAAAGGCTCACAATCATCTCTGAACATTTTAACTAATGTTTTGAACTTAATGAGGCTCACTTAAAAAACAGTATAACAGCATATGTACTGACAAACTTCCAGTTAAGTTTCTTCATAACTATTAAGTCAACTTCACTGAAAAGGTATAGAAAAACAAATTACATCTGTGCCTACTTGAAAACATCTGCTTCACGGAATAAGGTCTAGACATCCGTGACAGTAGGTAACACTGGCTGCCTGCATGGCAAGCCAGTAGGTAAATGACAGAGGAACAAAGAAGCCTCTCAATACCAAAGGTTTTGAAAACTTCCAAGGTTAGTATGCTCCTATTTTAGTTTCCCATATTAATAATATTGCGTTGACTGTGTTTTCAAAGCTTCAGTTTTTCACTATAGAGTATGGGGCTGATAACTCAAATTTGTTTTTCATATTACTATGTCTTTATGTGATCCACACACACATCCAGGACGTATTAGACCTGTAGACCTAATTGCTTGAAGACATAGCTTTCAAGGAAGCAGATATACTTCCCTGTTTTTCATCACTGTACAGTCCAAATACCCATGACTGTCAGATTTTTCCCCTCAGCATGACTCTGGAGTAAAGAGTAGAATTATTTTCTTTTTAGATTAGACTATTGGAAAGAAGACATTATGTTCCAAGGCTCATTTTTCCCAAAACCTAATCTTTGGCATAACAGATACACAGAAATATACTCCTACCTAGCAACTATCTTCAGATGAAACTTGTTTTTACCTTTTCTATGACCTTTAACACAATGATGGAAGAATGACATACAGAATATAGATTCGTAAGTCCAATTTGAGAATACCCCAGATTGTGAGAGCTGTAAGAACAATAAGGTCAAGACTGTCAAACCAAGAGGGAAATACAAATCAAGTCATTATTTTCTGGTGTGTGCTGAACTGTCTACTTCTAATATCGTTCTCTACAACAAGATGAATCTCACTGTGATCCAGAGGTAAACACACCGAGTTATTTTCACTATACATCATCTGGCAAAAAAATCCCTCCCACTCAAATACTACATTCATGGTTCAAGGTGAAAATAATAATAGAATCCAGGCTCTTATTGTGTACGGGTAGGATGCTAAAGAACAACAGGATCTTTGTTTTTTCGTAAGTAGTCTATGCACGAAATCAGCACTCCAAAATAACTTCACTAACATCTAGATTTGTTCCTATAAATACTTTCCTCAATAGCCAGCATCATTATTCCACTAATCATTTCAAGATGAGGCTGTAACAGCCTGGAATTGAGAGTGAAGACTATTACAAGCTCTCCGTTACCATATGTATTTAGGGTTTGTAAGTTTAAAGAGGCTTTAGAAATCTTCTTCTCCTTCAGCACAGAGCTCTGCTGAAATAAGCTTTCTGGAAAGAATAAATAACTCGAAAATATTACTATCAGTATTCCATAATTGAAGTGATGATAGGAACACAAACAGTGAAAACTGAAAATATCATCCAACAAAACCATCCATGTAAGGATTAATTTTTTTTTTTTTGTACAGACAAACCAGGAGAAATCATCAACATTTGGTCTCCTCTGTGATGACACCCTTAATGATGACACTCCTTTGATAACCTGCAGAGTACTACCCAACATTTCCACACTGAAAGCAAACTGATGAACAATTACTGTATTTGTTAACATTCCTCCTCTCTGAGCTGGCCACAACTCAGAAACATACAAAACATGGATCATTCCACAAACATTTGAAGTCACCCCTCTGTTTGGAAGTGCTGTCTCTCCTTCAGAGCACACTTTTTGTTTTTCATTGAAAGCAGACATTCAAGAACAGACTCCGACTACCTTTTTTTTGCTTCACAATACAGATTCTACACAGGCTAATGTCCCTTGGAGAGAGACATGAGTTACCTGTATGCAGCTTCTGGGAAGTCTGCCTCTAAAATGGCAGCAGTGGTAAAGAAATGAGCCCAGAAGCCCTTTATTCCATACACTGGCACTGCACTACCCCATACTGGTTATATTACATACAGCATTCTCTGTGCATCATGTCAGAGGAAACGGCTTTGCAAATAGTTAGGTCTACAAGAGCATACTGCTGTACAGGTTCCTGATTCCAAACAGATTTCTGCTTAACACACTTGGGATGTCCAACCTTGAAAGATTGAACAGAACAGGCATGAGCTCTGTCTAAAAGGCATGGAAGCAAAGGATGGCTTGCTCGTTGTCTAACCTGTTCACAGGTTACAGGGGCATAAAGCAAATTTGAAGAAATCCTTCCTTGAAAGAAAAATATAGTTCTAAGACTAAGCTGAATATGCAGGAAATGAGTTCATATTGCCAGTCATGATGAAATTCAAACTATTTTCTTGAAAACCAAAACGAAAGGAAGCTTAAACAGAGGGATGCTGAGGAAGCCCTAAAACCTTAGAAGTTACGAAGGAATACAAGAATTGGAACCACATCTGGGAGAGATGTTCCCCTGTGGCCCATGGTTGTTAAATCTGGTTTCACCTCCACTTCTAAAAGCAGATTAAGGTTTTTCCCTTAAGAAAACTTCAGATGGCAGTAGAATGAAGACCAGATGCATTAGTTACAAAAAATACTTCAAATTATGCTTTCAAAAAGCTCTTAATGATTTTATGTAGTATTGACAGAGTACAAAATCAGCTTCTCATTGTTTTCTTACAGATCAGTATCTCTTACTACAGACAACCTTACCTTCTAGGGGCTTTGGCTTGTCTTGTTTTATTATCAAGGTCTTAGCAAAGGGACATAGATTTAATTTTTGTAAACCTCTCTACATAGATTCTAGAAACATTATTTTCACTTTTAACATTTCTCAAAAGCAGAAAAAAATATTAAGAACATGTACTGCTTTTTCGCTCTTGCTAGTTTTACATATGCAAAGTAACGAAAGGGAAAGTTGAAATCTTTCTTCTGCTCCAACAGATCAATTAATAAATACCAGTGCAGCTACAGTTGTGCAACCTTATTAAACACAATGGAATTATAGAGGCATAACCAGAGGCTTAATTTGTCTACCAGCATTGTAATTACTCATGCTAGTGAATGAAAAGGAAAGTACACAGCCTCACTTCTGGCTGACAGGAGAGAAATGCGTCTTTCTGCCTATCTACTTGTTATGGAAGCTTGTGTTTTCCGAGGCACCTGCAATACTGAACGTAATAGAGCTCATTGCTCGCTGGCTTATGCAGTGGCAACCAAACCTTCTGGTTGCATACATCACTTTTCAACATCAGGACACTTGTACATACTAGAGCCCCCCTGCCAGCACGTGATGGCACCTGTCATGAAGGAGCGCACCGTCCTGTACTCCCACAAGTTCTGAATTTAGTGCACGTAAGTAACGGCTGCATCTTGCTCACAAGGAGCACACTCAATGGGCGCTGCATAATTGAGGCTGACTGAACATACACAGAAAATACACCATTTCCAGAAGCGCAGCACCTATGCCACAGAGCACACTGGTCGTGCACACAGAACCCACTTGCACTGCTCAGAAGGAAGCTGAGCAGCACCACCTCAATCCCCACTCGGCCATCAGCTATCACCCTGCACGGCAGTCTTCACCTCTCCCTTGCATGATCAGCATAAAACCAACATGAGAGGGACAGACTAGCAGAACTTCAGGTTAGAACTGTGGCTGCAAAGGGGCTAGAGTTACATTCGCTTTTCTGACAGGCTATAGATTGAGAATGCCCCATCTAGATCTTATGGCACATATAGAGGAAGATATTACTGCATCCCTTGGAAGTCTTTGAAAAGCAAGCACATCTATTTTGATGGCTGGCAAACAAGAGCAGAAGTTCTCTACAAGCTTTTTGTATGACTAGAAAAAGCTAAGGAGCAAACTGAACCTAGATGTACTTATTAATATCCCATAGTTTAATCACAGGCCGTGGTTCCATATCAAGAAACCAATTAAATTTGAATACCATTTCCATTAGTATTTCAAAACATGATCATATCAGCTATTCATTTTTAGATATTCCACCAGTCTTAGCCCATGATAAGATGACATACCCATCATGTCTACTTTTCTTAGCAGATAAATCATCTCCTGCTGCAGGTCTCCTCTTTTTCCTTGGAGGCATCACTTTACTAAAGCAGTCTGATGAACTGCAAGACCGGAGACTTCCTACAGAGGGAATTAAAAACACCAGTACAAGAAATGAAACTGTTGCAGACCAGATAAACTGCGTCCACTAATAGGCATATTACAAAGGAAAGGAAAGGGAGGAAATTAGTGGATTTAAAATACAAAATACATGGTCCCCTTTCCAGAGCAAAATCTGTTTTACATGGTGTTCTATGATCAGATTTCAGTTAAAGTCAGTACTATGCCAAAATATATATTTATGCTAATGCTATAACAAAAAGCAAGAACTAAGACTACCCTGAAGAACTACTTCAGTCTTCAGTCCAATTTTTTGAAATTAATTCAAATCAGAACTTCTGAGAGTTGTTCATTATTTTCTTAAATACAGACATGACCCAAAAACTAGAGCAGCGTACCTCTAGAAAACATAACCTTTTAATTTTAAGCCCCAAGTTTTCTTTGTTATACAGAGAGCAAGGGGAAAGGAAGGTTTGTTCATTTCTTCATTTGTTTGATTGATTTGTTTTTGGTGAGGGAGGCTGGTTTTTGTTGCGTGATTTGTTTTTTGTTTTGTTAGTTTTGAAAAGAGACACATGACAACCACAAGTGGAAAAAAAAGTAGCTGTATCATTTGGATTTGGTTGGATCAGATAGTTCTCAAACAGCGAGGAGTTCCAAAAGTAGGAAACTGCCATTTTAAAACACTGGTGACAGTCAAGTGGCAGTCCTTCACTCCCGTTCTCCCAGCTGCATATTCCTATTTCTTCCTTTTGTCAGCATCAGTGCGCTAATCCAGCTCACCAAACCTGTAAATAATTAACCCAAGCAAAAACAAAATAAAACAAGCAAAAAAAGAAAAGTATAATCCCTTCTGTGCATTAGCACAACGAAGAGCACAGGATCAGCCCTTTTGACCACAGCAAGGTGCCTAACTGTCTCTGCTGCATCATGAAAGCAACAGGCTAACACTCCAGGCAGAATTTTGTCCTGCTTTCATATACTGAAGACCATATGGACACCCGAGAAAGGTATGCGTAAGAGCAGCTCAACGAGCTATCAAAGCTCTAAGTGTTATGCAGAGAATTTTAAAAGGAAAGGAAGGGAGAGGTAAGGTATAAAAATCCAGACACAAAGCAATGCCAAAGAAACTTGCAAGAAAATATGAAGAAATACAGCATGCCTAGGCTGCCTTCTCTTAGCTTCAACAGCATCCAAAGTTTAGCTATGCTTTATTAAGATGTTCACAAAAATCTTTTATTTTGAATCACAGCACAGAAGCAAGCAAAAACATTTTTACTGCTTTTTGACACCAAGGAAACAGACTGAAACCAGAGGCCCAATTCCCAACAAATACTAACAGCAATCTTATGCTTACCTATTCTTCGTATCTTTGAAAGTCTCTCTCCTGTTATAGGAGAAACACATGTAAGGAACCTTACAGCCCCACAGGCCTTAAAATACTCTAATGTACTAAAGTACTCTACATGTACTTTATTCTAAACATGCACTGAAACTATTATGCATATAAAAGTAAGGATTTTTCTAGTGTTAGGCAAGATGTTCAAACCAATTATTAACATTAACTAACTTGGTTTCAGCTAATAAGGTTTTGCACTTAGTATGCCTTCTTTGATCTTACCTTTATAATCTTTTTTATTAAGAACAGTTAATCTCTCCAGTTCAAAAAACACTCTTTCCAGTTCAAAAATTCTTCCTATACATTTTTTTTTAATTATTTTCTTCCCCTCTTTTTTACTAAAGCTCCCCCCATAATAGCACCCTCCCAGGAAAGTACGTCCATAACTACACTATCTTTTCAAAAGAAAGCTTTAAGAGTACTATGCATTGATAATATCATTTAACTAGTTATAAAAAAGCTTCCCAGCATTATACCCATAAACTCCTACCATATGAAAACATAACAATGGCTGTGTCAGAAGAATACACTTCTAGAAGCACTGTCCAGAATATCTAACAAAAGGATATTAACAATAATATTCATCTTCTCAAAAAACCAGACGTAGTTGAAATAGGTAAACGAGATTATCAAACATTCATAGGATGCCCCAAACATTTGACTACCCAGATTAAAGAAACTAAGGAACCTGATCTGCTGAATGTTACCTGTTCCATCTCATTATGCCTGCAAATTAATGATACCACAAAACTGTATTCCCATAAATCACTCTAAGCATGATGCTTTATGGCTTTTTAAATCACATTTTCAATCTTGCAGTAAGTATTTATTTGAAAACCTATACAAACTAAAAACACTTAAGACAACAACAGAACTTAACAGATGGCTAAAGACAGCCAACAGATTCAGATCTATGAACAAAACCCAGACACAAACTAAACTTAATAAATGATAATATGTGCTAACGAACACATTATTTTGAAAAATATGTATGTACGTGAGTACTTGGAAGACAACCTGTAACCATCTCACTCCTTTGACAACAATTTGATTTTTAAATGCCTTTCTATTAAAAAAACTATTATGATGGCCACAGGCATTGGATGCTGGTAAAACATAACAAAAAACACCAAACCAAACCCTCTAGGGTTTTCCTGTTTACTCCCACTAATGCTTGTTATTTGATTGGGAAAAGAAATATGCAAGGCTTCTGTGAAAAGAGATGCAAAGCAAAAGATGAAAATAAATAAACGTTACAGAATGGGACGATCATTTTGTCAGCTCTGCAACCCCAAACAAACCAAAAAAATAATCCAAGAATTCCTGTTTGAAGTCCCTTTCTCATTAAATAATAGGACAGTTTTAGGAAGATTGCCAAACTTGATATAAAAGCTTAAAGTGAGAATAGAATTCATCATACCCCAATTTCTCCAATGACTCATACAAAAAAACTTATAGCCTTTCTTGGTTTGAATGTATCTAGTTGCAGTTCTCAAACTGACAGAAAAGGGAAGAAAAGAGAGAGCTCAGAAATTGGTAAGCGGCTATTAAAAACGTATGTGTACACACACAGACACCAGGTGGACAAACATATTGACTGCACTTGCTTTCAGAGGTTTAACAACTTATTAACTGAGTTTTGGACCAAATCTTCACTACGTTTTAGCTGTTCAATGATCTATTAACTACTAAGAACACCAGTACAAGAACATTACTTGAGCAATATATACTTCTGTTACCAGAATCAGTATATTGAATTTGAAGGGTAGTTATAGTTTCCTTGTAATAATTTCTGGAAGGTGAACAGAGCAGGATATTTCTGTTACCCCCATCTAATGCTAAAAACTATCTGAGTTTGGGTTTGTTTCAATTCCTGCAATTTCTTATTTTACAGCATAACTCACTAAGTAACGTTAATATTAACCTTTTCCACACAGACCTGTCTAATTCTAAACATAAATTCAAGGTCTAGCTTTTTGCAGCTAATTTCACTTCTCACAGGCCTAATCATCTGCAAATGCACATGCAGCTCCCTCTGACTTCATGCAAAGTTTGACAGGAACTTTACTTACCGAGCGCAGCTTCTCTGATGTGATTATCTTCAAAGTTTCTTACTCCTGGGTCTCAACTCAAGATTGGCAGAACCCTCCTAGTTCTCACTGTTTTTTTGACACTTGAAGCTAGCATTTGCAAGGTAGAGCCTCCAAATGGCTGCTGAATAAGCCACCATCAGCCAAAAGCCTGCCGAGTATAAATGTTGTTTGCCAAACGTTCTATTCAGTACTTCCAAATTTGCAGGAGACGATTTACAGGAAACAAAGGGAAATATCAACTCAAGAGCCAAAATCCACCCCAAGAAATTTAAAACAATGCGCAGGATAAGCACCGCAGGGAGGGACACTCTTAGAACAGCAACAAAACCAAAATAAGCAAAAAAGAAAAAACAGTGGTCAATAAAAACGAATTCTACAAGCTATGTCCCTATCGCAGTGATTTACTGCCATAATTTTCACCTTCTTTCTAGGTAACGCCTGTGAATCCTCCTGCTCTTCTGATGTTTAAGTAGATGGATGTTTCAAAAGAAAAATAATAAACTGTGAATGCTGAAGCAATTGGAGAAATACAGCTGCTCATTTAATGATGCAAAAAGACCGCCACAAACACAGTTAACAGTCATTATTTTTTCAGATACAAGATGAGAAAAAAAACTAAGATACTCATCAAAGCATCAAACAATTTGCAATCTTCTTGTAAAAGCAGGTATACAGGAAAAATGCTCTTCTCCGTCTTGAATTCCAGACTACAGAATTGTTTTGGACTCGAGAATTTTATTTAAACCAACTAAAAAGAGTAGTGGCAAAATAATCTCCCTGCCACTCTGTCCCAAGCTTCAAGAAAACCAATGAAACCTTGTTTTTGTTGAAGACATTACCTCCTTATGTTAAACCAGCCAGGTGACAACAGGATACGTACCTTTACTTTTCAAGACATTGTAGTCTGGATAGGCAAGCAAGTTACAATTTAATAATCAAATCATTATTAATGTAAGCTATTGAAAAGCTGCTAATTTTGTAGTCATGACAAAAATGACTTATTTCAAATTCAAGAATGAGTTTTCCAAGTCAATATATATATAAAGTAGGAAAAAACTGTTTAATGAATGCTTGTAATTCTTACCCTTACTAACAGCTGATAAAGTCCCACGACACATTTACAGTCTTATTTTTTCAGATGTATACAAACACACTGAATGCTAACACATTGGAGTGTAATTAGAGCAGGTGACACGTATTTTGAAGTGAGGTCCATGTTAGTTCCCAAATTACCGAAGGAATTTTGAAAATTCCATCATCTAGCTCTTAGATATCTAAGTTCTCGTTCCAGGAAAAGAAATACTAATACTTAGAAGAGCAGTAATTGTCCAAAGTAATTTAGATGTCTGGTACATTTATTGTTAGTTCAGAAACAACTGCTTTACAATAAATGTAATAAGCATTTAAAGTTCATTATAAATGTTAACCTAAAATTGAAATACTCAGTTTTTCTAAATAGCTTTTAGAAGCCTGAACCCAATTTAGATGTGTATTAAGTCATTCCCAAAACAGGGCCCCCACTGTAATAATGTTAACCAGGATACATGTCAGGAAAAGCATAGTAATCTCTAAGGATAAGGCTTGCTCCAAAAGACTCAAAGCGTGAAAAAAAAATCTCAAAAAACAAAAATCACCTCTAGATCAGTTTGATAACACCCAAGGAATGTTTTGCAGACCTAACGTGACTGCCAAATGAGTTCTGGATGGAAAACCTCAAATAAATACACAGCATCTATTCACTACTGTAAAGTCTGTAACAAAACAAATAGGTCTTGACAGTTCTTATTGGAGAACAGAAATTATTAAAATTTAAGTACATCAAAATCAAAGAATTTGTGAAGGTAACCTTTTTTCTTTTTTTCTTTTTTCTTTTTTCTTTTTTTTTTAAGATTTACATAAGACTCCTGGGTAAGATGTTTCAGAATTGTCAAGTCCCATGTGAAATGGACATGAGATGTCACTGCACTATATTCACAATGGCCATGACCTCCCCCTGCATGTCTATTTGTCCTCGTACAAGGGAAACCAAATGCGGATTTCAACTAACTCAGGGCTAGAAGTTATGCATACGCTGGGGCTTCATCTTTTTCTAAAAGGAGATATAAAACAGGGCAGAAGCATAAAAAACACTGGAATGAAATCTAAAGATGTTCTCATTTGTAGAGCAACCTCTATTTTCAACTCTCATTTCATACTTCCTTCCTGGTTTTAAAGGTTTTTTCATAGCTACTGTAAAAAAATAAGTTCTTTCCTAGGGTTTTTTGCCCAAACTCATTCAATGAACACGCTCAAGCTTTTGAAACAGCTTAATTCAAACAAACGCAAGTAATAGGATAACCACAAATGTCAGAATAAAGCATTTCATCAAAATCAACAACATGCTCAAACACCTTCCAAGAGAGATGGTGAGAGCTCTGAGGCTGATTTCTTACACTAACCTTTTGCAATAGAAGCGCCAAGCAAGAGAGAGGACAAATTCCAAATACATTAAGCACACCTACTCTTATTGATTAGTGACAGAATGTGACTGCCTTGAGACCAATACCTCACGCTTCACAACAGCTATTTGTGATCAAAAGTAAACAAAGATTATAGAATGTATTTTTAAACACAAAATCAGGATGTATCTGTGTTTAGTTCAAGCACCTAGGTCACCATGGGGAAAACTGCACGTCTCCATCAGGAGATGGGAGAGGACATCAGTTCTAACAAACAGACAGTAAAAGGGCTGTCTGGAACTAGCTGCCTCAGCCTCTTCTGATGAGGTTTTACGTGAGGAACTAATTTCAAATATGAAACCACTAAGGACACTGACAGAAAATATTTGATAGAAGCCTTTTACAGACAGGGTAAGACAGTGCAACTATGAAATAAAGTCACCTGTTGCAGTATGGAGGACGGTATACAAGCCCCAAGTGAGCTCTTTAAGATCCCAAACAACTCAGTCCTATGCAACTCTTCTCATTGCTCTAGGCTATGAGTGTGCTAAATTTATGATGTCGTCCCAGAAATCTCCAGGAGGAGCTGACAGCTCTCTCCACTCTCCTAAGTGCTCAGGGTAACATCAGCACACATAGCCAGCACCTCAGGATAGAGAACAACTTGGAGGCAGATGGTAGGACAGACATGGCCACTTTTAAAGAACTGTTGTGCTGAATGATCAGGGCTTGAAGCCAACAAGTTATTTTCCTTCCTCCTTAGGTATCAAGCCTGAAACACAGAAAGGAATGAAGAAAAAGAAATCAAGGCAGATGCTAGCTCATAAGGAACAAGCACAAAAGAAGGCAACAAATGCTGCAAGTTATCAAGCCGCAAAGCTCAAATGCTGGTGAAGAAGACTTGGCTGCAAGCGAGTACCACGCACCTGAAATGAAGGCCTCAAAAATGATGACATTTTATAGAACCGAAAATAAATTTGGAACTAAGAAATAGCCCTTAGACATATATTGAAAAATCTGCACAAGAACCAGGAAAATGTTCCCTCCAGCAAAATGACTCGAAAAAAAAGATTGGGCTGTTTGGAGCACAGCATTTAAACTCGGTCACAGGCAACACAATAACCGCAAGAGTTCTTGCTTCTGCTCTGTTCTCACTGATGCTCTTTCAAGAGTCAAAACACTGTAAGAACACGGATATTCTGCTAGTCTAATGGGTTGAGTCCAAGGAGTGAGAGAAATTTTTCATAAAGTCTTCTAAAGAACTCACACAGAAATAGTAAAATGACACACTGCTGAAACCTACATGAGCTCTTCACAAGTGAAGAAATTGAAAGCATGTACATTTATTTTGAAGAAAAATTTTTAAAAAGGCAGTTGCTTTCTAGAACTCCCTTAGCTTCCTAAAATTTCAGTTTCAATGTTAGAGAAACTTATTTCACAAAGCACGATTACATTGTTCTGGTCTATTTCTACTACGTCCCTATTAAATACCTGTCTGGTGATCGTCTTGACCAACGTCCTCTGTCAGATTCTGTAAGAGAAGAGGAATGATACAGTTAAACAAGATAGCGACCTTCATCGATCAGTAATGCTTTTAACCTTTACTTGATTTTGATATTCAACTTCATTATTTAAGGAACATCTAGCTAAAACTGCAGAGGCTTTGTGTTTTGGATTTGCATTTATCTAAAAAAATTACCCCTTCAAATTTATCTAAGAAATTCAAGGATAGTCTGTAAGTCATTTGAAAAGTATCTTGAAATATTTTTTAAATCAAAAACAAACTATGCTTGAAGAGTGGAAGTAACTATCCACTGAATGGGGAACTTTACAGTGCTGTTCTAAACAATTCCATTTAAGTCAAATTTAGCATTTACCACAGAAGTGGCTTTGCTTAAGGATAAACGCCCATACCTGTTCCCAAGAATACTGGTTAAAAACAACTGAAATCTTGGAAACAAATTACCCCCTTTTTAGGCAGTATCTTTTCCACCAAATTTGCAATGTATGAACAGAAGCAATATAGGCACTTCCAGATACGGTTGCAGTATAAGAAGTGTAAAAGCAGCAGGGATACTCTTCAAAAATTGTGTTTCACTCTTTGCATGGTTGCAAGAAGACAGCTCACTCATTCAATATTTTCCACAAGAACTGTAAGAAATTGGATAATGATGATTATCATCAGTATCTGATAGATCTAGGAAAACTCGGATTGAAAAAACCTTCTGAAATAAACAACTCTCTGTTGCAGTGAACGCTCCTCAAACTCCACTCTGACCCCTGGTGAATAATTTTTCAACTTTTACTAATGCTGCTAATCTCCTAATTCTTCTATTTGAAACCCACAGCCTCTCAGACAGAAAGGCAGTCATAGTTTTATAAGAAGTGTAATCATGCAATGATTTCAACCACAGAAACATTCTGGACCATAACCCTAGCTACTCCACAGAGAAAAAATGGCAAGTCATTACCAGCCTATTGAGGGTGTGGTAAATCTTGTGAATATTTGCCAGTGTTGATAGGTGAGAATTCAGTTGAAAATCTAGAGGGGAAGGAAAAAAAAAGTTTTAAATTGCCTGCTTTCCAGCTGTAGCAACCAAGGTCTTCGCATATTCTGGTAATTTAATAAAATCATCACAACACTATAAAACAAAGCCAACTCAATTCTCTTTCAGCATCAACATTTTCAACATCAAATGGAAATGAGCAAGTTAAATCTGCAGGAGATCCTACGTGCACATTGTTCTTATGGCATGGATGATTCCCAGCAAAACAGAACTATACTTAAGTACAAAATTATATTAAAGTTGAAAAATTTAAATATTTACAACTTTTGTCTTTAAAATCAGGTATCATTACACAGAGTTTCCATGCTTTTCGATCCTCTTCTTCCATCTATTCCAAAAACAGTTTAATTCTCACGCAACATTCTAAAATCACTAGTAAAAATACTTGTTTTTTTAAAGATAACAAACAAGTACTTGCCTCCATGCTCATTTCTTTGCAAAACTAAATTACTGGAATACACTTACACAGTTGAAACATGACTTTTGTATAACGAATCAAAAGTCACAACACAGCAGCTAAGACCGAAGACCAAAAAAAAAAAAAGAATCCTGACGCTTCATGAAAGAAGCCTTAACTTAGGCACTGACTTTGCTTCCATACTCCACAAATAAAACACTTGAGCTTGCTTTGGATGAAAAAAAAAGCAACAAACTAATTCTCTTCTATTCTTTTAAATCACCTATTTTTGCTAGAAATGTGCCAAGAACAAAACTAGAAAAGTAGTAATTCACAAAAAAGATCAACTTGGATCCACTCAGAGAGGATGCAAACCAGCAGGAATCTCAGAAGCTGGGCACAGACCAGCTGAGAGAGATACAAACTGCAAACTACTAGAAGATACTTCCCTTTAAACTGAAAGCAAACTAGCAACCCCACTAGAACTTGTGTTGAAAAGCACGCTGATTACACAGCCAGAGACATGTTCTGTGTGACAAGCACAGCCTCCCGAGCAAAATTCCCGTGTGTGCCCAGCGTCACTGCTACCAGCTGATGCACTGAAGCATCTTTACTGGGAAACATTGAGATTGGCTTTCCAATTTAAGATGCAAGTAAGGACAAAACTGTAATTCCCACATTTCCATCCAGAGCATTTTAAAAGAAGCTCTCAAAATACACTGGAGATGACCCAGAATCTATGGATAAACAATCTGCACTGGACCCGAGGGGACAGCATGGAGCTGGGACAAGGGAGGGTCAGGCTGGGTGTCAGGAGAAGGTGCTGCACCCAGAGGTGGTTGGGCACAGGGACAGGCTTCCTGGGGAGGTCGTCATGGCACCGAGCCTGCCGGAGTTCACAAAGCGTTTGGGCAATGCTCCCAGACACATGGGCTGATTTTTGGGTGGTCCTGTGTGGAGCTGGGTCCCAGCTGAGAATATTCTGTAACTTCATGAAATATCAAATCCCCCGAAAAGCAAAAAAACACCATTATAAATTTAAGAAGTGCATTTGAAGGAACTGCCTGCTGTAACCATTCTTGTAGCACACATCAGCATGGAATTCTCTCGTCAGGGTGAATTAAAAAATTTCTAAAGATACCTTTAGGCATCACATGAATCACATGTTGCATTTACTGTCTTATCTGGAAAGTCTCATTTCGGTAATAGCTGCCTACTTCTTAGCTTATTTTCCCCAATTCACCATCACAGCAAGACAATTTCTCTAAGTCAGATGTGCCAAAGATGGAATTTCACACTTTAGATGTACTTATAATCTATATCAAGACAAAAACAAGCCATATCTTCTTACCACGCCATGGTAGGAAGATCTTGCATCTTGAACAGGGCGCTACATTTTTTTCTGCATTAAGTGCTCAATTAAGTTCCATTTTTGCTAGTCAAACAATACTAAGCAGAACCGTTCTGCAAAAAGAAAAAAAACAACCCCCAGTTTCTTAGCCAGCCTTCAATCCAACAAAGGATTTTTTTTTTTAAAGGGGGGGGGGAATGGGAGGATTGGGGGAAGATGACCATTAAAGATTAAAATGTAATTTTAAAGTTTCCCTTGTCCAGCCTAAGACCTACAAAGAACACAGGTCTTTAGAGAAAGCAGTTACACCTGGAGCTAACAAGTTGAAAACACTGAGCAAATATTTTCTTCTAAATTAATACTAAATAATTTCAGATAGTACTTTTTAAAATATTTTTTCTATCATTTTTAAACTAGAATTATATAGACTAGTTATTGCCTTCGAAATAAAACATTCCTAGACGCTTCCAAACACATCGCCAATACCAGTGTATTTCTCGCCTCCACTGGAAATATCCTTACAATTTTAATCTGTTACTTCAAAAAACGTCACACAGTTGTGATGAGCTTAGAGGAGTTACACAGATATATTTTACAGCTCTTACACAACAAGCATCACACCTCAGTTCTGCACTGCCCGGTTACCCACATGAGCATTGAGGCTTCTAGAATGAAACCAGAGTCTCATGTTTTGTCTCTTCCGCACGGGAAGCTGGCAAAGTCAGGATGTTATCCGAAACAGAAAACAAGCTTCTTTTCCAGTTCCTGCTACAAAAGCAAAGGTGAGCAGCTGCCAATGAATTACCCAGTTAAATTACAGCTCAAGTCCCCTTCTGAGCCGCTCTCAGCCTTTGTTGTATGTGTATTGCAAGCAACGGCACACAAAGCATCCTATACCACTGAAAAGGCATACTTAGAGTAGAGTTTTTCAAGGAACAAGGGGTGAAAAATCCTTCCTCCCATACTCATCGAACACCATCTTGAGAATGAGCCATGGGGCAACGGCGCAGTCAACGCACCAGCCAGAGCCTGCTATCCCCTCAGGAAAACTCTCTGCTCAAACCCCAAACAGCGCACGGTGCTGCTGGCTCTGGTTTTATTCCTGCAGAGAAGGAAAAATCTTGACCTGGGACCAAAAGAAGGAAACCTGCCTGCTGCACAAACTCTGAGTAGAAGATATGTTGCGATGTTTCCCGAGGTACAAACTTCAAGAGGCGCACGTCAAACAGATCCGTCAACAAAAATGTATGTGCTTATTTTTCTTGCAGGTCTTAGCCTATCTTTAGCAAAGGCTGAAGCAATGGAAATTCCAAATTCTATTACATAGTTTGAAATAATCCACAATGTAACACCTAAGGAAAAATATATACATCTGAGTAAAACAATTCCAGTTCCACAGAAAACCAGAAAGGAAAGAAATGCCAGAACCAACCTAACACCACGGGACTTAAACCTGGTCCGCAGGTTAGCGCTACGAACAAGTACTGAACTCCAGGCTAGTCAATTAGCCCTAATAAGATACTAATTAAATGTAAACGTCAGCAAGTTTTAAAATAACCTTTAAAATACTTTAGTATTGAAATTTACACCACGGACCTGATGGGTACAGAGGGGCAAAAGCAGCAGCAGCTGGCTGGGCTCGTTTCCTCGGCAAACTAAGCTAAACATCGTTCTGCTCCCCTCAGCCAGACACACCTAGAAATGCAATGAACAAAAACCTCAAAATATCTGATATAAAAACCTCAATATGTACCTGAAGTATAAGCAAATGGCAGAGGTGAACGAAGCTGAATGCCCTAGTTTCCTATCTGAAATGACAAATTCAAACCTGTCAAGTCACATTTTTAGGAAAAAAGATGACCATGCTCTAATTTTTGTGTTGGCAAATTATTCACACGACACCACAAATGAATATCTAGAAAAAGAGTATTTCCAGCTACAAGCCTACCCACACCTTGACACGTACTTGCCTGACATCTCTAACTCAGTTCCTGCTGTCAGAATTATCACTTCCAAGCTCTGACAACCCCCAGCCCCTGGGCACGCGATTATCATCTCCTACAAAATTTGCAGTAGCACTAATGCAGGCCAGCAGCAGCCTCTCGAGTTTCCTTTAAAAGCTTCTAGATTATTTCGGCACATAGAAAACCTCTAGTAGCTGCACGTCTAAACAGTTAGTCTAAAAATATTATCCTAGACAGACGCAACACTTAAATGCTATAGATACAACTGCGCATTAAAAATTTACTGTGGAAGTCGTCGTAGGAGTAATTCTCATGACTGCAAGGATTTGTCTGACTCAGCACAAATACTGTAGTGTTTCTGTAAGCTTCTCAGAAAACAATTAGATAGAAACACATGCTAGGCAGATTCACTCCTGAAAATTAAAGTGGAATGTTTCTGCTTTTAGTTTTATTTAATATAAACAATCCTCGGCTTCAAATAACAGAACTGAAGGAAATTTGCAGTAGTGGGGGAAATAATACTTCAAAGCACTGTCTTCCTCACCAGTTTTAAATAAGCCTTACTTTTCCAAAAAAAGAATCACTTTGGCATCTCTCAACTCCACAATGTCACGCTCTGCACTCTGCTTACAGAATTATCCTAACAGTAATTGACTAATGAATTCTGGAGTTCAGATCTAAGCCTATGTTTGGTGAAAGCCTTCAGTACTTACATTCAGGAAGCAGAATCACTACACTCATTACTGAGCGTATTTTGTTTTAAAAGGAATGTGTGCCTCAGTTTTGCTTTCATTTACACAGAAGCACCACAACACCTCTAAAGGCAGAGATGCCCCAAGTGCAGTGCAGCGCAGGCAGCAGCTCGGAGCTGACCCCGCGCTCCTGTCAAAGCCAGGATTAAGAACTCATTTCCACCATCCCCAGCTGAATCCCCCCAGGCAGCGACACCCTGTACCACGGGCAGCCCGCAGAAGATGCATCTCTCCCCGTCCACCATGCCAGAGCAAGCAGGCAAGGAGAGGCAGAGAAAAAGGCTTAGGAAGCAGAGGAACATCCTTGCTTTGATGGGGTTGAACACAGGGCCTGGTTCAGTAAGAAAGTAGAGCTGAACTCCAGCCGCGGCTGGACCATGAGGGCCTCCAACGAACCCTATGGAGAAGTGGGGTGCCCGTCCTACTCGAGCCCAACAGGCGCCAGCCATTAGAGCTAGAGACGTGGTGCCTCCGGGTTTTTCTCCTGTGTGCACACCTGCCTACAGACCAGCACCGAGCTCACAGGTACTGCTGACACCAGCTGTATCCAAACCTGCACTTGCAAACTTGAGTATGTTTTCCAAATGCTACACCCTAAAACATTCTGAAGCAAAACAGAGCGCTGTAAGTAACTGGAATAAAGGCCCAGCAACAAAATGTGGCTGAAACGACAAGGTACTAAACCACACCTGAATTAAAATGTATCACTTCAATGTAAACCTTCCCTACCGCATTCGGTATTACCACGTCACCTGTCAGCCACGTTACCTGTAACAAAATATTTCAAAACGACTGCGTGCTACGCAGATACGGAACAGCATTAATGTTTTTTCCACAGGAAGAAATCCTTATTTTACCTAGGTGTTTGAATGTGTACCCTGACCCGAAGGCTTGTTTACAAAAAGAGCTACTGCAGATTAAAGTTCACTGAGAATTTTGGAGCAATTTAAGCAGTACAGAAGTTGCACAGCTACTATTTAGTTTGAATGTATTTCCATTTATCCTTGATTGACTTGGACCAAGTCAGGCCTATACCAACAGATACTCCTCAAAAACCCTGCACACTGCCTCATGTTTTGTGGCCTTTTTTTTTTTTTTGTAAGAAAAGAGACCTAGCACTGAGTGCATTTATGGTGCAATCTGTCTGTTGCTGATGCTGCAAATACCACCATTTGTGTACCCACTGAATGTATTTGATAAGCATTCCTAAGGGAGATTCCTGCGAGAACATAACAACGCCGGAATGACCCGCCACAGCTGGAAAAGAATGAGTAAAAGCAGTGGAAAATTAGAACCAATTTAAGCCTCCTTCTAAAGCATGTATTAACAAATCAAACAGCCCTTCAGTGATTTTGTGCTGCTGAGGTTGCGAACAGACATTCTTTCAGCCAAGATCGTGGACAGCTGAGTTACAAGGCGTTTCATACACAACCAGTTTTACACCCATTTGATGGGAAGTGCTCATCCAGCCTAACTCACTCTACCACCAAATTCATTTTGAGGAGCATCAGTGAGTTAATTTTGCATCACTGAGAGCGATGGCCCCAGAGTAGTTTGCCCGCAGCACTCTCAACTTCATGCCAGATTAGGTGGTGTTTGTCATCCTACAAAGGGCACAAAGCTAATAAAAACTTTGTATCCTGTATTCCAGCTGGTTCAGCAGAAATGCAACCCTGTCCAGATCCAGTGCGCACTGCCAGGGCATCCAGCACCACACGGCCCCGCTACGCATCGCGATGGAGCTGCAACAGCCTACAAACAGCCACGCCAGGCCCCAGCTGTTTGCTTCCCCTGGCTGCCAAAATTACAGATCCCACAGCTCTGCCCACAGCAGGGGCCACGGGCACATTCCCTAATCCACTGCAGGCAAAAATCTACCGCGTCACTTTAGTCACCGTAAGTAGAGGGCAAGAGCTAACCCAGATAAATTTGACTGACTGGATTAGAGGGTGCTCCCACAAGGCCCCTGACCAGAGGAGCACTGGAAGCAGGAATCTCATCGGCAGGAGCGAGCCCCTGCAGTAGGCAGAGTCCCAGGGTCTGTGCAGCCACGCATCTGCAACAAGTGGCACAGAAACGTGCCACGCCAGCTCGTTCCCGATGGCAAATTAAAGCCTTGTGGCCGTAACAACAATATGTATTTAAAAATAAAATACACATCACTGTGCAAACTGGGATGTGGCTTGTTGGTTGTTTTTTTAAACCGCTTTACGAGACAAAATGAGATATTGTATTTAATCTCAAACTTATAATTTTAAATAAAATGTTTTAGTTGGACAACATGAAAAAGCACTTCTCTGGGATTTGCAAGCAGGTACATTTAAAATAAGGCTTCTGCATGAAGCCCTTGTTAGTAGCATTACTCACTGTAGACAGAAATACACCATCACCATTAAGTGCTCTAATATTTAAATTGGATACAAGAGTTGCACGTATTTATGGGATGTATGTTATTTCCTAGCACTTCACTTCCCACAAAGCATTTTGCAGAAATCAAGCATGATTTCCTCTTCTGCTTCAAGATGCAAACAAAACCAGGACAAAATGCTTTGGAGGGGAAAAGAAAAGTCTTTGTTTTCTTATCTCCAAATCGATGGGGGGAAAAAAAAGTAAAGATACAGAATTAGTGACTCACCTAAAGTTAATACAAGTTACTCAGACAAAATCAAATTTAAATAAAGTGCTGAAACTGCACAAATAAAAACTCATCCTGGTACAAAAGAATAAAGAGAAGCAGTGAAAGGAAGACTGCTTACTTGCCTAACTCAGCGTACTGCATTCCTCGCAAACAGAAGGCATTTCTGTTTATTCTTATTGGAGTTGCAAGAAACTTCTAAGCAAACGTTTGCAATAGAGAAAAGGAAAGCTGTGCTTCTTATCCAATGTGAAAAAGCATTATGTTCAGTCTCAGAAAGAAAAAACAAATGAGCAAAAAACGTAACAACAGCTTACATTATAAGGGCAGAGACGGACCACAAGGAATGTTCTGCCACTTACCGTTGCAAGCATTTAATCAATGTGGAAAAAAAAATTACTGCTATGAATCTACCGATAACAAAGCAAGTTAGTTTAGGAAAACATTCCTTTTTAAAATACCACGTACAGCAGGCCACGAACTGCGTAGAATATATATATATACATGGAGGTGGAAGATCCATATACCCCAAGGGACATTTTGAAAGGGAAAGCAGTACCAGCTGCAGGATGAGGCAGTATTTTGTTGTTTCTTTTTTTTGCAGAGAAATTTAAAAAAATCAGTGTGTAGCCTTCACCACCCTACTTTAGGAAGCGTTGGAGGGCCGTAGGAGCAGCTCACACGCGTGTAACGGAGCCCTCCGGGTGTTTCCTGGGGCACGGCACCCCGCCGAGGCCCCCCAGAAAGCATTTTCTAGAAGGCCGGCCGGGCGCGAGGCGGTTATGGGGGCTCTAACGGCAGCCGTAGCCGCCGGCACGCCGCGCTCCCCCCCCCCCACACACACACAGAGCCCGGAGGAGCCGGGCCGCCCGCAGACGCGTCCCCACGACGCCCCGAGCGGCCCCCCCGCACCGAGCCAGGCCGGGCCCCCCGCTGTGAGCCGCGATCGCGCCCCAGCGCCCGCCGCCCCCAAGGCCCCCCCCGCGGGGCGCGCACCTCAGGGACGGGGGCGGGGAGCGCCGCCGCTGCGCCTGCTGGGAGTTGTAGTCCCGCGGCCCCTCCCCGCGCAGGGGGGCGGCGGCGGGCGGGACTCCACCTCCCACAATTCAGCGCGTTCTCCCCCCCCCCCCGAGGCTCTCCCCTCCCTCACGGCCCCCCCAGGCTGGGGGAGCTGCGTCACGGCCCCGCTCCCCTCACGGCCCCCCCCAGCCCCTGGCAGCCCCCCCGCGGCCGTGAGGGCGGCAGGAGGAGGAGGGGCGGCCCGGCCGCTACTCACTGACAGCGGCGCCATCCGAGTGCATTTTCGTGCAGCGCGCACGCACGGCCGGCCCGGCCCGGCCCGGCTCCCTCGGCCCCTCTCTCCCAATCGCACGGCACAAGCGCGGACGCCTCCCGGCCCCGCCCGCCGGCGGCGTCTATTGGCTGGCGCCGCCCGTGGAGGCCGCAGGTTGTGCCGTGCGATTGGGCCGAGCTGCTGTCAGTCTCCTCCCACCTCCCCCGGCCCGCTCCCGCAGTCCTATTGGACTCGAGCGTGGTCTAACCCCGCCTCCCTCCGCTCTGATTGGGCCTCACCGCTGCCACTCCTGGCCGGCCTTGAAAGCGCGTGCAGAGAACGCCACTTTGTGTCAGCCGCGCCTCCCATTGGCTGCGGAGGCCGAGGGCCGCGCCCACCGGGCGCTGCGATTGGATGAGCGGGACGGGGGGCGGGGCTCTGCTGTGGCAGCGGGGAGGGAAACTGAGGGGATGGGGGGGGGCTGAGGGAGAGGGGCGGGGAGGAGGCCCGGCTCCACGGGAAAAAAGCGGATATAGAGGTTAAAGGGAAAATAAATAAAAATTAAAGCAGCAGAAGCTGGGGTTAGCTTCTCAGATACTTCCAACGTCCCGCATGCCAGACATTCAGATCTGCGCGTGTCAGCCCAAGCTCATACTCCGCAGGGCACGACTGAGTTACAACCCATGGGGTAATTCGGGGCTGAGAGGATCAGTCCTTCAGGGCGCCTGGCTGCCGGCACGCTGACCAGAAAAAGTACACAGAATAAAAATTCATTCTCAGAACGCAGTCAGTTCGGTTCAGAATAAAAATACATTCTCACACGCACACAATCTTCACCCAAGCTGTATGTAACTGATACAAACCTAAAGGAAGGTGTCACTAAAAATAATGAAAAAAAAAAAAACCACACACCTATTTGGTTATATCTGAAGCCATTTGTTTGTAAATAAAGCTTTTTATGTTGTTTTTTTTTTCTTTCTTAAGTCTGAAATGACAGATACTGCTTTGCTCTACAAACCCTTCCTCAGACTATAGCTTCTCTAACTGCTGCTCTCCACAGCTGTAAAGCACATCACACTGTCAATGTGACACATTAAAAGTTCAAAATATTTTTGAATAGGTGAATGCACAAGCATAATCTCTGCACCATAAAAGCAGATCTGCAAAGAAATCCATAGGAAAAGACAAAATAGACTTTGTTTTCTGCTTCTGCCTGCCAAACGATGGCTGTATGCTCCAGCCAGGCAAGGCCCATCCCACGAGAGCAAGGCCCACTGTAGCTCACACCTTTGCACCTCGGTTCCAAACCCAAAAAGGGGTAAATAGCCCCCTTGTTGCCACTTATTGTAAACTACTACACAAGCTTCCAGGCAGGGAGATGTTATGTCATCAGGCCTGTGTTTTATTTCTGAGCTTCTCTTCAAGCCTGAGTTTACAAAACACAGAAACACTTCACTTTGAATAAAGCACACCGATTAGGTCATGGTTTACCAAGCGTTCTCTCAAGGGCAAAGGCAGTTGAAGCAGTTCTGGCATTAGCCTCTTAATCCTAGCCCTCCTGGCATCCTTTCTTTTGCGCCAGTACAGCCACTTGGACAGTTAGATAGTGGGTAGATCACAGAGCAACCCTGCCCCTGCCCTACCAAAAAAAAAAAAATAGGAGGAAAAAAAAGTTGTGTGTTTTTGTTTTGCTTTGTGTTTTTCAGCCAGATCAATATCCTTTCATGACTCACCAAACACACATGCAAATGCTCCCAACAACACACAGAAGAGGAATAATTAACCGAGACCTGGAGGGGCAAGAAATGCATTAGCTGATTTACATGCTGCTGGGACTAACTTAAAGCTGCACTCATTTGCAAAGGCCTTCTCAAGGAAGGGAAAGGGCACTTTTTTTCTTTTTTTTTTTCTTTAAAGGAGAAGGTAATTGTTTACTTTTTCAGTTTGCTTGCCTTTTTTTGATAGTTTAAAATGGCAACCACATAAAAAACACCATCGACTGTGAAAAATACTGCATAACATATAGACAGAAAGGCACCATACACTTAATTTAGCCTTTTTCACTATCAGAAACATAGCACAGAAAGGTCTTGGAGAGAACCCTTTGATTCCAAAAGTTATTAAACTCCAAATTGCTGAAGTCACTGCACCTCCCAAATGCCTGTGTTCGTCTTGCTTTGCTTAGAAATGAACTTGAAAGTTCATTTTAGGCACCACACTCACAAATCACTATGTTTTTCAAGTCAGAGGGGGGAAAAAAACTGTATTGAAAATAAAAACGTTAATAAAGCAGAATTTGCTGAACATTAACAAAGCAGATAAAGCATCTACAAAATACAGTACGGGGCATTGTAAGAAAAGAGACAAATTGTCTACCAGAAACCCAGCAATCATGGTTCTAAATCTAGTAACTGATACCCAAGTGAATACAAACAGCTTTATGTAATCTTTCTGAGAAGATTTTTCACTTTCAGAATTGCAGTGAAACACCTCAACAGTGGTTTATTCTTGTACATACTGTAATGTTCTCTATGAGCAGTACACTACTGAGAGGGGATAAAAGAGGACCTCAGGTGGCAGAAAGCAGCAGCTGCAGATTATGTAACTGCAGCTTTCAAATCCCTCCTCATAAGTAATTCAGCCGATGTTCATTGTCATGTCCCATGGACTCATACTATGCTCATTGCTTAAGTAAAAAGGCTTGTTTTGTTACCCTTACTTAACAGATAGGTGAGTTTGACCCTGAGGGCCCTTCTGTAACACCGTGCAAACAAATGTAATATTTTACATACATAAGAAAAAAAAAATCAGGGCTTTTGGTCACTCCTATTTAAATCCTTGAATTAGATTTCAAGGTTGTTTTTTTTTTTTCAACTTTAGTCTGAGATCCTTAAAAAAGCCTGCTTAACCCATAATTAGGAATGCTTTACGCAGCCAAGATTCAGAGAGCAGCTCTGAATTTCTGCCTGCACCTTGGAGGTACATCAAATCAAGCAGCACTTTTGTTTGGGGCCACAAAGGTCCCTCCCTCCCTGTAAGCAGAGGACCCTGAATGTTTTCCGTATTCTGTTTCCATGAGATAGATATGTGGGAGCTGCTCTCACCTGCACACTTAAGCTGCACCCAGCTTGTTTCAGTAACGTCAACTGCTGTTCAACTGAAGGGTGTGCCCAACTTCTGTTGAATAAGCTTGTAGCTGCAACACCCCTTTTGAAAATGGGAAATAAAAAAAATCAGGTACTTTTTAGATCAAGAGTTTTGAGCTGCAGCTCCCAGGTCTCAGAGTGCTCTGTGACAACACTTGGGCCACTGCTTCTGAAGCTGAGCTTACCAGACACAGAAATGTCTGGGTCACAGAATCATCCAGGTTGGAAGAGACCTCCAAGATCCCCTAGTCCAACCTCTGACCTAACACTAACAAGTCCTTCACTAAACCGTATCACTAAGCTCTACATCTAAACGTCTCTTAAAGACCTCCAGGGATGGTGACTCAACCACTTCCCTGGGCAGCCTATTCCAATGCCTAACAACCCTTTCAGTAAAGAAGTTCTTCCTAATATCCAACCTAAACCTCCCCTGGTGCAACTTTAGCCCATTCCCCCTCGAGGGCTCAAAGTGGGAACATTTGTAAGAGGATTCTTGAGTCTCCACCCTGCTGAAGAATCCAGTACAATTACTCTCAAAAGTTGCTCTCTTACAAGTTACATAGAGTCCTTGTTATTCGGAGGTACTCATTGTTAGGCTCCTGATGAAATGATGTCTCTTCCTTTATGTTCCCGGAAACTTTAACTAATGTGCACAGAATGCCAGGGAGGATGGAACTAGAAGTACAACGGAATACAAATTATTCAGAAGTCAGACTCATAAACTAGACCTTTTACGGCCAGGAAAAGTTCAAACATTCAGAAAATAAAACATGACTATTTTATACATTTTATTTTTTCATGTCTCTGAACGTACAGTGTAAGATATCCACAGAGGTTTTTATTTCATAACACAGTACCTTTTGAAAGTTGAAATGAAGAGTGGGATTAGACAACAACAGGACTAGTCACATGCCCCTGCAGCAAGACCTGTTCTAGCACATTTCTTTCATAGTTTGAGACATAGCGATTGCGACTAAGAGGTGGACTGCACTGTTTTCTAAACCAGGCAGAGACAGGGGGTTAGGACAATGCAGATTCAAGGACAAATCAAGAGTAGGTTTAGCTTTAGCAGTATACATACAGCTCATGGTCATAGTTTCTCTTAGTCATTCTGAGAAAGTAATCCAAATGCCGACATATAATTGATACTTATTACATTTGCATACAGTGGGATATGTGGACATTATGAGGTACAGATCCACCAACATTACGTTACTCAAAGGAACAGAATATTTTAACTTCAGCTTTCAGGAAGAGGAGAACATTTCTAAATCCTGTGAAAGTTGAAAATCCATTCAAGTATGCACACTGACTTTGAAGATTACACACAGAGATGATGTATAGCCTGATCCATTACCACAACTTGTGCTTTGGTGTCTGACTTCTTGAAAAATGCCCTGATTCTATTTTTTTAATCATTTAAAAATAAAATAAAATAAAAGGTTTCAAGCTTTTATGTTTATGAATACTATTTCCTGCATCTCACATGAATAAACTGTTCATGTTACAAGCTATTTGTAGAGTCAGCCTGTGGAAAATATTAAGTAATGTGGCAAGTTAATGTTATGTTTTGTACATGCTGTGGAAAGGCAAACCTGTGGCTGGACGTAAGTCAGAGCTAGCATCGGTGCATACAGTAAAGAAGTGGGGTTACTCAGCACCACTGTGCAATGCTGGTGCCAGCACCAGCGGCTGATGCAGGCTGTGAGAAGGGAGAGACCAGGGCTACTGGCATTTGCAAAAGAAAACTGCTGGAAGTGCAAGAAATAAAAATTACAATCAGCTTTTGTCTCTTCACAGAAACCTTGTCATTGTAAGCAGGAGTTTTTAAATAAATTCTTCTGCAGTGTGCCCATGGGTCATAAACAATAGTTATGCAGAAATACTTTATGCTCTTTGTAAAAACATTGCAGAGTCTAATATTTTGTTAGTTTGTAAGAGTCACAGCCTTTTCACCAATACTATAAATATCAATCGTCTGCAAATTGTTCTATAAAACCAAATTTCTTTAAGAATAAAATATGGTTCAGCAGCAGATTCAAGTCAAAAGTGCACACTCTTGTTCAAACATAGTTTTTGCATGTATTTTTTCCAAGGAGCTACCAGGAGAGGAAAGGGGTCATATCTGAAATGGATAGGTCCGTTTAACTCTGAAAAAGTACAGTATAGGATACGTTCAGTAAAATTGAGGAAGTTATTCCAAATCAACCTCCCACCCCTGCTTGGATGCATACAAAACAGATGTCTGGCCCAGGTGGATACCAGTTTATCAAAATGTTTGCAACTTCCCTCTCTTACAGTGATGACAACTCATTAAAGAAGAGTCACCAGCTATGACACAGAAGTTCAGTGTTATACAGCATGGGAGTTCCTCCTTCTTAAACAATGTAGTCTTTTTGGCTGCTAGTTCAGTTTCAAACAACAAACCTTTGCTGGTCCCAGTGATATGTTATTTTCTCATTCTAATTCGTTCGTTTAAAATATTTAGGAGTGCTCATATGAAAGTGATGAATAAGCTCATAATTATGTCCATCTTTGTAAGATCCAAACCTAAGAAAAATATTCAAGAAAGCAAAATCATTACAATATGATTTAACCCACACAGTCAAGTCACGCACTTCTGTAGTATAATTAATACTTCTTCTTAATGTTCTAGATAGCTTGTTTCAGAAATAGACCATAATCCTACTTACATATAAATCATAATCTATGTCAGATAACTAGCTTGAGGTCTCCGAGGATGGAGACATTTAATTACACTGATTGGATTAATGCTATGGGTGCTCTATAAATGGAACTCCAGCTGACAAAGGTAAGGGGGGCTTTTATCCAGTAAAATCCTATGCTCTATATTTTTTTTCCACTGAGATAGTGTTTTGCTCTCCACAGTATCCAAATACTCAGCTCTACTGTTAATATCACAGATTTTTCTTTGAAAATTATGGTGAAAATTGTATTTTTTCATGCTGTATTTAAACCTGAAGATTTTGACCACTGCCTATTACAGTAGATGGATTTATAAAAGTAAAATGTAGTACTTACACAAAATATCAGTGCTAAGTAACGTGTAGAAATAGTACCATTGTGCTTCAAATGAACTACAATGGGAAAAAGTTAAACTTATTCCTAAAGACTACCATTTTTTTCTGCTTACAGGCAGCCATAAAGAAATCAGGACCAAAAAAAAATAGTCTGTGCTGAAATCAACTTTGAAAAATTCGAAAGTGTAATTCTAACTTTGGGCAAGTTTCATCATGTGGAAAAGACTAGGCAAATCCCTGCTTAGGCAGGAAGCCAGTGACTGAGTGGTTAACAAAAAGTAAGTTCAACTGTTAGTGCATATAAAACATATATATTATATATATTCTGTACTGTGTAAAGTAGAAACAAGTTAACTTAGTAAGTTCAGCATTGTTGGAAATTGTCATTCTGTGGCAACATCCATCTCAAACCCCATGGCTCTCCGCTGATATTTGATCCAAAATAAACATCTTTCTCCATGTTTCTTAGTTATGCAATGCCAGTAGAAAAATAACATCAGCTTAAAACCTCGTCCTTTTCTCTTCTGGACAAAAGTAACAAACTGCATCAGGCATTCGGTTTGACATTTGCTCTAGTTATACAGTATATTTTAACTACTCTTTGCATAAGTATTTTAACACATATATTGTATTTTGTGTTCTAAATAGTAGTATTTTATGCTCCTGATCCTCAAAGTGCTGAGAAACGTGGGAGATCTCTCATCATCTATAAAAAGAGTTACCACACCACTTGGCAAATGTCCCTATCAAACAATCTCAGAAATTAATTATCTGGGTGAAATAAACATTACCTTCAATTTACGGTGCAACGCAGCAGACGGATTTTCCCAAGGCACATGCCAGGTTAATGGTAAAAATCGAATTACAAATCAGAAGTCATTGCCTCCTAATTTGGTACGGACCAGTACCTCCCACTTTGAGAACTACTTTGTTCCTAGATGTCATGTGCATCATCTCCTTAACTTCTTATGAGATGTACTGACCTGGGATTGAAATGGGTGTCCTCGGGAACTTGGCTGGGATCAGTAACAATTCTGTCATTATCAACATAGTTATCTAAATCATCTGGGATCCTAAATTTGGCCATCTGGACTTCTGAATCACTTAAACCAGCGTGAGATATGCGGGCATAGCCCAACCTGTCAGATTCAAGATGAGTTAGCTTGAAGAATAATTCATGGCAGTCTCGACACATTCTTAATTCATGTCACTTTTTCCCAATCTTATTATTTAATTTATCGTGCTCCATAAACATGTGCATCATAACACAATGTCACAAACAGAAAAACTGGGAAAGTTTTAGTTCTTGACAACAAATTCTAAGTATAGGACCTTAATCAGTTTTTCAGTTTTAAAACTTTTCAGTTTTAAAATCACAGTTTTAGAATATGCATACTCCTGTAAGCTCACCAACTTCACTGAAGAGATTCTGAAATTCCAGATAGGAATTCAAGCATGAGCAACATGAACAACTAATAAAATGAGATTGCGAATGGTGGGGTATTTCTACTCAATACAGTTACTTAAGGCAGCTATCTAGTTTACCAGGTTTACTCCTGTTAACACTGCAGAATTTACATAGTTAATTTGGAATGAGCTTAATTACATTCTGGTACATACATCACCAAGAGAATGATTTACAAGGAGCTTGGTATTTACAAGACGTGGAGTGCATAGGTCCCAGCAGAGGAAAGTGCTCCGATATGGGTTTACAAGGTTAAAATTTCCACTAAATCCAGCATAAATCTTGGTTCGATTAGATCAGCATTTTGCTTGAACGAACCCTACAATCATAGTTTATAATTTGTATCTTCTGTGTCACATACAAATTAGGGCTTAGCCTTCACATTTTAGAGTGATGCTGCAAAGCCAGAGCTTGGATCTTGGAGAAAAAGTATTTTTATATTACCAAAGCAGTTTAGGTCTGAAGGCTTTTGACACAGAAGGGTGAAACTCTAACACTGCCTTTGCTAATTATATTTGGAAGTACACCAATTATTTTTGAGATCAGTGTTTCACATTATTTCGTAAGATACCTAACTCTCCATACACATTTGTTAAGGGATGTAAGACTCTTACACAATTACCTACAGCAAGGTGTAAAATTTATTGTCATAAAGATACTTAAATTTCTAAATGCTCCTCTTTAACATACCTTATTACTCCACGATACATAATATAGCTACACCACCTGTCACGATCTGTATTGTCAATATCCTATGAGTGAAAGAAAAAAAAAAGTCAAACAAGACAAGCTCTCCCTATGGTTAGGCTTTAAATCAGTTACAGAACCAGTGTACAAACCTGGTGTAGAAAAATGTTTTGCCTAAAATGTGATAGCAAGGTAGAAAGGAAAAAAACCACTATGCTAGACACAGACAGATTAGACTTTTTAGACCTTCTGACAGACAGCCAAATTGCAGAACTGCTTTAAAACAAAACAATCACAGAATTACAGGTTGGAAGAGACCTTTTGAGGTCACCCCCTCACAACCGTACGCTCAAAGTAACTTTGAGCAGGTTACTCAGGGCCTTATGCAGCCAAGCTTTTAAGATGTCCAAGGACAGAGATTTAACAAATTCCCTGGGCCCCTCTTCTCATGCTTGACAATCCTCATTGTGATTTGTTCTTCTACCATCTAATTGATATTTCCCTCATGGCAGCTGAAGTCCATTGCCTCTTGTCTTTTCACCGCATAACTCCATCTTCTCTACAGCACTTCATGAGGTAGCTGAAGACTGTATCTGAAAATCTGCGTGCATCTTCTTGTGTGTCTAAGCTACCACACTGCAACATTAAATTGAATGTTTAAATATACATTATCTCTCACTGTTGAAAGAAGCACTATTTTTATATTACCTGGACATTTCCATTTTCTATTAATTCCGTATAATCTCTGGATCCAGGAGCTGAAGTGATGTATCCTAGAAATACAATTTGCTTAGCACTAGTCTTCAACAACTTTGAAACAGCTATGGCCTGAAGTTTTCTGTCCAAGTCCTCTCTGAAAGAATTGGGAAAGACTTTAATACACATGTATTTAAGCCCAGATTCTGTCTGCTATATCATAGCACACCAGAAATGAGTCTGACACCGTTTTTATTCCCCAGTATTAGAGAATATGAAAGTTAACAGAAAGCTTGCCGATTCCAGATGATCACCATGTTGAATAAAAGCCACATGGTAGCGGTGGATGTAATCACGGTTCTCTTCCTAACCATTATACTATCAACTTTTTCTATTACTGTTTTGTTTTTTAATACCTATCTCATTACTAGGAAATGTGAGTTCTTTTGGTTATCTGAGGCTTTGTCACTGCCTGCACTTGAAATGTAATTGTGCTAGTACAGACTGTCTGCTGCATAATAAAGAGTTCATATGCCAACAAAACCTTTTACTTTTATGATGGACAGATCATGGTAAAAAGTAGTCTTACAGTCTGAGTCACGTGATTTATGAGATATAACTTAAGAGCTATGTCATCCCATTAACGCTTAGAATATTTGCCAGGTATTCTCCATCTTTTTAACAAGATTTACACAACAGTTCCAACATGACCAAAAGTGACAGCATAAGAGGAGCCTGGTAGGATGAATACTGCACCGAAATCCAGTTCCTGTCCTTGGATTTGTCATAATATAATGCAAAGATGCTTCTCTTTCCATGATTCTGCATGTTAATAACTTTAAACAGTTGCACAAAGCATGTTCTCTTCTATATTTTGGTAGATTGGGCTACAGAGCATTGAGACAGCAAGTTGAGAAGACGGGCTGAAATACTGTGCTTTTAAATAGCAGTACTTCTGAGTGGGCCAAACGAATAAGAGAGAAGGAGCTGGTGGAGAGGAGATAAAGACCATTTCAACAGAAGCCTGACTTAGGTATGTGTAAAGTTGCCTGCTCAGCTAGCTGCTCCTTCTAGACATGCCTCTCGAGAAGATGGGTTCTTTTAAAGGACACCATTGACATATTCCCACGTTTTAGAAACAGTCTTAAAAAAATCCCCAGTTATCTAGTATCTTAGTTTACGTCATTCTAAGCAGCAATGACAGATGAAAAACAAGCAGTTGTATATGGCATTTAATTATAAAATCCATTAATCTCAAAACACAATCTAATTTGTGCTTGTTTCCCAAGTGTCTCCTCCTATTTTCTCCTTCATCTTTATCTTAGCTCTCCATGAGAGGGGAATACAGAGCTATTTTCTTATGCTTTGACAAACAGTTTTTCAGAGAGGCAAGTCCAATCATCTGCGTGAAACACAGAATGGAATTTCTTTGTAGAGTTCAGATTGGGAGTGGTTCCTGACAATTACATATGCTTAGTAAAAGGGAGATCTATAAACAATTTGCATGCTTGCAGCACAGCTTCCACAAAAGAAAAAGGAAGGAGGAAGCTTGGTATGGGATAATGAGAATTCCTACTGCTTTCTGAGCAGCTTCTTTGTGTATTATACTCTGCACCCAATCCATAAATTTGTCTCTCCGTAAATTAAAACAAATTTAAAACAAATGACAGAAACATAATTTCAGATATTGCAGCAAATAGAAAATACAACTACATGGAGCATCGCAAAACTATCCCTTATTAATATTCATTACACAATAACTCAGACATTGCTTTAAAGTAAAGAACTGAAAGATACACCTTAGTCCTTTTCATCACATATTTGAGTTACTGATAAAATAATTCTTTATTTCCAAATCCAGAGATCAGATTTTATATTTCCAGTTTCATATAGTCAGAAAGACACTGAATGTATATTTTTGTTGTTGTTTAGACACTGTCCTTTCTTGGAGGCTTCAGAATTGTTACTTTTTATTTCAATAAATATCAGTTGTCCATTACTGCTAGCTATCCATAACTATCTGCACTCATTGTGGAATATAACGGATGCAGAAAGTCAGAAGGATGCTCTCGTGCCTGAGATGTATCAGTAGCCCTGCTCCTGTTTTTGCAGAACAGTATTTTCTTCATATCTCTACTAACTTGGATATAGAGCTCAGCCAAGTTTTGCAAGACACATTCATCCCTTAAAAAAAGGCTTTAAAATTTCTAACCGCTAGTTAGATCACAGTATTTTTTCCGATGTGTATTGCTATAACCAGTATTATAGCAGATTTTAAAGAATACAAAAGAAACCCCAGAAGTTGATGACAATTATGTTTAACTTTGCACGACATACATAACGGGAGATAAATAAATAGAATACCCACTCTTCATTTCCAAAGTGAGCAACAACAAAATCAACCAGTTTCCCTGTGAAGTTGACAGTCATGGAGATGGCAGGTGCAATCTCTCCCTCTGGAGATGGAAGAAGGTGGTGGGTAGATTTTACAATTGGATACCTTGACAGTGCCATAATACTACATGAAAAGAAGGAAAAAGTTACTTTTTGTAGTTCATAAACATAGCTAATCTGAACTAAGCAGATAAATGTGACCAAAAGAATTCAAACCATCTCTAGAGGATTTTTCTGAACTTAAGATTTTATTTTTTTTGACTAAAACATTACTTAATCACACATCTAAAAAAGCATTATCAAATTCATTCTCACCCCAAAAGAAATTGGTAACAAAGGTGATATGAATAGGTCATAAATAGTACAGAAAAAAAAATCTCATTTAGTACCACTTAAAGATACAGGCTCTTGAAGAGGAAAGTTACTGAATTCTCCTCACATACAGGAAGAATAAAATAGCCATTGCAACTTCACTAGAAATTCCACCTCCCACAGAGATCTGCAAATCCCCCTTAAAAACCACCACATCATAAGCCACTATTTTCCAGACTGCAAAAATATTCAAAGATATCCAACTGGTGGTTGGTCAAGCATTAAAGTAAAAGCAGACACAAAAGTTCTGGTCAGACAGACATGTGCCTTTCTATGTCCGTTTCCCACTACACTTCCCAAGCTGAATTTAATGAATTCAAAATTTGTAATTACTCCGAGTGCAGTTACATTTTCCAACTGCTATCACACGTTGAAGGCTGAAATCTAAAGTTCTCAGAGCTGACGAAAAAAGCGAATCAGAAACATAATTTGGAATGTCACACTTCCAAATCCAACTTCCAACCTTCCATTAAGGGCCAGGATGCCATACTCTGCATCACCAATACCGAGGTAGCTTGCAGGCACAGGCATCAAGAATTGATCACATTTAACAAAGAGAAACCCTCATCTGCATTGCGTTGTAAGGCTAGGGAGTCAGAACAAGTTCTTAAAGACAAGCCCCAGCAAGTGATTAAGGTGATTATTATTCCGATTATTCTTTGTCCGTGTTTTAATGGAGTATTTATTTTTATTTACTGTCAGTGTGCACGTAAAGGTGACTCACCCCCAAGTATGATCTCTTGTGCTTGGACCAAAATCTGTGTAAAACCCTAGTCTTTCTCCGAGCCACATTGTTGGATCGTTGTTCCCAATAAATGGTTTAGAGGCATCGCTCTCCAGAATAGTGATGAAATCTGCACCTAAAATGAGGGGGAAAAAAAAGAAATCCTTACAAATTTATAACTATGAGCTATAAACACAAATCATAAATGACTAGAGAATGCACTATTTCCCTTTTGATTACACAGGGATGGCCACAAGTCCTTCAGGAGTCAATTGGGACCAGTCTTACACCAGCAACAAACCGATGCCCAGACTTCCAGTTGTCACAGGCTACGCAGCCCCTGATGGAGACATCCTCACGCTTGGATGCCAAAGCTCCTCCCTGCCACATAACCAGACACACATGAGACTGCACTGTACAGCTGGCCTACACATACATAGCTCGGTGCATTTCAAAAGCATTTAGGTATTTAGGTATTCTGTATGTACACCCAACAGCACAGTAGGGTGTCTACTGCTTTCAACTTAATGAACAAGCACTGCGCAGTACGTCTGCATTTACCTTCATCTGCCAAATCTTATTCCACTCCAAAGGCTCATGTGCAAGAGGAAGCAGGCTGCTGCTGTCCCAGCAATTGGTTAGCCTGCAGCACCTTGGCACCGGCACACAGGCATGGCAACAGAAGGGTTCCCAGCTCCAGTGAATTGCAGACTACCCACAGCCATCTCACTTTCTCAGGGCACTGCTGTCCCTCCATGTTTACATACTGAGGTATTGTTTTGCCACCTGACAGGTTCTCCTACAGATTTAGCTGCCAAGTGCAGGAAGACATCTAGTCCCTGAAGGAACCCAGCGGCTAGAAAAGGCCTGCCCATGCCTGAAGGAAGGTTATCTATCATTATTTCACTTATGCAAAGTATTTCTGTATAGACAAGTGACTCATTAGCAATATAAGAGAAAACAACACAATGAAAATCAAGCAAAAAAACAAACAAACAAAAAACATACAGTAAAGTGTTTCCACCAACCAAAAACGTCTTTAATATCTAAGAAAAAATGACTGCCTCTGTAAATAGCTTTTAAACTGAAGTGATTGTACTGGAATAGCTCATAAATTCAGGAGAAAACCACTAGATCTTGTGTTAATGTAAGAACAGACTCAGCCAGCTAGGTGTTCTTGCTTCTCTCTGTTTCTTCATATGTAGCCTCTGATATATAAATTAAGTGGGAAAAAAGTTACCTGTCTGATTGAGCAAATTAGCTGATCCTTCCAGATTAGACCATCCTTCATTGTCATATGCAAATCGAAAAGGCCAGATCATAGCAGAGAAGTCTCTTTTCGGAACCTCAAAAAAGAAAGAGCAAAAAAAGTTAATTATGACTTGATTTCCATGTACTGTATATTTGCAGTCAACAATGTCAGATACATGGTGCCATAAAAGACACCCAAGAGGAGATATTTTAACCAACATATTTTCCAAATAAAGCTGTCAAGATTACAAAAGTCTTTAGGCATTTCTGAGAAAAATCTGTGCTGTTATCAAGAGGAGAAAAGTCACTGTAGTTAAAATGAATTTGTACAAGTAACAGTAAATATATGGACACAAAAAAGACCAAGAATATTGTCATCTTTCTAAGAGTGACTACCCATTTTCTATACTACAATCCTCGATGAGTTTTAAAAAGAAAGCCAACTGTTTACACACACACTTTCTACTCAGCTCTCATCATCTTTTCTTTATCTTTTCCTGCATTTGTCATCAGAGACTTCTCTAAGAAAGAGATTACCAACAGGAAAACATGTCAAGAGCAAGCTTCAAATGACCATTTCTGGACTATCACCGAAAGAAAACAAGTTTAATTCATAATTTGAATCACTTGCATCAAAAGTTTAATTTTACAACAGCGAAGTCATGGAATGGAAAGGTTAATTTATGTCTGATAAAAACAGCTCTAATTTTGAGTTAAAATTACAAACTATGTAAACAACACTCTCAGACAACTTATAAGTAACTTAATTGCTAAACTTTGTGAACATGAAGCGTCTTAATTGTTAATATCTCTGTGATACTCGATTTTTTACTAGATAGGAAACTGGAATCTTCTGATTTTTATCCAACTTCCTTAATTAGTCTAATCTAGGTCAACCAACTTGTCAGAGAGGTTCAGTTCAGACTTACGCATATAAATACGGAAACAAAGAATACTTTCAGCTGGAAAGGGCCTCAGGAAGTTATCCGGGCATACCTCTCTGATGCAAGATCAAGCTGCTAATGGCATTGACCAGTCCAGTTTTGAATATAATTAAAATAAACTAATTTATAAAAGTAGTATTCAAATCAAATGTATGAGGCAAGAATCTCTCAGCGTTCTAGAATGATTTTATTTCCTTCATAGCAGCACAACAAACCTCCAAAGACCCAAACATTTCCTATATTCAGCATGAATTCACAAAGTGAACTTTTTGCATATTCATTTCTGAATTACTGCTGCTGAATATTTGGATACTGGTATAAAGACAACCAACAAACCTAAGATATCAAAAGCACATTTCACTGTACGTTTGAAAGTTACCATTTTCACAAACATGCTACTCACCCCTTGGCCCAACTTCTTCTCGTAAGTTTTATAACGTAGACCCAATCCTAGCAAACCAACACCAACAAACAGCCACAACACTTGAAAGAGAGAAACATGGAAAAGTTTATTTTAAAGTAAGAGGAAACAAAGTTGTTATTGCAGTTAAACAGATCTGGATATACGGTCATTCTAAGGTGTGCTACTCATAGAATGGGGAAAGTATATATTTAAATTTCCACACATGGCAGCGATAACACCATTCCAAAGTTGTGTACTTAAGAATATCGGTATATGTGCAGATACACACTTCCATTCTCCAGAACAGAAGGGGCTGAGCAGACACAATACACCAACACTGCCTGGAATATTTGTGTAAAAAACATACCTATTGAAGAAGACATCATAGGAGATAAGCTCATCATGTAAACTTTCCAGTGTTTCCCTCTCTGTGTTCAAGATATGCATCTGTAGCATGCATCTTTTATTTTGTATTAACATAATGTGTGGAATAAAATTTAGTGTACTTCACAAGCCTCTAGATGTCAGAAAGATATGATCCCTGCCAGACCTCCAGGGCAGTTCTTGTTTAAGTACCCTCATTGGAGGGTTCTTGGAAAGGCACTGTGGCTTCACAGAATGCAAATTCAGAGCTTTCCCATTGCTCCTGTAGCCTTCCAAATAACCACAGTGGACACTTACGAGCCGTCAGCGTTTGGCACACTGTAATTTGATGATCAAATTCCTCTGCAGTTATTTCATTTATACGGTGGCATACAGAATCTACAATGACTTCAGTAACCCCAGTTTGTTCTTTCATCAAATCTTTACACAGACACGTAATTATTTTTATGCAAGTTTTCTGGAACAACTTTATGTCAGATTTAAATAAATTTTACTGTGGATGATGTCAGAAGAAAGGACATGCCCTTTGTATTAGTAAATGTTAAGCAACTTCATAGTCTGTAAGATGAAAAGGTGCTTAAAGGGGAAGCTGAGAAAAAAAATACAAGTCTGAGCATGATGGGGAAATACAAGACTTACTGTTGTAATGTCATAAAATTAGCTTAGCAAAGGCTCTGCTTTGTCACAGACAATATTTTCAAGCATTTACTCACTTTTGTGTAATGTTTTTTATGTGTAGTAACGTTTAAACCGCTAGCACTGGTGCTCACATTTTCTGTAATACACAAACATGTGCTTTGATATTCTTCTGGCCCTTGAGTATTTAGGGTAAAGAGCTTCACAAAGCTTTCAGAAACAGCCCTGTAAAGTGGGAGCACGACTGCCTCCACTTTCCAAACAAGGTAAAATGAGGCACACAGATGATGATGGGCAATTTGATCCAAAATCACAGAAGAAAAAAAAAAGATACAGGAACTTGAACCTTCAGCATCCTGATCTCTGTGGGGTTATCATGCCCTAGCCACAAGCCATTTTTTCTTTTACCAAACTTTACAATATCAACAGATCAGAAAAATGCTGCATGATTTCTTTAAAAAAAGTTAACAATGGAAACAAATCTGAGGTTCAAATAATCATAGCCAAATACTTGAAAGCATCACTTGGATGAATTCCAGAGGTTTAAAACCCAAAATGAAATCAAAATATTTTAGTTTCTTTTCAAAACCTAAGAAAAACAAAATCAGACCTGAAACATACTATCTGGAAAC